>NW_006408666.1:7655561-7683769 GCF_000296735.1 Chrysochloris asiatica | reverse complement strand
GGGGGGGGGGCTTCAAAAAGTTTGTGAAAAGATTCCATTATCTTTCCCTTCCATTCTTTCATGAACATTTTGAAACTTCCTCATATAATGTTGGCAACAGTTCTTGCTGAATTTCAACCTGTAGGGGCTGAGCCAATATCTCACCCCCACCAGCAATGCATGGAAATGTCTGCATCTCCACGACCTTTCTAAGCCATGTTGAGAGTTTTTCCTTTGCCAATCTTATAGTGAAAAATGTCTTAAATGATATTTTCCTAATATTAATGAGATATTGACACCTATTGTAGTTCCTTGTTTATGTATTTTTTCCACACTAGATTGGATTGTTACTAATTTCCTATTGATTTAGAATTCATTCCTTGTATATATATATATATAAACTAGCATTTTGCCTGTGTTCTGTATGAACTGAAGGAAAAACAATGATTTGAGTTACATAGGTAAATTGTATGGAGACCTGGTATGGTGTTGTAGAATAATCACTGGACTGTAAGGTCAGTTTGAACCACAAGGTTGGAGGTTCAAACTCATTGAGGCTCCTCGGAAACCTTATCTTGGGTCGCTATGAGTCAGAACTGACTTGACAGCATTTAAGAACAACAGTTGTATTGTTTTCATATTTACACATCTTTTTCTTTTTCCTTTGAAGAAAATTTTCACTGTTTAAAAATCCAGAAGATGTTAGCTCAAATGTAATTTCACACTGATATATCTCCATCGATTGATGCATGCCACAGGCAATTTGTGAGTAATAGATGGGATGAAGGAATGCCGGCAGTGCTGTAGGGATAGCACTGGACTGCTAACCAGGTCGGCAGTTCAAACCCACCAGCCCCTCAGCTTTCTGCTCCTTTAAAGATGTACAGCCTCTGAAATCCTTTCTAGGGTCTCAATGAGTCAGAAGCAACTCCGTGGCGGCACCTACCAACAACAACACTTGAGTAAGCTCAGAGTAAGCATGGATACTTTAGTGTCTGCACATCGAAGCAGACTGTAGACCAGGCAACAAGGAACTGAATGAATCTCAGCTCTTGCTTCCCAGAACGGGGAAGGAACCAGGTGCAGTAAGAAAGTCATGAGGCACAGCCATTGCACTTCCAGACACGGGAGCGTCTGATGCCTGCAGCGTTGTCTTTTATTTAAATAGTGACACAACTAATACGTTGACACCAGGCCTAACCCACAATGCACCAGGACTCTTTATGTAAGTCCCTAGGTAGTATAAATGGCTCATGTGTTTGGTTGTTTGCCAACAGGTTAGTGGTTCGAGTCCTCTCAAAGGTGCCTTGAAAGAAAGGGTTGTTGTTGTTGTTGTTGTCAGGTGCCATCGAGTCGGAACCGACTCATAGCGACCCCATGCACAGCAGAACGAAACAATGTTCGATCCTGGGCCAACCTCACTACCGCTGCCACACTTGAGTCCATCAATGATGCCACCTGGCTGATCCATCTCGTTGGGGGTCTTCCTCTTCTTCTCCGACCCTCCACCCTACCCAGCATGACATCCTTCTCCAGCGACTGTTTCCTCCGGACAATATGTCCAAAGTAGGAGAGACGAAGCTTAGCCATCCTGGCCTCCAAGGAGCACTCTGGCTGCACTTCTTCCAAAACAGATCTATTGGTTCTTTTGGCAGTCCATGGCACTTTCAGTATTCTCCTCCAACACCACAACTCAAAGGCATCAATTCTTCTACGATCCTCCTTATTCACTGTCCAGCTTTCGCATCCATATGAGGCTATTGAAAACACAATGGCCTGGGTCAAGCGCACCCTAGTCCTCAAGCTGACATCTCTGCTCTTCAACACTTTAAAAAGTTCTTGTGCAGCAGATTTGCCCAGTGCAATACGTCGTCTGTTCTCTTGACTGCTACGTCCGCGAGTGTTGATAGTTGATCCAAGAAGAATGAAGTCCTTGACAACTTCAATCTTTTCTCCATTGATAAGAATGTTGTTTATTGGTCCAGTGGTGAGGATTTAGGGTTGGCGAGTGAAAAATCAGCCTTTGAAAACCCTGTGGAGCACAGATTACTCCCAGCATACACATAGATAGGATCACCATGTGTCAAATCAGCTTTGTGGCAACTGGTTACATCACGTACAGAGACTCTGCTTAGGTGGTCTGCTCTCAGTGGATAATTAGAGATGCTACGTGTGGTCTAGAGTTCCAAGCCTCACCCAAAGAGAGCTGAGTGTCAGCAGGGAAGGTGTGATTAGACCAGGGAGGAGAAACGTCTGTGCTGGTAGTAGAATGTTTGCTGGCATTGTGGGGAAGACTCAGCTCAGGGGCAGGCATGCATCTTAGAGCAGAAAGCTAGAGACAGAGCCACAGTATAGATGGGACCATCCTCTCTAGGAAAACCAGGCACACTGCTTCATTTCCTTGGTGGGGGTAAGAGATCTTACAGTCTCAAGTTGTTTCTCATTAAACACTGTTACTCAAATTATTTGCCACCAAATTTTTGTCTAAATGTACCTCAAGGTTTCCAAATGCTTTGTGCATGAGCTTCATCCTTATAACCCACACAAACCAAACCATATGACATGTTCAGTTACTAATTTCCCGTCCACTTAATCAGGGTTTCAGAAGTCGGAGGTCAGATTTTCTATAACGGGCTGATGGCCCATAGACAGGCATTGCTAAGTTTCTGTTGAACTAAGTCATAATATGTGGTCCAATGTAGGGCAATGTTTGCCCCGTCACCCAGTTATCCCTCAGAACTTAGGGAGTTGCTCTATATTCAAATCGTTACAACTCTTCTCTTATTACAGAGCAGTCTTTTTAATTACTCGGCTTTGAACACTAATTATTATGTAAGGAGGCCACGTGATTCACCTCAACCAATTCCAATCTGGATACACACCGAGGTCACCAGAAAGAACTTTTATGTGTACGTGTGTGTGTGTGTACGTGTGTGAGAGATGAGGCGGGACAGAAGCTACCCTTAGGGTGAAGACCACTTGTTCAAGTGTTGTTAATTGACTAACGTAAAATGCTTGGTCAGCTCAATACAGAGGCCTGGGAAACCACTGGCCTGATGACGCACCAATGAGTATTTAAGACTGAGAACAAAGATGAGAGTAAGCACATAATTTACAAATGGACTATGGTCGTATCTGAAGCAGCTGAGATGGAAGGGAGATGACATCTCTGGAAAATGATTTTCGACGACTTAAAACCAGGAGACATGGGTGCTGAGCATTTGAACAGCTTAAATAAAATTCTGTTATAAAGTGTTTAGAGTGCAAAAAGTGGTCTTTGTAAAACAATAGATTATTCTGTCAACCATGAAACTTAAGTTATCTATGTGGTTGCGTAATAGGCTACGCAATGGAACTACTAATCATAAATAAGATCAGAAGTTCAAACCCACCAGCGACTCCAGCAGAAACATGAGGCTGTCTGCGCCCATATAGATTTACAGCCTGGGAAACCCTATGGGGCAGTTCGACTCGGCCTCCCAGATTATGGTCAATCAGAGTCGGCTTGATGATTCTGCGCAACTAGACCGACTGCTTCAGCTAAAGCATGACAGTTTACTTGCATTAATTAAGGATATTTTATTTATTAAATGTACACATTGAGGACAGGCAGTCCACTTTCTTCAGGAATTGATAGTAAAAGGAGCGAGGAACTTTTTTTGGTTTTCTTGTGGCATGCACAGGGTATAGTGAGGGTAGAAGCAGGAGAGAAATTCCCATTGGATTTGGATTTGTTATCTACAATCAGCCAGATAGAGTGAGAGTAACTGATTCAGGGGAGAATGTTGAATCGCACTTACTCCGTAGTCTATAAATAGGAGCTCCACCAGACAATCACCTTCTCACCCACTTCTGGGTGAACCCCTTCTTTTGTTTGAATTGTGATTTAGTTGAACGTTTACAGAGTCAATTGCTTTCCATCCCACAATTCATACCCAGTTTGTTTTGTAACATTAACTGCAAGTCCAAAGAGGAGCACAGTCCACGAGACCCTGCCTGTGTTGGTGCTGCCACGCCCCTCGGTTTCCTGTCAGCCATGCCCTCAGCTGTGTCCTGGGGCAGAAGTACCCTTGACCTTGTGTGGTGACTGTTCAAAGGTGTGTAGTGAATCCCTCCCAATGCTACTGTTCACCTGACACATGGCTGAGAGCTGAGCCAATAGGATGAGCTCCATTTCTGGCTTCAAGGGTGACTAAGGGCCATTGTCTCAGGGGTTCCAAGAGTCTCTGTCTGATCAGGAAGTCAGGTCTTTTTTATACTTTTGAGTTTTGTTCACATTTTTCTCCCTCTCTCCCCAGGCTCTCCTACAGGGATCCCTTCAAAGCAAGTCCAGCAGTGGTAGCTTTGCACCGTCTCCCTCTTCTGGCTTCAGGGCTGTGGAGGCCGATGTGCACATGGCCTGTTAGTACCTGGAACTAATGGTGTCTTCACATCCTTGACTGTCTTCAGATGAGGAAGGACCAATATTTGCACTTTAGGTGGTCATTTGCAAGCTTATAATACCCCAGACTCGACTCAGCAGAGTAGGGTGTAGAACATGATCTCTTTGGATTATGTTAACTGAACTTGGTCCTCCCTTCGATTATAGTCCTGAGCCCCCAGAGCCATCAAATCATTCCTAAAAGGTGTATAGTCATGGCTAAGAAGTTTTGTGGTGCTGTAGGATCAGCACTGGACTGCAAACCCAAAGGTCGGCAGTTCAAACCCACCAGCTGCTCCTCAGAAACCCTATACGGGGTCACTATGAGTTGGAACCCACTTGGTGGTACTTAACAATGACAACAGTGCTCTGCTATACCAGTGGGTATAATTATAAAACATCCATACCCACGTTGCAATGTTGTTGTTGTGTCATTGAGCTGGTTCCAACTTAGAGGGACCCTCCATAGGGTTTCCAAGGATTGGCTTGTGTGTTTGTACCAACAACTTTGTGACTGGCCATCCAGTGCTTATCCTACCGCATTATTCTCTACCAAATCCATATACGTTCTCTGTTCAGCCACCAGGCATCTGTCACTTTGTCATACTGTGGTGGCTTGCATGGTACTGGGATGCTGGAAGCTATGGCACCCATCAGGGTCACCCATGATGATCAGGTTTCAGTTGAGCTTCCAGATTCAGACAGATTCAGAGGAAGGAGAGGTGGACTACTTCCAAATGTTTAGCCATAAAAACCTTATGAATAGTAGTGAAACATTGTTTGAGAGCACCAGAATATTGACTATTGAAACATAATGAAGAGCGTCAGAACAGTCATCTCTAGAGCCAGTAGGTGAGGCCCACAGGTTGGGAAGCGCTCAAAATTCCACTGGGGAAGAGCTGCCTCCTCAGAGCACACTTGACCATCACGGCATGAATGGAGTAAGGATTGGGGGACCTTCATTGGCTGATGGGGCACAACTCAAAAGGAGGAGAAACAGCTGCAAGCATCCATTAATAATTGAAACTTTATAATAAAAATATTTGTAAACATTCTGTTTGGTCACTTGTATTTTGCTTATCAATATATCATGAAAACTCATTAGACTATGATGAGTAGATTTAAAATTTTTAGTCCAACTGAAGAAATTGAGAGAAAATTCTGGCTACCCCTATGTGAGATTAAATATCTAGGTGTGCACTTTTGTTACAGATGTCTAACAGGATGCTGAGTCAGCTGTATTTGAGCTCCTATTTATTCAGTTACTAAAACACCGTTCTCAAAATATTTATAGTGGGAGAGAAAGCAGGTAAAGAATTTGGGAAAAGTTATCATCTCTGTTCCGTGTGCAAAATATACCCACATAAGCATTTCCTAGTAAGTAAACTGCAGAAATGGCACTTAACAACAACAATGATCTGAATAAAAATACCGAACCTTTAGATGTCTGTAGATAGTAGTCGTGGAGTTTGGTTGGAGTTTGCATCCATATTACGGTTGCTGAGTCAGAATCTACTCAACTGCAATGGATTTGTTTGTTGTTGGTTTTGTTGTTGTTACGACTCACATGTAAGTAAATGCTCTCTGTTCCTAAATGTCACTAAATCTGACTTCATGATCCCGTCACTTGTGAGTAAAAGTTTAAACACAGTTATTTAGGGAAGTTCTCCTTCCAATGCACCATGCAAAGATTGAGGGAAATGTCCATAAATCTGAACATTTGGAAAGGCTCTATGTGAATGGGGCCTGAGTACCACAAACAGATTTCAATTAAACACTAACCTACAGGATGGCAGTTCAAACCCACTTAGCAGCATCATGGGAGAGAGGTCTGGTAATCTGCTTCGACAAAAGTTACAGTCACTCTACGGAGAGTTCTTCTCTAGTGTACGGAGTCAGCACGAGTTGGAATAAACTCAGTCCAAGCCGGGGGTCTCATCTTTAGCATCTATGCCACAATAAGCTCTTGTGATTCATAGGGTTGTCTTAGCAAATTTTCCGAATTTGTCTTAGTCTGGAATGTCATCATTTGGGTTTGAGTGTCTCTGTGGGTGGTGTACCTTAAATTTCACCATGATGCTCCTTTTCCAAGCCATCATGGCTTGTGTTGGTGGGCCGCTTCCCATTCCAGCCAGATCTGGTCATGTGTATTTGACAAGAGTCTTGATTCAGATGTACAAAGTTCGCCCACATAATCACCCCATCCTTTCACAAAGAGGCTGTCCCCTCCTCGGGACCACGGGACTCTTCCTGTTTGGAAAATCTCACTTTCCGGTTCCAACTGCTTCAGCCTCTGTCTCTTCTGAACCTTAGAGCTTCTTCCAATTTTGGAGTATTTTAAAAAATAGACATGCAACCATATTTAAACTTGGCCTTTGTCAAAGAGGAAGGCCCAAATTTCAACAGAAAGGTCCAGAATTGGGGTACATAGCTTTGTTGTTTAGGCTCAAATGTAGCAATGCTTGTGAGATTGGTGCAGAATCAGGCAGTGTTTTGTTTTGTTGTGCATAGGGTTGCTATGAGTGGGGACCGACTCAATGGCACCTAACAATAGTAACAACATAGCCATGCAAACAAAACTCAGCTCACTAACTCAATTATTACCTACCCATCCTCCACAAAATAGGATAAGGAATACTCAAGTCAAAGAAATTCGATAAAATGGTGATTTATTTATGTTGTGACTTTTCAGAGACCTTAAGGCACTTGTCTGTACTGTGGACCACAATTCAAACCGCTAGCTGCTCCTCAGGAACTCTATACAGGGTCACTATGAGTTATAACTGACTGGATAGCACATAATCACAACAATGGGCTGAATAAGTGAGAAGTAAGGATGTGATGTGTCTCAAACTGAAACCAGAGATCCTGTGTGCCAAGTGCCTCAACTAACCATTAATCCTCAGAGATCATCTAGATCCAGAAGGTTTTGGTGTCCTCTTTTGCATGCTCTGTGACTCCATCTACAAAGCAGAAACATCCTATGACTTTAGACGTCAGGTCAAGTTTACAAGGGGTGACTGATTCTATAGGGCCCAGGTCTGGAGCTCAGGGTGATAGGACAGGGGAGCTTTACTACTTGCATTACATTGGCCTGAAGCCACAGTATTTTGGGGGCCATATGGTCTGCCCTTTTGGTCTCCTGGAAAATCAGAGATTCACCTTCAAGGATGATAGACATGACAAGGCATTTGTCTTCACACAGAGCCCTTCTCTGAACCATTCTGCATGGTGTTGGCCTTCCCAATGAGTGCCACCTGGGTGAGTCCTCCTCGCCCGCTACAGTTTAAATTTGAGGCTGTGCCTTCCAGCTAAGATACTGGAGGCACTGTGTGAGCTGGGGAAACCCAGCCCTTCATACCCTTCATACCCACCACATCTAAAACATGTAAGTTAGCATCTGAACTTCCTCCATGGTTTACAAACTGGTGCCTGTTGCATGTTCTAGGCACAAATAATTTGAAAGATTCAAATCAACTGCAGAAGTGCTTTTCTGTACACCAGAGTTTAGCATAAATTAGACACAAAACTAAAATAAAGAAAACAAGAGACTTGTTTGCTGTGTGACACACCTGACTTCCCACCTCTGCAGACTTCTGCATCTCCTCTGGCCAGAAGCCCCGTGCTATCCAGACCTCACACATTTCCCTGGGAACCTACTCCTTCTTCTTCCTGTTACCATTGGGTTGATTCCAGTTTCACACCTAGACTCATATATTCCTTCAGCTTTTCTTGTTTGAAATATTCCCTTTAACAGAATGTGCCACCTCAGTGTCAGATAGATGGAGTATCTGGCAGGTCTCGTGTGGGGATATTTGTGTCACTGACCATACAAGCGCTCCCAGGATGCTGGGGTGAAGTTTAGCATTTGTTGATTAGTAAACATGGATTTTGAATCCTTGAGTCGTGCAAATGGTTAATATACTTGGCTTCTGATCACAAGGCTGAATGATGATCCATGTCCATCTGAGGTGTCTTGGAAGAAAAGTCTGATGATCTGCTGAAACTTCAGCCACTGAAAACCCTATGGAGCAGAATTCTACACACAAGGGTTGAAATGGACACAACAGTAAGTTAGTTATTTTTTGGACATAGATTTAGTCTTGATGACAGAAGACCAACGTGTGTTCCAGCCCTTCCACATTCTGACTGTGGACAAGTCACATCTCCTCTCCAAACCTCCGTGCTTTTCCTCTTTAAGGGGAAATCATAGGATTGTTGGCAATATTAGAAAATAAACCATGAAAATTGATGCAGTGCCTTGCCTGTCCCCTAGAGAGTCCTGAGTGAGTGCTAACTGCCTACACATCTCTGGAAGCTCCTCGGGTCTCAGCTGCATCGTGTATTCTCTAAGGATCATAATATCTGCTCAACAAGCTTCTCAGGAGGTTATTAGAATGCAGTGCAATGCTACCTGAGAAAAGGCTTTGCAGCGGCATGCACAGCCTAAGTAACACTCTGTGTGATGTCTTCATTTCTTACTGAGCTTCTGCCAGACAGAAGCATGACAGCCACAGCCAAGAGTCAGGGGGAGAGAGTGCTGAAGCTGTGTGGAGCCTGTGGTTGTTGTTGTTGTTAGGTGCCATCAAGTTGGTACTGACTCATAGCGACTCTATGCACAGCAGAATGAAACACTGTCCGACCCTGGGCCAACCTCACTACGGTTGCCACGCTTGAGCCCATTGATGCTGTCACTTTGCCAATCCATCTCGCTGGGGGTCTTCCTTTTTTTCTCTGACCCTGCACCTTACCAAACCTGATATCCTTCTCCATTGACTGGTTCCTCCTGACAATAAGTCTGAAGTATGAGAGATGAAGTTTGGCCATCCTGGCCTCCAAGGAGCACTCTGGCTGCACTTCTTCCAACACAGATCTATTCTTTTGTTCATGGCACTTTCAATATTCTACTCCAACACCATAACTCAAATGCATCAATCCTTCTACAGTCTTCCTTATTCACTGCCCAGCTTTTGCATGCATATGAGATTATTGAAAATACCATGGCTTTGGTCAGGCGTACCTTCATCCTCAAGCTGACATCTTTGCTCTTCAACACTTTAAAAAGGTCTTGGGCAGCAGATTTGCCTAATGCAATGTGTCGTTTAATTTCTTGGCTGCTGCTTCCACAAGTGTTGACAGTTGATATGAGAAAAATGAAGCTCTTGACAACTTCAATATTTTCTCTATTGATAAGAATGTTGTTTATTGGTCCAGTGGTGAGGAGTTTTGTTTTCTTTACATTGAGATGTAATCCATACCGAAGGCTGTGCTGTTTGATAATCATCAGTAAGTATTTCAAGTCAATTTCACTTTCAGCAAGCAAGGTTGTATCATCTGCATGTTACAGGTTGTTGAAGAGTCTTCCCAAGTTCTTTGAGGGGGCTGAGGCCCTGATTACTGCCTTCTTCTGCACACTATTTAAGACAAGGAAGGCGGAATGGACAAAATTTACTTCCCTTGGTTTGGCCATAGTGCTTTCTCCATGCTTAATAGTACTTCTCCTTTCTTTGGGCCTGTGTGAGTTCTACGTTTCAGATGAAACTGGAGTTGGGGTGAGGCATTCAGAATGCACAGGGCACTTGGGGAGAACTTAGTGTGGGGAGTGAGCACATGCATGCTCCTCACTTCCTCTGATCACACCATCCTGGCTGGGGTGGGGAGAAGGTTCCAGAAAAGACTGTCTTCAAACTTACTCACTGGATTATAAGAACTTTACTCAATTACTCTTGGAGCCTGGGCCTCCCATATTTCTAATGGGGATAGCTATATCTCAGTGTGCTTGTTAATATAATTAAATCTGAAAGTGTGTGCTGATGAGGTTGAAAGTCACTTTTGTAAACTATAAATTAAAGGGCCAATTAACACAATTCATCAATGTTGTCATGCTAGCCCTGGGCAGAATATCCAACTGAATGCCACCCTGCCCTTCTCTTTGCCTGGGTCAAATCCCGAGCCATTGGGGCATCTAGAGAATCTGGCTCTGGAAATCTACCCGTGGGCAGGAGGCTGTCTGTAGCAGCCTGTAACTGGGAGGAAATCATAGCTGTGCTGCCCTGGTCAGTGTGTGGGTCAGGGTCCTACTACGGGAAGACAGAGAGCTTTCAGGGTCCAGAATGTTCTGGGTACCCTATGGGAGGAGCCTTCAGTACTGTCTGGCAAGATTATTTGTGTGTCGTGTGCATACATTCATATCATTCTCTACAGAGATAGAGAAATCCTGTTGTCTGCAGAATGACTCTGTAAACTATAAAATCAAATTACATATGATATAAAAAGGTGACATGAAATAGGAAAACATTAGAAATAAACTTTCAAGGTGTAGAGTTTGTCAGACTAAATCAGAGCTAAGCAATACCTGATTCTCTCTTAGGGAGCATGTTTAAAATAAAATTAATGCTTTGTGGCATGTGTGGTTTCTTGCTGTAGTGCTCCGATGTGTGAGGTCTGGAGGCTACAGGGTGAGCATCTGTATGCAAATCATCATCGCTTTTTATTTATGGCAATGTCTTTTGGAGCTTCAAAGGAAGGGGCCTCTGTCTTTGCACATGCAAATATCAATTTGGGAACTGGGGAAGGTAATTTTCACATGCAAATGCACATGAGTGGAAATGAGCAGAGTCAAGACAGACCATTAAAGACACACCGTGTCACCCAGTACAAAGAGGCAGGGGCTGCCGAGTTTCTCTGCTTACATCTCTTAAAGCGTCATTGTGATTCCATGGAACTCTCCGACTGTTTTGTTACTGATCACCTGGAAGAGAATAAAAAGTGAAGTGAAGAGTGGGGGTCTGGAGGCTGACCTGACTTCAGCCAGGAGTTCCCTGCTTGTGGATGTGTGACCACAAGAAGACCACGTAGCTTTCTGGCGCTGCAGTTGACTCACCACGGAGACTGTGGACACCGGTGGATGCATGGCATGTAGTCTGGAGTGCTGTAAATCTCAGACCACAATCTGACATGAGAAGCAACAAACATCAGTATTGTCTGCCATGACAATGCCCAGCTCCACGGATCACCCAGCCCTTCCTGTAAGCCGCTCCCTTCTCAAGTGGCACCAAGGCTCTGGAGTGGGTGGAAAAGTGTCCACCACCCTGGTTTGCAGAGCCCCTTCTGGACTGGGCCTCCGTTATTCAAAGCTATCCTTGTGACAATAGACTTTCCCCAAGGTTCCTGGGGTGGACCTAGACAAACCCTCACTCGCTGGTTCTGTGTCTGCACTGTTGGGGGCAAAGTGGGCTCTTTCCCCTTCTCCCCATGTCCCTCATGTAACAGCTTCTCAGATCCTTCTCCTTTTATGTTTCTGGCTGAGACCTAGTGTTTCTGGATCTTTCCATTAGGGTTTGGGATTTGGAAAGCAAACACCAGGAGGCCCCACAAGATGGTTGATTTTGACTTGCTCCTCCCTGGGTGGTGGTGTGCTGGACAAGGGGAGGGGTGAGGAAACAAGCAGAAGACATAATCCAACACGTTAACTGGATAAAGAGTCTATAAAGCTAGTTCCCTTGGCTCTCCCTCAACCCTGCATTTAAAGTTAAAAGACTTCCCAGCCCCT
Source organism: Chrysochloris asiatica (assembly GCF_000296735.1). Lineage (NCBI taxonomy): Eukaryota > Metazoa > Chordata > Mammalia > Afrosoricida > Chrysochloridae > Chrysochloris > Chrysochloris asiatica. The sequence goes on along the minus strand of NW_006408666.1, from coordinate 7,671,818 downwards.
TCTCACTCTCATTTTATGAGTCTGGAAAGGAAGGGTCATTGGTCATCACATACCTACTATGGATCACCAAAGTCCCCACTTGGGAGACAGCATCTTCAAAGGTTTTGGCACTGTCTTTTTGTTTGGATTAGTGTCAAAAATATTGTAAACGCCTACTCCAACCAAATGTCATGGTAACTCCAGGAAGGACTATTGAGAAATACAGCTCCTGCAATATTTCCTATGTTTGTTTTTTTTTTTGTTTGTTTGTTTTGTTTTATTTTGTGGTTAATCTAAAAATAGTCAAGAGGGTTGGACTAGAATACTGAAAAATCTGACCAGAGCACAAAGAAGAGAAATTGGAGGTGAAAAGTTTGCCTTATCTCTGTGCAGGATCAGAGCAGTTCTGGGCCAGTGAGACTGGTTTTTCTCCTTAGAGAGACAAAGTAATCTGGGTCCCTAATGCCTGGTCTATCATGATCACTAAAGTGATTGTTAGCTGCCCAGACCTGGAAATTGGCAGCTAACGATCTCCAGGTAGAAGCACAAGGTGTGCTTAAGCTAACTTTATCTTATTTCAGAGGAATAAATGGTTAATTCATTTTTTTTTTCTTTCAAATTCTTTCATTTCAAGACCCTTCCAGGGACACCTAAAGTTGAGGTGCAGACAGATGACTCCTTGACTTGACTGTAGGTCAACACCAGTGATGTCAGTTCCTTGATTACTTCTTTAAGTGTTGTTAAGACCACCTGGTTTAAAATTAGAAAACATGTGTGCCAGGGTTGTGTTCTTTCACCATATTTATTCAACCTGTATGCTGAGCAAATAATCTGAGAAGCTGGGTTACATGAAGAAAAACGCATCAGGATTGGAGGAAGACTTATTAACAACCTGCAATATGCGGATGATACAACCTTGTTTGCTGAAAGTGAAGAGGACTTAAAATACTGATGCAGTTCAAATAACACAGCCTTTGTTATAGGTTGCATCTCAAAGTAAAGAAAACAAAAACCCTCACCACTGGACTGATAAATAACATCCATATAAATGAAGAAAAGATTGAAGTTGTCAAAGACTTCATTTTGCTCATATCAACCATCAACACTCGTGGAAGCAGCAGTCAAGAAATCAAACGATGTATTGCATTAGGCAAATCTTCTGCACAAGACCTTTTCAAAGTGTTGAAGAGCAAAGATGTCAGCTTGAGGACTAAGGTGTGCCATGGTATTTTCAATAACCTCATATGCATGCAAAAGCTGGACAGTGAATAAGGAAGATCTTAGAAGAATTAATGCATTTGAGTTATGGTGTTGGAGGAGAATATTGAAAGTGCCATGGACTGCCAAAAGAACCAATAGATCTGGGTTGTAAAAACTGCAGCCAGAGTGCTTCTTGGAGGCCAGGGTGGCCAAACTTCATTTTTCTATTTTGGGCATATTGTCAGGACCAGTTGCTAGTGAAAGATACCATGTTTGGTATGGCTGAGGGTCAGAGAAAAAGAGGAAGACCCCCAACAAGATGGATTGGCACAGTGGTGGCAGTTATGGGCTCAGGTGTAGTAACAATTGTGAGGCTGACCCAGGACTGGAAAGTGTTTCATTCTGTTGAGCATAGGGTCACTATGAGTCGGTACCTAACAATAACAACAAAAAGACCAACATAGGTCTCAGTCATCTCACAAACAGGTCTGATGGTAGAGGCACCTACTAGGGTATAATTGAAGGTGCCAGAAGCCAGCTAGACTTCAAGTCACCTGACATTTAGTTGCAGCCGAACCATCAATCTCTGGCCCATTTCCTCATATGTCAAACAAAGGACATTCACATAATGTAAAATGCTAGTTAGGTCTCACTCTTAATGATTTTCCAGTCAAAAGAACAGGAGACAGGAAGAGACTGAATAGATATGATTTTCCTTATTCTTTCTACTAAGGTCTGAGTTGGGTGATGCAAATGGTTAATTTGTGCACTGCTAAGGAGCTCTGGTAGCGTAGTGGTTACGAATCGGGCTGCGAACCTTAAGGTCAGCGGTTCGAAACTACCAGTCGCTCCGCGGGAGAAAGATGAGGCTTTCTACTCCCGTAAGGATTTACACCCTCGGAAACCCTGTACAGGGTCGCTATGGGTCGGACCCGACTTGATGGCACTTAACAACAACAACAATCTAAAGCTTAAACATTCAGGTTAACCCAGAGGCATTTCAGGAGAAAGGTTGGCCATTTCTTCCTAAAAATGAAGCCACCTAAAACCCTGTGGAGCAGAGTTCTGTGATGACCCATGTGGGGCCACAGGTCTGAATTGACTTGATAGCTCGTATTTATATGCTAAGTTCAAGTAAGCACCTTTGTTATTATATGGAATGCAAACATAAGACAACTTTGAAGGATGGAGAAAAGAAGATATTTCAACTAAATACCTCAAGACTTGAGGAATAACATGGTAGAGAATCCCCGAGGTTTTCTTTTTGCCTCATCTAACCATCCTTTAAGGAGCCCTGGGAGCATAGTGGTGATGCATTGGGCTGCTAACAGCCACGTCAGCAGTTTGAATCTACCAGCTGCTCCTCTGGAGAAAGATGAGGCTTCTTGCTCTCATAAAGAGTTCCGCCAATGGAAGTCCTATACAGGGGTTGGTTTGAGTCAGAAGTGACTCCACGACACATAATCACCACGGATCCTTTGAGTTGAGGAAGCAACACCAGCAGACATAGGCAAGAAGAGAAAAAGAAGAAGAAGGTATAAAGGCTTTTCTGGAAGCAAAGGACCAGGGAAGGAGCTAGCCTACTAAGAAAGGCAGCATCATGACAATACGTGCTCATTCTCCTCCATCCAAACGCTGCCGAAAATACTCAACTCCCACATCAGCAATGGCCAACTGGCGAACCTGGACTGTCACGCTTGTGAGGATGAATTGAGGTACCCAACAGGGTAGTGATGCAAGGGGCCTGATCCTCATCCTTGCTGACCAGTAAGGAGTCTCCATAGCATCAAATCGTTAGGGGAGTCCACATAGAGAGTTAGAGCTCCTACCTCCATTCAGCAGGAAGGAGGAGCTCTCCCTGAAGGTTGTGGGGAAGCTGGCTTTTCTCTTCCTTCTGTCAGTGACAAGGAGACATTCCTGCTGAAGTGGTGCCAGGGCAAATCAATAAAGCAGCAGATTTAAATAAGATTCAGAGTTTCCGAGCATTACACATGAACACACAAAGCTCAAGTTTCAACTGCAATCATGTGTCATATCATGTGTCGTCATACCAAGAACCAGGACGAACTGCTCTGACAATCAATCAGTCAACAGATGAACAGCCAGCACATGCTAACGTCAACATGACAGGAACACTGGAAATATTTGACACGAGTTTTTAAGCAGTCATGATAAAAATGTTGTTATGGACAATTAAAGCCATCCTTGAAGCATATTTTAAAGAAATAACAGAATATATAAAGAAGAGCCAAATGGAAAATTTAAAGCTAAAGAATACAATAACGAAAATGAAAAGCTCAGTCAATGGGCACAACAGTAGAATGGAGGGGCAGAGGACAAATCTGTGAACTGGAAGATGGGGCAACAGAAATAATCCAATCTGAGCACCAGGAAACCAGTGGGCTAGAAATGAGGTGATATTATCACAAAAGAACAAACATTAGTATCATCAGGATCCTACAAGGAGAGAAGAAATCACATAATGCTGAGGAAGGACTCACAGAAACAATGACCGAAAACTCTTTACAGCGGCCAGTACTATTGGTAAGTGCCTTAAATTGGTTCCAACTCAGAGCCAGTCTGTAGAGGATTTCTGAAGAGCGACTGGTAGGTTTGAGCTGCCAAATTTGTAGTTAGTAGTCCAGTACTTATTTTACAGTGCCACACCTGGACATTAAATTTAGCAAATGGTATAAGTTCATAGACTTAAGAAACTTGGAAAAAAGTAGACAAGGAAAAAAAAAAAAAAACAGAATAAACTCAAGGAAATCTACACATCATAATTAAACATCTGAAAACTAATAGCAAAGAAAAAAAACCATTGAAAGCAGGAAAGCAGTCAAAGAAAAATTAAAGAAAAATAACACCTCATATATAGGTGAGAAACAGTGAAATTGACAGTGTATTGTACATCAGAAACCATGGAGGATACACACACACACACACACACACACACAGGTGAGTCAAAAATTATCTGCACTGCAGTAATTTTAAAACTCCATCCATGTCCATGGCTGATGACAACATTATGTGTGCACATGAAATGATTTTGCCTATTAGACAAGTGGCAGTAGATTATGTGACAAATCATCGCAAATCTGCTATGGCTCTGCTTATGAAATAAACCATGACAGACTTGGGTTTTGAAAAGTTTGTGCAAGAGGGGTACTGAGCGGAAGCGTTTGAACATCTGAAAACAAAATTTGGACTGATACTCCAAGGAAGGTAAAAGTTCTTTTTAAAAAAATCACTACTGGTGATGAGACATGGATTCATCATCAAGAGCCTGAGGGTGAATGGCAGAGCATGGAATGGAATTCTCCTCAATCACCAACAAAGAAAAAGTTCAAAAGTCAACAATCAGCTGGAAAATCAATGCTTACAGTTTTCTGGGATTCTCAAGGGCCAGTATTGGAACACTATCAGGGAAAGGGTTCAATAATCAGCAGTGCTTGTTACAGTAAGATACACACTGAAGAGCTGAAACCTAAACTTTGGATTACACTCAGAGGACCACTATCCAATGACATTGAGATCTTTCATGACAATGCATATCCACACACCTCTGCACACATTATTGACACTCTGCAAAAACTTCATTTTAAGGTGTTAAAGCATCTTCCCTATAGTCCTGATCTTGCTCCATCAGACTTTCACCCATTTGGTCCCCTGAAAGCAGCCTTACAAAGATGAAGATTCACCTCTGATGAAAAAGTGCATTTGTGGTTTTCAGCTCAGCCTAAATATGTTTAAATAAGAGAATATGAAAGCTTATTAACAGACAGACAAAGTGTGTTGGAAAGCAAGGCTATTATGCCAAAAATGATATGTTTGTCTTTTCTAAAAGTTGATTCAAATAAATTCTACAGCCAGAGTGGATAATTTTTTACTTAGAGTCCACTCAACAGCACACCACCATCACGCTCCAGTTTGCAGCTGACCTAAAGGGAAGCACTGCCTTGACCATATTTAAATCTGAGAAGTAGGGGAGGGGAGGCAAGAGTGCTCAGTGAGAGGCTGTGGCTGAGTTTGGGGCAGGGTAACCCTCCCTACGAAGACTTCTCATCTCATGGACTCTCCGGTGATCAGCAGGTGTGCAGATGACTCATTACAACTGTGCAGCTCTATACTGATTGTCCAAGTCCAGGGAGGACTGGAATTATGACCGAGTAAAAGACAGAGTGTCTGTACACGTCATGCTGCGGCCTCCCAGCCCCAGCAGCCTTCGCCAGTTTCCACAGGTGTCTGCAGGTCTGGAAAGAGGTCATGGAGGACTTACTTTTGTGATCTCATTGCTCCCTACACCACAGCCTTTAGCCATCTGTCTCTGTCCTTGGTGTCCTCACTAGACTGTAAGGTCTCCGAAGACATTATTACCCATAACATCATGTCGCCATTCCAACTCACAGTCACCCGGTATATGGTTTTCAACGAGAGGCTGGTGGGTTTGAACTGCTCAACTTGTGGTTAGCAGTCCAGTGCTTATACTAGGCTGTTGTTGTTAAGTTCTGTCAAGTCCGACTCATCATGACCCTGTACAGGTTTCTGAGGAGTGATTGGTGGCTTTGAAACACCAACCTTGCAGTTCAGTGCTTTGTCCAACAGCGCCACACAAGGATCCGTTTATCCCATAACCCTCAGTCAGCGTCATCTATCTAGCCACTCCTCTGAAACCCTATACACTTGACTGCACTTAATAACAACAACAATGTGAGCAAATGAAATAAATTTCCATGGACTCAGTCAAACTGCATTTCCGGTTTCTGTGCTCCTCCTAAATCTTGACTATCCACTGCATCTGCCGAACTACCCCTGCCCTGTCTATCTTATATCCAGACACCCTTGTGGGAATCAGACCCCAATATGAAGCATAGACATGCCCATCTCATTTAGAAGCTGACTCGTAGTCCTCACTAATAAGCAAGATTTCCCCATCAATATTGAAGGACGATTCATGTAGTTATATTGCTTAGAAATTTTTGTGACAATAATTTCAGCTTTGGGAGGTAGATTCGACAATGTTTTCTTGACCTTTCCAATCATCTGACGAGCCCAGTGTTAACCAGCTGGGTCGACCGTTTAGTCCCAAACTTTCTTCTGAAGAAATGATAACATGAGATTGCTGGGCTAATTAACAAGCCTAAAACCATATGCAAGCTCCAATGATGTCTTTGCTTCTGGCCCATCCCACACCTTCCCTAAATACGGAAGCAACTAATTTAGAAAACCTTTGCTCTTATAGGCAGCTGGAGCTTCACTGACAGATGATTAACATAAAATTAATTCCTGTTGGGTAAGCTTTATTATCACCCTTAATGAGATTTAGGAAGTAACCAGGATTGTATATGAAGGACTGTAGGTGCTATCCTTTATAACTCCAGATGAAATGTGTGTGGGACACAAATCCTGTGCAAAGATTTATGTTTGGGAGATCAGGTGTTTATGATACCTTGTCTAAGGCAGATTTTTCTCAGTGATTTGAGTTTTGAACAATTTATGACCATGTAAATAGGTCTCTTTGGTATATTTCCATGTTTTCCTTTCATAGAATATTCTGTGTGTATGGAAGATAATTATGACAACTTAAATTCCTTAAATTAAATGTTCTCTTCCTGAGCTATATTTTTCCCACTTACTCCACTTATAATTTTAAATGGAAATACAATCAAAAAGTGAATCACATAAGGAAATAATTTATTCCAATTGCAGAAAATTAGCCACCCATAACCCTATTGCCTATAGCTAAACATTGTGAAGGGAGCTAAACATTTTCTTTCAGGAATATCTTTTATTTATATAGCTTTGTTAAAAGTCATATCCTTTATCAAACTTTGTATACTTTTTCCATCTCCTATCATAATGTAAATACTTTTTCCTCACCAGAAATTAATCTGAACACTCTTTTTAATGTTTTCACAGTATTGCATTGTACAATTTCCCCATTCTTTTGTTAACCATTGCCCTAATGTTGGATTTTATGCTCACTTCCAATTTTCCTATTATGACTAACAATGCCATGCATGTCTTTGTGTGTCGTTGTTGTTGGTGTTGCATGTTGTGATGTCAGCTCTGACTCATAGAGACTCTGTGTACGACAGACCCAAACACTGACTGACCTTCTGCCGTCCTTATAATCATTCCCATGTTCAGCCCATTGTCCCAGCCACTGGGTAAATCCATGTTATTGAGGGTCTTTTTCTTTTTCAGTGACCCTGGTGTGGTGCTGAAGGATAAAACACTGTACCACATGGTCAGTTTATACTATAAGGTCAGTTTGAACTACAAGGCCAGTTTAAATTGGTGGTTCAAACTCATGAATTGCTCCTTGGAAACCCTAAACAGGGTCGCTATGAGTCGGAACCAACTCAACTTTACTCAACAACAACCACTTTGCAAAGCAGGATGTCCTTCTCTAGGGACTGGTCACTCCGAAATAATGCGCTGAAGTCTTACCGTCCTCAATTGTAAGGAGTGTTGTGGCTGTGCTGTTTCTAACACACATTGCTTTGTTATTCTTTGTATGTACTTCTGGATCTACATTTTAATTATTTTCTAAAAGTGGAAATACTTAGTAAACACAAGTTTGGGATAACTTTGAAGTCCCAGGTAAATCCTGTTGAATATAACTGAATCTAATTGCCAATCTAAATTTCTATATCTACAAAAAAGATCCTTTAAAAATGAAGAAAAATCCCTTTGCCTATGATTGTAAAATTGACACTTGTTTGGAATAGAAAGGACTGTTGGGAAACATTATTACAGAAAACTTGTAAGCCCGTCTTCAGCCTATAACTGATTGGAATACTTAAAAAGGGTTCTAGAACTTGCCCAGTGAAATAAGCCTCTTACAAAGCCTTTGCAGAGTATAGGACCTTAGGTGGAATCCTGAGTCCCATCCAGTACCTTATAAGGTGGGACATTTGCACTAGCAAGGACAAGCAGACCAGCCTGGAACAGCTAGAGCAGCAGAAGATACATCTTCAAAGAAAGATCATCAGGAAAAACCCAAAACAAAAATGTCAGCATGATTGGCTACTACAAGAATAAGTAAGCTGTTCGCCAGGAAGACATCAAGGCAAGCAATAAAGTTCTTTCAGGACAAACTCCCCTCTAAGATTGAAACTCAAAGGGAACACATAAACAGGTATGTAACCTTGCTGGCGACCACATTGGTCTATGGGTGAGTGGAAGAGGGAGAAAGGCAGCAATGAAGAAATGGGCTGAGTTCAACCACATTCCATAGACCTGGAGTGAGAGAGAGAAGAGGAAGGGCTGGTTGGTCCAAAGTGTGGTGAGACCTGGGGACACTTGAGCCCATGGACAAGGACATAGCCACAGAGGGCTAGAGCTGTGAGTGAATCATCCAGTTGATATGAAGTGAGGGGAGATGCACAAGAACACCCAAACTTGCAGACAGTACCCATTTGACCTAGCATTGATGACTAGATAATCAGAACTCGACTAGAGGAAGATAACAAAAAATTTTTTGATAAAGGAAACAAGGGTAAATTGCTACAATTTGATGAACCTGACCTATACTCATGGCGGAAGTAACTCTAAATACCAACAGAGAGGGAAGGAGTCTTCATATCAAGTATCAATGCTATCCCCTCTGTACACAGGGTAGATAGGGATGGGCAACTTAGACATTGACTACCTAAAATGAGGGTGTGATAAAGGCACGAAGTGACTGGCTTACAAGGTTTCAAGAGGGAGTTTAGTTTAAGAGTAGGGGGGATTGGAGAAAGAGTCCCCACTGAATAGTTTCTATCTTGTCTAAATGAGATGGGATAAGATCCGTATGATTCAATAGTGAATAATCCTTATCATGACTAATTGCGACTCTTACAATTGTAAAGGTAGAAGTTTTGTAACAAAAGCAGGGGAGTTGGTAATTTAAAAAAAAAAAGAAAACAAAATGAAGAAAAATTAAGACATTTTCAAAAAGACCAAAACCAAAACAATTGATTACCTTCAGATGCACAATTATCTCAGATGGAAATATGCAAGAAATAAGAGCTATGGAAGACCTAAATATGTGGGTGAATTTAAGTGCCCATTGACTACATAGAATAATAACAATTGAAAATATATGAAGAATGCTGCTCATGCCATTGAATTGGTTCTGATTTATAGCAATCCTGTAGAGCGTTTCTGAGAAGCGGCTGGTAGATGTGAACTGCTGACCTGGTGTTTAGCAGTCCAGTGCTTATCCTACATCGCCATATCAGGCCTCCCATATGAAGAATGTGAGTAATTATATTTAAAGTACTGCACTAAGTACTTACATTAAAAGACAAAATTTCTTAAACTGACTTAAAAATCAAACAAATATGACATGAAAGAGCTGAAAGTGAAAGCCCCCATCAAAAGTCCCCGGTGTGGCCATCTCCAGACAACACAGACCTGGATGCACGAGACATTTCTGGAGATCCAAATGGACGTGGCATAGAGACCAAAGCAGAAATCTTCCAAAAATATTGAACACTGCTCAATTTGTATGTATTTCATAACACACCACCAAAATACTTAAAGCAAAACATGCAAAATTAAAAACAGAAATATGTAAAATCATCAACCATTGGGCTGATTTTAACATTGCCTTAAGTAACAGATGAAACAAAATGATGAAAACAAATCATTAAGAGGATATCAATTTGAACAGCATGATTAACCAATTATAAAAGTACTTTGAAATTCGCTTTGTTTTTTTAACAGTACATGAAACATTTAACAAAACTGACCATACACTGGGTCACAAACTGAATCTCAAATACTTTCAAGTATTACCATTATACAGCAAAATAAAGGTACTAGAAAAAAGCCAAATGTTTGAGAATTAAATAGTACATAGCTAAATAATCCAAGAACAACTAAGAAATTATAAAAGAAATTAAAAACCATTTTAAGTAAAAATGAAACTATGATACAGTGCGCATCGGAGGCAGTTAAAGCCAGGCTTAGAGGAATATGTTCGCATATTAGAAAAGATACATTGAAAAAAGAATGACTCATGCACCTATATCAAAAAGTATAAAAAGAATATCAAATTAAACTTGTAAAAGTCTGTACAATCTATTAAACTGAATCCACAATTATATGCATTCCTTATTTATTGATTTTGGCTACTTTCCAAAGACCAGGTCATGACCTGAAAACTGGCAAAATGGAGGAAGAGCACACATCAGATCAGAAAACAGAGGACTATTGCCTCAATCAATACATTACCGTCACACTAGCTGCTCCGCGGGAGAAAGATGAGGCTTTCTACTCCCGTAAAGATTTACACCCTCGGAAACCCTATACAGGGTCGCTATGGGTCGGAACCGACTCGATGGCACATAACAACAACAACAACAACTCATTATCTAACTGCCAAACCATCGAGAACTATGGGTAAGCCAAATTAACCCAGCATCTTAACCATCACAGACAGCATTACTCCCTTCTGGTCCCTCTGTGTTTATTACCACAAGATGTAAGTGGTTAGTGCACAAAATAGTCAGATAGTAGATTTTATACTATTGTAAATATGAAATGTTAGATCATGAGGTAGTTGATAAGTAGAAGTAGATGTAATAAAGTTTGCACAAAGAAATTTGCCCAGATAGTTTCACTGGTCAATTCTTTCAAACATGTAAAGAATTTGGTTTGATGTATGGCCTACGATATGGTCAGTTCTGTTCAATGTTTCATGTACTGCTAAGTAGTGATGATCTTGTACAAACTCTTCCAGAAAATAGAGGAAGAGCACTTTGCAACTCATTCTATGAGGCCAGCCTTACCTAGATACTAAAACCTGATGAGAATACATATAAGAAAGAAAACTTATAAGCCAATCTAACTAAAGAAAAACAAAGGTAGAATAATTCTAAAGAACACCTTACAATGATATGTAGAATAGACAATATTTTAACTTGAATTGGGGATCATTCCAAATATTTACAATGTATCTACTATTTGAAAGTTAATCAATGTATTCCATCAAAATGGATGAATAAAGGAACAAAATCACATGATGATAGATGATATTAATAGAAAAAGAATAAACATTTTGTAAAATATATTACTGTTTCCTGATAATAGGCCTCAGCAAGTAGAAATAGAAAGGAACTTTCTACAGTTGATGAGAAAAAAACAATACTTAATGGTATAAAATAGAGAGAGTGGACTTCTGGTGTGGAGCTATAGGATCAGCACTGGACTGTGAACCACAAGGTCGGCAGTTCAAACCCACCACCAACTCCTTGGAAAGCCTATACAGGGTCACTGTGAGTCAGAACCAACTCAACAGCACTTAACACAACAACAATAGAGACATCTACCCAATGGTTGAAAATGAGATATTACTATTCTTGCTCATTCTTGTAGGATGCCAGTGCAATAAGATAAGAAAAATAAATCAAAAGTATAAGGATTGGAAAAGAAAAACAAAATTACGTTATTCTCAGACTACATGATTATGTAAGTAGAAAAATCTCAATGTTTTACAAATAAAATACTATAATTAGTCAGTAAATTTATCAAGGTCGCTGGATAAAAAATCGATATGTAAAAATCAATAAAATTTCAATATGTTATTGGAAAGTGCCGTGGAGTCAGTCCCTACTCATTCCAACCCTATCTAGGGTTTCTGTGGACCACCTGGTGAGTTTGATCAGAGACCTTGTGGTTGTCAGTCCAGGCCTACCTACAGCACCCCACTAAGACTTCAACATAGCAACATCAAAACATAGAACATGCAATTATACCAATTACAATGGCATAAGCAATTCAACACCTAAGAATAAGTCTAATAAAATATTGGTGTGACCTCAGTACTCTGCAAAATATTACTGAGAAAAAGAAGACCTGAATAAGCAGAGGACTATTTCGTGTTTGAAGGTGAAAACCATTACCTTTATAGAGTATCACTCACAGTGACTGCACAGGGCAGAGGAGACTTGTTCCAAGGTTGTAAGTTTTTATTTACAGCAGTCAACTGCCTCATCTTTCTCTCTGGGAGTGGTGGGTGGGTTTGAACCACTGATCTTTCAGCTTGCAGCTGAGTGCATCAGGGCTCTATGTGAGGGTTAGAATACACCTATCCCCGAAATGACTCATACATTCAATGAATTCCATGTTGTTCCAATCTAACGGCAACGCTCCGCTGTTGTCTCTAAGTAGGGCTTTGAACTGAGTCTCTGTCTTAACCTGATTCCCAGTTTAAGTGTCAACATAAAAGTCACCTGCGGGTCTTGTTGAAATGTCGAATCTGAGTCTGTGTATCTGGGGACTGAACAGAATGAACATGTTCAGAGTCCTAGCTCACCACCATCCTACACCTTCCTAGTGTGCAGCAGATTCTCTCTCGGTACTTTCCATGGTGGGAACACAAGATGCAGTTGCATGGTGGGCTGGCCTCCTAGCGCTCACCTTGTCTAATGAGAACGATGGCATTGGGTAATGGACAGTGTGGTGTTCTGTGGAAGGTCCAGAAGGTCCGGACTGTTTGTGTTACTTTATGGTAGAGGGTGACAGACTTGAAGGCAATGGGGCCTCATCAATTCCATGGACCTTGTGGAAGCCCCTTGTACAAAGTCCTGGAGGACAAGCTATTCATTTGTTTTCTGTTCCATGTGCATAATGCATTGTTCCTGGTACTCTTTTGCAAATGGGATAGAATATTTGCTAAATCAGCGGCCACACGTGTAAGTCAGGCTATTATTTGGTGGAGTTTAAGGTCCTACACAGTCACTCTATAGGACTTATATAACTTCATCAGGAGGCAGACTGGAGAATTCAGTGGAAATCTTTAGAAACCAGCATACCAGCGCCCTTTGTTGTTGTGTAGTTAGGTGCCCTTGGGTTGGTTCTGATGTAAGGAGACTCGTATAGGGTATTCCAAGGAGCAGCTGGTGGGTGCGAACTGGCAGCTTTGTGGTTAGAAGTCCAGTGCTTATCCTACAGTACCACACCAGGATCTCTGCTAAGGATGGTACAATGGGTAAGCACACAGCTGTTATGTATAAGGTGGGTGGTTGGAACTCACCAGCCACTCCATGGGAAAAAAGACTGATGATCTGCTTCCAGAAGGATTCCAGCCTACTCTGTCCTCTCAGGTCGCCGAGTAAGAATCGAGCCGACAGTACACAACAGGAGTATGTATAACACACCTCACCCCCACTAAATGTGCCTGAATAGAGGTTCACTCTAAACAAACCATGTTTAAAATGAATGTCTACAGTCAGTGGACAGCCACAGACATGTTCTCTCGGTAACATACTTGTGTTAGTGTCACTAGCGTCCATTCACACACACACACACACACACACACACACACACACACACACGCAGAAGGTCCAATCAAAACAGTAGCTTCTGAAGGGCTTTCCTGGGTCAGTTAAATTCAAGGCAGAATGGTCAGTGCAGGATGTTCCGGGAACTGACTTGGAGGATTCTGAAAGGGGTAATCCTGAGAGTTTTCTCAAAAACACAGGATGATCCCGGGCCACTTCCTACGACGGCGTTTGAAACTGAACACGGAAAACTGCATTGGTGGGAAGAGGAACGTGTCCCGGAAGAACGGGGTTTCCATTACGGCAATGCGCCTGCGCAGTCTGTGAGGGTAGCAGGGCTCTCCTGGGAGAATTTCACTGGGGAACTAGATCCTGTCCACCCCACAAGCCCCGATCTTGCCCCTTTAGATTTTTTTTTGGTTCCCCAAACTCAGAGAATTTGGAAAAGAAACATAATTGGATTCTCTGGAGGATTCTAAAACTGCTGTTTTGGCCTGTTATAAATCAAAAGGTGCTGAATTCGTCAGGGAAGGGCTAGAGGGAGGGAAACACCATCTTCCAGAGGGTATAGACCTTGCATGTGGCTATTTTAAACAAAAAATAGCTTCACATTTGGATATTTGTCTTTAATAACTGTTTCTATGATAGTATAAAAATGCTTTCTGATTTGTCCTCTTACTCTCCTGGCCAGGGCACATGGCTTTCCTCATTCCGAAAGCTCTTATCCCAAAGGCCAAGGACTCCTTAGAAGGGTTGGCTTACTGCCAAGCACATTCATCCCTAGTGCACATTTGTGAACCCGCTGGACTTACAGTTAGCTGGACTTCGGCCAGGATTCCATTTGGTACTGACTTGGATATAAATGTCCACTCTAACCACAGGTCATGATGAGACTTTGGGAATCCACGTCAACCTGGGCCTGTGTCCAATAGTTCTCAAAATGCTGGGGTGCAGTCATCTTCTCTTGTTCAATTACTCAAGTCAAAGAGCGAAGCGTTCCTCAGGACTGCAGGGTGAATGTCCAGGGGACCCAGCAATCTCTTCAACCAACTGGTTCTTGATCTGAAAAGTAGCTCAGTTCAAGACATCTGGCAAGAGATTGTAACTTTTTCTTGATGTAACTGCCCTGAACCTCCTACTCATTCATTCTTGCTCTCATTTGAAGGCAATCCAAGAATAGCATGACCTTGTCTCAAAGCCCAAAGAGGACCCAGAAGGAAATGAAGACTCTTAGCTCACCACTCTCCTCATGGGCGTTCTTAATGAAGATCTGTGTGGTATATCTTCGTGCTTTGCCAAAACCTAACAATACAATTATTGTCATAAATTATATATGCCCCATATGTAATTTGGAGTCCTGGTGTAGCGCTGTGGGTTAATGCGGCAGACTGCAAAGCCATTTGAACTGCAAGGCCGTCAGTTCAAGCTCACCAGATGCTTCTCAGAAACCCTGTTAAGGGTAGCTATGGGTCGGAACTGACTCGACAGCACTTAACAACAACAACACAGATCTAATTTAGTAGAAGCAGGGTTAGGGTTTGAGGTGAACGTCTAGATATCCTGGGAGTTATGGGAAATGTTGGTAGAGATGAGCACAGCAGCAAATCTGACATCACAGGAGAGATGGCTAAGTGTGAGTGAGGGGGGCTTCTGACTGGCTCCCTCACTGGACAAGGAAGGCGAGGGCTATTGTCTCACATGCAAATAAGCAACACGGATATCCCGGTGCTCCACCGACTTCCAGCCTGGCAGTGAGAAGCCTAGAACTTGGGGCTACACGTGAGCAGCCAGGGTAGATAGCAGGTGAAAGGTGAGCCTTTCTGGAGGCCACTTCCTCCCCCCAGCATCGCCTCTTCCAGTCTGTTGTCTCTCACCCTCCTCACCATGGCTTCTGGAATCCTTCAAAAGTGAGTCTGAAAACGAACTCTTTCATCTGGTCCAATGTCTAAACCACATGGGTCCTGAATTTTATGCAAAATGAGAACAAGAATGTAGATTTGTTTAGAGTATTACATAAATATTGCAAATGACAGGGCTTGGATGGACCCATGGCCCCTACATGGTCCCTCAGTGGTGGTCACTTTCTGAGCAGCAGCCTGTATCTCTCCTCCAGTCCAGCCCTGCTCCAATCCCACCTTCCCCATCCATGAAGGTAGGCCTTCCTGTCAAAAGTTGAGGAGGCAACTGGAAATTCTATCAAATCATCTAAATGCATGGCTCTACTGAAATTAGTCACTTTTGAGTAAAACTTTATACCCAGGCATTCAATGTGTCAGGGACTAGAAGACTGGCCCTCCGAGGCTTAATTAGGTGAAGAAATAGGAAGCCTCTCAGGAAAATTGCCACAATATGGCAAGCAATTGAGGAGGTGCAAAAGCTGGCTGACTTAAGGTCTTGTTGTATAAGGAGGGGTGGGCAGGGACACAGAAACCCCAGTTGTGGAGTACCCCTCAGCATTGGGGGTCCAGACAAAGAAAAGGTTAGCAGGGCAGTGCTTACCCAGTTTCTAAGACCTTGTGAGAAAATGAGAGCCTTCCTCTTGGGACATGTACCAGAAAACAGAGGACAGATAGGCACAGGGCAGTGTCCTCCCCTGGACCTAGCATTAGTCACAGGTCAGTCACAGCCACAAAATAAGCAGTTGGCCTGCTGCCAGGAGGACCTCTCCATTTCTGACCTGGCGTCCTGGTGTGGCGCTGTGGGATAAAGCACTGGACAGCTACGTCAGTTTGAACCATGAGATGGGCGGTTCATACTCACCAGCTGCTCCTTGGAAACCCCCCACACGGTTGCTGTGACT
>NW_006408666.1:7647943-7655151 GCF_000296735.1 Chrysochloris asiatica | reverse complement strand
CAAACTGTCCAGTAACAGCCAGGGCGGAGTCAGGAAAAGAATCCCCTCACACACACACACGTGCCATTCGTGCCTTGCACACTTTTGACCTAAATAGTTAGCCCCAGCCCTACATCATTCAGCAAACTACTGTGAACCCAGGTGGAGACCTGGTCGGCCAGCAGCGAGGCAAGACCTGGGGACTCATGGGCTCAGAGTCAATGACATAGCCACAGAGGACTAGAATGGAGAGTGGGGTGGCCAGCTGATAAGAAGAGGGCGGACAGATGCAAGAACACCCACACTTGCAGATGATACCCACTTGACCTGGCTTCAATGACTGGATGAACAGAGCTCAACCTGAAGAAGAAAGAGGAAAAAAAGCATCATCTGATACAATTCGATAAACAGGACCTACACCTATGAATGCAGTAGCTCAAAAGAGGAAACAAATCCCTGATGCAAGAACTATACCCACCCCCTCCACACAAAGGGTAGACAGGGATGGGCAACTTGGACATTGGCTACCCAAAATGGGGGAAGGGATACAAAGGTAAGAAGTGACTGACTTACAAGCTTTCAAGAGGGAACCTAGATCCAGAGGGCATGGAGGAAGGTAGAGTCTCCAGTGAATAGTGTCCAGCCTGTCCAGGAAGGGCTGATGAAACGAAATACAGATGGGTCTCATGTGATGCGATGGTGAATAATTGTTATCAGGACTGATTGTGAGGGCTGGAAATCTAAAGGTGGACATTTTGTAGCAAAGAGGGGAGTGATTAACTTTTCAGTCTAGGAGCGGAGGACCCTAGGACCATGGATAGAGAAGAGCGAAGTGCGGAATCCTACCCAGAGCAGCGGTGAGGCCTGAGATGGAGGCAGAGAAGACGACGTCCAGAGATGGTGTGGCTGGGGACTTGGGATCAGGAGATGGAAAGGGGCTGAGGACTGTGGTGGGGGGTGTGTGTGTGCAGGTTTACAGGGTACATCCTTTGGTTGGGTGAGGACTCATGGACAGGATGATAACTATGCCAATGAAATGATGGATGATGGAATGAATGTAAAGCTGATGTTCTCCCATGTAGACTATCACACAATTCACAATAAAACATTTATTAAAAAAATAATAATAATAAATAAAAATGTAAAAATAAATAAATAATTAACCCCTGTGGGGATTGCATAAGAAAGCTATCCCTGGAAACTGGCTATCTGTATTTTCCTCTAGTGAAGTTTGTGAGATTAAGGCTGACAATAAGGCAACTTCCATCAGTGAAACCAGATGTGGATTTCTGAGTCCCTCTGGGAAATCTGTACTAGAAGAAAGGAAATCCTGGGAGTGAAATTAGCATTGCTAAGCAGGCATTTTCTTCATCCTTTCCTGCCTCCAGAGAAGCCCCTGACTGTCATAGGCTGGGGTTGCTTCCTTGGTGGGGATGCTGGATTCCTTTGGTTCCTGAAGGTCTGTCTTTCAGACTCCCAAACATCTGTCTTAACTCTTTGCAGGGGTCCTCCATTGACAGCTGGGCCTTAGCTCTGCTTCCGTTGCCTGTTACCAGCCCCCCACACCCCGCCCCCATGCTGTCCTGTTGCCACTGAAAACTCAGCATGTTCAAAAGAGCTCACTGCCTCACTCTCTCTAACCACGCCTGAGTCTATTCTTCTGACCACTTCCCCTCTATTTTTCTCATAAATTATAGTTTCGTAGGTGGGTCAAATGGCAGACTGCAGTGGGAGTCATGAGGGTCAAGGAACTCCAAGGTTATTTCTCTGTGACCATCCTCAGCTTTTTGCTGTGATGGGCAGAGTCTGCGTAAGCCCTCCAAAGGTTCTGGCCCACCCAGCTGCTACGACTCCTCCTAGCTAGTGCACGTCACAGGACCATCACTGGGCGTGAGCTCCTTCAGCAGGGACGCTGTCTTCACTTGTGTGTCCTCTGTGTCCTAGGCTCAGCATGGTGCCTAGCATAGAGGAGATGTTCAGTAAACAGTTGAAGAGTAAATAAATAAACAATAAAAATATTTTTTTGTTCTGAGAGTCCGCTGCTGTCCCCAGAATGGGTAAATTAAGAGAAGACTTCATTCTTGTGTTTGTTTACTCCTTCAGTGGATTCTGTACCTATCAGAGTGCCTGTCAGCTACAAGACAAGATGTATCTGTTAAATTATATGTGCTAGGCATTGCAAAGGGAATT
The DNA here is from genome assembly GCF_000296735.1 of Chrysochloris asiatica. NCBI lineage: Eukaryota > Metazoa > Chordata > Mammalia > Afrosoricida > Chrysochloridae > Chrysochloris > Chrysochloris asiatica. The sequence continues at coordinate 7,652,982 of NW_006408666.1, read as the reverse complement.
GCGGTAGCTCTGTATGATAAGCACTGGGCTGAGAAGGGGAAGATCAGTGGTTCGAGCCCACCAGCCACTCCATGAGAGAAAGATGAGGCTTTCTGCTCCCACAAAGATTTACAGCTTTGGAAGCTCTAGACAGGGTCATTATGAGTTAGGACCAACGTGCCAGTTGAAATTCCAAATAAAGTCTAAAATACAGCCCCTTCTATAAGAGTATCTATAAAGATTTCTCCCTTTTCCAAAGATCTACACAAATACACAAAGCTCTGGTGTGGTGCTGTAGGCTAATGCACTGGACTGCAAGGTCGGTTTGAGCTACCAGGTCAGCAGTTCAAGCTTACCAGCCACTCCTGGAAACCCTAATCAGGGTCACTATGAGTTGGAACCTACTCGACGGCACTTAACAACAACATGTATACACAGACAGACAGACACACACACAGACACTACAAACATTTTGGAATTGTTCCTTTCATTGGGGTAATGTCTAGTTAAATCCCGTTTTAAAGAAATAGAGTCTGAGTCAGTGGTGACCAGTAGTAAAATTCTTGCTTTCCTTGCAGAAGACCTGGGTTTGATTCCTAGCTGGTGTGGACCGCTGCTACCTGTCTGTCAGTGGAGATTCACTGGTGCTCTGATGCTGAACAGGTCAGCGGAGCTTCCAGACCAAGATGGGTTAGGACCAAAGGCCTGATGATGTCCTTTAGAAAACCAGCCAGTAAATATCCTGGGGGGTCACAGTGGTCCAATTCACAACTCTTCATGGGCAGTGGGCAGTGCTTGGTTCCATCGCTCCATCGTGAAGGAGGTCGCCATGAGTCAGAGCTGGCTTGACAGCATCTAACAACCAACAATAGAATTAGAATTTAGAAGTTAAATGCATTTGATGTGTGCTTACATTGAACTACGAACAAGTCTGATTGTGGAGGTGAGATGGAAAGCTGTTTGTTAGAATGAGACCTGTGTTTGGTAAGAACCAGGAAGCAACTCATGCTGAGACTGTCGCAGAAGTTCCTAGCGCAGCGTGATTGAGGAGGATACAGGATTTCATAAAACCATGGCTGTATGGAAAGCAGGTGAGGGGCTTGTGTGTCTGGTAATTTCTTCCTGAAACCATACTCTGACTCTTGGCAAAGAGCCTGTTCCCCCCTTGGATGTATTGTGAGCCTGAGGAGTCAAACAGGCTGGGGCTCGGAGAGGAGATGACCAGCAGAGGTGAGAGAGCTTGCCAAGGGATACAAAGGCCCCCACCCCCACCCCAAGGACTTATTATAGGGAGTTGAGGACAATGGTAGCTTTGAGGCTTCAGGGCTCAGTGACTAGAATGGTAATTCCCTTCACCAAGGTGAAGTGGTCAGAAGAATGGACTCGGACAGGCTTGGGAGAGAGGATCAATGAGCTTTCTTGTACATGCTGAGTTTTCAGTGGCAACAGAACAGCATGGAGTGGTGGGCCACAGGCAATGAAAGGAACTATGGATTGGGGACCTGGGAGTGGATGAGGCCAGCACCCAAAGAGGCTGAAGGCAGAAAGGTTGTTTTAGAGGAAGTAAGAGTGTGGAGGCTAGGGGCTCAGAGGGGAGCCAGACAGTCACCCGAGTGCCTGAGATGCTGGCATTTTGTCTGAGCTCCTTTATGAGTCCAAGAGCCTTGAGAATCCGCAAAGGGTTATCATAGGGGTAAATAAAGTACTGCAGAAGAATCAATCCGCCCAGTACCAGGTACGTAGAAAGTCATCAAAGTTAGATGTCCTTATTCGGGGAGGGAGGCAACTATTAAAAGAGGGAAAGATTAAATATGAAGACCACAAGATTGTAGTGTTAATGACCTTGATAGAAAATCTTTTGCGATAAAAAAGGAAAAATGCTGCAACCTCTAGATAGAGAAATTATATCACGCTAGGTATGTCAAGGGAAGTACACACTTGAGCAAGACCTGTCCAGCGCTGGCTTCCACTCTGACACTGGTAACAGGACAAGAGGAGCAGGTCCAGCATTTTGAAGCATCAGATGTTTAGAGACTGCCAGTCTCAGCACACGTTCAAGCTCCAATTGATCCCATTGCTTCGTAAGTTCCCCTGTTGTCCAAGGCTGCCGAGAGAGGTCCTTCCCAGAATGCGGCACAGCTGTTGGGTCCATTCTGAGTATCTCTGGATGGTAAACCGGTGGTTGAGCACAGTCCCTCATTTAGAATTCCTGTGTATCTTCATTCAAATTTAAATACATTATTAAAATTAAGAAGAGGTAGAAAGCATTTCTTACATCCCAGCCTTACACTGGGTATTAGTTTTATGATTTGCTCAGCTGTTGGGTTCAAATCTCCCTGATGTTTTGGCTCTTGTACCAAGGACACCCGGCCCCTCCTCATCAACTTGTAGCCAAAGACGCCACTGGGAGAAAGACTGAGCCACCTCTGGGAGCCTTTCTATCTACATATGGGCAGTTTTCAGAGCTGGGGGCCGAAAAAGCTGTGAAAACACTGGAAAAATAAAATCAGATTGTAATTGAATTGCTGCAATGTACTTGCAGGTCTAGTTAGGCATATAATTAATTGTTGTAACTATAGCAACAGGATTAGCTGGAACTATTAGGGCAGGCACCAGGGGCTTGATGAGAGACTCTTAAAAAGACAAGCAGAAAATAATTCATTCTCCTCCAGTGGTTCTCCAGAGGGCACCACACTCTTTAGCAACCCCAAATAAATCTATTTAATAATATTTTCTTAGATTCATGCAGCTTCTCGTATCCCAGAGGGCCCTGAGGTGCTTTGTAAGCCATGAACATAAATATAGATCTGGAATAATGTACCTGGCCAGATTTTCCTAGGGCTTCAACAACTCCCTGGCCATCTCTCTGTGCTGGGGAAGCTCGCTGCCTTTGGGCTACATGGCAGCCGTCATTTGCTAAGTGGTTTCCCCACCGCGCTGGCACATAAATCACCACCAGGAGGTAAGTTCTGTTACAGGAAGAGGCTGGCTCCAGAGCTGGCGCTGTTATCTATTTATATCCCCCTCATTCCAAAGAGGCTCCTAGAATTTTTAAAATAAACTCAGTACGGCAGGAAAAATAAATACACCAGGAAACCCAAGGATGGGGCAAGTGATAATTGTCAAAAAGAGATAACTAGATAACGAAATGTTAGTTACCAAGACCCTAACCCAGTCCGCATTGAGTTGATTCTATCTCATGTTGGCCTCAAGTAATTCAAAGAGGAGCTGTGTTCCATGTTCAAAGGCTAGTCTTTCAAAACAGATCTCCAGGATCTTCTGGGGAACATTTCTGGGCACACTCACACCTCCATGCTCTTAGTTAGCGGCATCAGGAACTCCAAACCACTGGTCTCTGTGGATTTGACTCCAACTCACAGTGACTCGTTTTGTATCAACATAGAACTGCATTACATAGGATAGTTAATGACTGATTTTTACAACAGAGATCACCAGGTCTTTTTTCTGAGACACTTCTGGGTGAACAGGAACCACCAACTGAACACGTTAATCATTTGCACCATCCAGGAACCCAAGGCTAGTACAGGAAATGCATACATATTTTCATATCTAGCACCCATGTAACTAACATAGACAAATGTAATATTGAAACCAATGAATGAGAGGGTTGTGCTGTTTGCGAACACCTGTGTAGCACATGTGTTATTTACGTAGAACTGCTGTAGTGAGCTCCCACAGAGCTGCTAAAGGTGGGCACCATTACTGCTGTTCTTCCTACTGGCGATGTCCAAAAGGAGAATAAAATCAGCTGCGGGCAAAGGTGAATGGTGCTGCGGCCTCGCAAAGTTTTCCTGTATTTAACAGAGACTTTCAGATACATCTATATTAGAAAAAAGAAAAGGTGAGTATACCTGTCCAACAAAGCAACTACGTAATCCTTCATTGAGCCCACAAATACTACTTTGTCCTGGGCATTTGCCCTTATTTAACAGAAGAATTCAACTCCCCCCTCCCCCACCCCCCGATACTTTTGCTCGGTCTACTGTGAAAATGTGGACCCTTTGGAACAGAGGTAGCAAACGAGTGACCTACAGGACAGATCTAACCAACAAGCATGTTCCATTGCTCACTGGGGAAGGCTTACATCCAAATCCAGAGTCTCAATTTCTCTTAAAAGATTGGAACCTTTGCAACAATGGAGCTGCCTACCCACTATTGCTCAGCAGTGGTTGCCAATCTCTACAGTTGGTTTGTTTCTAGAAACTGCTCTGCTTTATGCAACCTGCCAGGCAGCATTTGAAATTTTAATCTCTGCTCTAGATGTGTGGTGACTGAATGCTCAGATTGCTAATCATTGTGGAATCTGTGATGAGAATACGACCACTAAGGCCTCACAGTGAATGTCCCCAGGTCACAGTTCTGTAACTGCCTTGCATCAGTAAGCCCCACTCAGAGAAAGCCTTTTCTTGATCTGTTCCTCATTAAGATTGGCCTCCAAACTCTTCTATGACTATCTAAACTCTTGTCCATTTTCCAAGCTCAACTGAAGGCTACATCTTTCCTGATACCTTTCCAAAGTCTTTTTAGTTGTATTATATTCATGTCAGGACCACACATAGACTTTAAAAAATTGAACAACATTGTTATGACAATACACATTTCATTTCCATCTACTTATTTACATAAATAGCATGATTCAGTGTTTTGTTGTTGTTGTTAGGTGCCATCGAGTCGGTACCAACCCATAGTAACCTTATGCACAGCAGAACGAAACACTGCCTGATCCTGAGCCAACCTCACTACTGTTGCCACACTTGAGTCCATCGATGCTGCCACTTGGCCAATCCATCTCTTTGGGGGGTCTTCCTCTTTTTCTCTGAGTGAGTGTGCCCAAAAATGTTCCCCAGAAGATCCTGGAGATCTGTTTTGAAAGACTAGCCTTTGAACATGGAACACAGCTCCTCCATCTTACCAAGCATGATATCCTTCTCCAGCAACTGTTCCCTCCGGACAATATGTCCAAAGTATGAGAGACGAAGCTTAGCCATCCTGGCCTCCAAGGAGCACTCTGGCTGCACTTCTTCCAAAACAGATCTATT
>NW_006408666.1:7618403-7647018 GCF_000296735.1 Chrysochloris asiatica | reverse complement strand
ATGGGCTGCCAAAAGAACCAATAGATCTGTTTTGGAAGAAGTGCAGCCAGAGTGCTCCTTGGAGACTAGGATGGCTAAGTTTCGTCTCTCATACTTTGGACATATTGTTAGGAAGGAACAGTCTCTGGAGAAGGATGTCATGCTTGGTAAGATGGAGGGTCAGAGAAAAAGAGGAAGACCCCCAATGAGATGGATCGGCCAAGTGGCATCATTGATGGCTCAAGTGTGGCAGTGGTAGTGAGGTTGGCCCAGGATTGGATATTGCTTCATTCTGCTGTGCATGGGGTCACTATGAGTCGGTTCTGACTCGATGGTACCTGACAACAACAACAACATTGCCAATAAAATTTTATGAACATTTATCTATAAATATTGTACTAGCAGTAACTATAATAATAACATATCCCATAAAGGTTCTGAAAAGTAGAACATAAATATGAGATCAGAAAGAACTTGTTGGTATTTTTGTTTGTAGATTTGCTTGTGTTTTGAAATAGATGATAAAGGTATCTAATCACCATCATATCTGGGATCCAATGGAGACATTTAAAATCAACATAAAACCATTTTATTTCTAAAAGTCAACTATCTAAAATATAATGAAAACTATACTCTTTGAAACTCTTTAAACTTACAATGGTATATTTTAGAAATTAAGCTATATGTATGCCCTGAATACGTAGCTTTTCAAAGTTCTTTTTAGGGATTATCCAAACTCAGTGATTTAAAGGCCATTCTTCTAGTAATTAAGGAGCCCTGGTGGAACATAGGATAAACTCTGGTCTGCTTACACCAAGGTTTGGAGCTCAAAGGAGAAAGATGAGGGTTTCTGTTCCTTCCCAAATTTCCAGCCTTGGAAATCTTATCCAGGGCTGCGATAAGGTGGAGTGGACTCAATGGAAGTGGATTTGTCTTTGGCGGAGTCCCTGCATGCGCAAACAGTTAAGCACATGGCTATTAACAAAGAAGCTTAGCAGCCAGAATTCACTTGGAAAGAATGGGCAGATCATTGACTTATGACGTATTCTAGTCATCAAAAGACCTACAGAGGGCAGTTCTACTCTGACATGGGTAAGACTACCATGGCTTGGAATCAGATTGACAGACAGGATTGATTCAGGATTGATTGCTTTAGTAACTATAATTCCTTCTTTAAATTATCATTTTCATCATAGCTTTATGTATTTTTGTGATTTTGATTTATTTTTCATGGCACTATTGTTGGCCTCCCCAATTTTAAAGTGTCCATGCCTTAGAATTCTTATGAAAATTGCCATTTGATGAGTTTTTATCAAGCACTGGTTCTTTGTTTAAAACAGAAGAGGACACAAGAACGAAGGATGATTGTCCCATTGAAGAAAATAAACTAAGAACACAAGCAAAAGCAAAATGGCAATAAAATATATATATTTCAAGATAGGCCAGTGTCATATGTTTGGAGCTTATTTCTTCAATATTCCAGCTAGCCAGAGTGTGACCCAACCACTCGTCTGGAAGTTTATTGTACTGTGGTGGCTTGCGTTTTGCTGTGATTCTGGAAGCTATGTCTTGGATGTTTTAAACAGCAGCAGGTCACCCACAGTGGACAGGTTTCAGCTGAACTTTCAGATGAAGGAAGAGAGATGGACTACTTCCGCATAGTTAGTCCCTGAAAACCTTATGAACAGCAGTGGACCACTGTCAGCCCCAGAATATTGAACACTGACACATGATGAAGAGCACCAGAACACTGTCAAATATAATGCTGGAAAATGTGCCCCTCAAGTTGGAAGGCACTCAAACTGTGATTGGGGAAGAGCCACCTATAAACATTAGAATCCACCATGGTGACTCGCTCGAATGGAGTAAAGCCCTCGGGACCATCATTTGCTGATGGGGTAAAGCTCAAAATGAAGACACCCATTAATAATCAGAGAATAGAGCATATGAAGTATGAATCTAGGAAAACTGGAAATTCTCAGAAATGGAATGGATTGCATAAACATCAATATCCTAGGTATTAGTGAGCTGAAAGGACTGGCATTGGCCCATTTTGAATCTGACCACCACATTGTTTACAATGCTGGCAATGGAAAAGTAAAAAGGAATGGTGGCACATTCATCATTCAATTTTCAATAAAAACTTTTTTAAAAAGTAAAATAAAGTTTTGCAATGAAGAAGTCATTGGTCTTGCAAAATTCTGTCATCTGATTTCCAGCTTTTTTTTTTGTTTCCAACTACAACTACACCATGGCCATACTTTCCAACTACTGGTCTTTCCTCTTTGTTTCCAACCTTTGCATCCCAATCACCAGTAATTGTCAGTACATCTTGATTGTATGTTTGATCAGTTTCAGACTGAAGAAGTTGGTAGAATTCTTCGTTTTAATCATCACTGACTTTAGTGGTTGGTGCATAAATAGAATAATAGTGGTATTAACTGGTTTTCCATATAGGCGCATGGATATTGTCCTATCAGACAGCATTACACTTTATGGTATATCTTCATATGTTCTTTTTGATGATGAATGTGTGGCCATTCCTTTTCAATTTTCCATTGAGTGATAGTTTACATGGAAGAACATCAGTTTTATACTCATCTGATTGTATTTTACTACATTGCAATGATTATAATCCCCACTGTGCACCATCACTCTACAGTATTTGTTTCTATTCCCTCTATTTGTTTTGGATTTACACAAAAACACTTAGGAGTACATAATCATTTAAACAACCAAAGGGCACATTCTGCAAGCCTGCCTCCTTTCTCTTTCCCTGAGTCTAGAGTCCTCTGCTGCTCTATCTCTCCATGTCCTCTTCTCTTCCTCCATCTCCGGTATTACTGCTTCTCTGCATAGGGTCCGACACTCCACTTGTGCTCGTCCCCCTTGATGGTCCTAGGGTTCTCTGTTCCGGGAATGTAAATAAGCTCAACTACTCCCCTGTTTTTGTTACAAAACTTCTACCTTTACAGTTGTGACAATCATGACAATTGTTAGTCATGATAACAATTACTCACTATTGGATCATAAGAATCTTATTCCCATCTCCTTCCACCAGACCCATCTAGACAAGATGGGACATAGAGACAGTGATGGGCCCAAGGTAGCCCCATGCTAGTCTCCACAGACAGAAGAGTGGTGACTGCACATGAGGGGCATTGGTGAGGACTTGAACTCACATGTCCCACCTGAAAGGCAAGAACGCTACCTCTGGCCCATCACTGCCTCTACGTTCCCTAGTGGGATGAACACGATTTCTCTCCCTAGGGCTAGCTCCAGTTTTGAGTCCCTTAAATCACTTTTCACCACCAACTAACAAAAGAGAAGGGGTAGGATTGGCCATCACTTGGGAATTTTCAGAAAAAGAGACTGCAAACTATTGACGATGGTTCATCCTCCACAATGATCTGTGCAGACACCAGAAAGAGTAGGAATAAAACGACTCGTTATTCATTATCGCAAATTCTTTATCATTGAATTTTTATCATAACAATAAAATCAAAACAAATTAAAAAGGAAACATCCAAATGTTCAATAAGAGAGGAAAGATTAAATTACTTCTGAGACATAATTATATTGTAATTCTATATTCATAACAGTGTCGAAGAAGAATGTTTAACCGCAAGGAAGAAGAATGTAGGAAAAAGGAAGATGTTATTTGACTACTACACATACACATAAGTAGCTAGAAGTTGAAAACTACCAGCCATTCCACAGGAGAAAGATGAGGCTTTCTGCTCCCATAAAGATTTATAGTCTCAGAAATCCTATGCAGGGTCACTATGAGTTGGGATCGACTCCAAGGTACACAACCATCACCACCATATACTACATCATGTATACTATACAAGTATAGAAAAGAAATAAAAAATTATTAAAATATGAACAGTGTTTCCCACTATTATGAACGTCATTTACATTTGTATCACACATCACTTTTTGAATCCTGCTTTCTTCTAGTTTACAGAGTTGCCTATCACTGCTTGCTTGTCTTCTGGAAAATCTCTTCCACTTGGACTCTTGTGAGCTCAACGCTCAAGCAGAACTCATCCTCGGTTACAGGAGCCCCGTGGTCTGAGGGCCAGAGCTTGCACGGGTACCCTGCATTGACACAGCCACGGCAGCCTGGTGTTGGGTGATGACAACTCGCTTCCCTTGTTCTGCCCTGTCCCACAGGAGCACAGTGTTTCCGGCCAGCTTGCTCCCCACTCACCTCCCATGAGGGGCTGGCAGTATTGAACTCAGCTCAGCTGAGAGCTGAGCAGTCCTGCGGGTGGAGGAGGGACCCTACTTCTTCAGCCACCTCGGATGTGGCACAGTCTCTGACTCGCTGACAGTGGAGACTTGCGTGTTGTTGGGATGTTAAAAAGATTTCAGCAGAACTTCTAGATTTAGCAATACTAGAAAGGAAGACAGGCAATCTACTTTCAAAACATCAGTCAAATGAAAAGTTACGGATCTCAATATTCTGATCTGCAACTCAGCCCTGGAAATTGAGCAGAACCAGGCTGCATTGAATTCTGTGTTGTATGGGAGTGCTGGCGTGGCGCTGTAGGATACACACTAGACCACAAAGTAGGTCTGAATTGCAAGGTTAGTGGTTCAAACTCACAAGCTGCTCCTCAGAAACCCTATACAAGGGCACTATGGGCTGTAACTGACTCGACAGCACTTAACAGTAACAACTAAGCGATAGTTATGAGGCTAGGGATGATTTGACAGCTGCTAACAAATGATGCCCCACCACGTGCCAGTCTGTCGTCTGTGGTGGCTTGAGTGTCACTGTGGTTCTGGAAGCTATGCCATGGGTACTTTAAATACCAGCAGGGTAACCCACACTGGACAGTGTTCAGCTGTACTTCCAGAAGAGGACAGACTAGAAAGAAGGAGAGAAAAACTACTTCCAAATATTTAGTCACTGAAAACTTTATGACTAGCAGTGGACCACTGTCAACACCAGATGATTAAATATTGAAACATGATGAAGAGCACATATTGTCAGATATAATGCCACAAGATGAGCCCATAAAGTTGGAAGGCACTCAAAATGTGACTGGGGACGAGCTGCCTCATCAAAGTAGAGTTGACCATGATGACATGAATGGAGTAAAGCCCTTGGGACCTTCATTTGCCAATGGGCACAAATCAAAATGAAATCAAACAGCTGTTTATTGTTGTTGCTGTTGTTAAGTGCCGTCGAGTTGGTTCTGACCCATAGCGAGCCTGTATAGGGTTTTTGAGGAGCAGCTGGTGAGCTTGAACCACCGACCTTGCAGTTCAAATGGCTTTGCAGTCTGGCTCATTAACCCACAGTGCCACATCAGGACTCCTGTAAACATCCATTAATTCTCAGAACATGGAATATATGAGTATGAATCTATGGATCAAATGGAAGAAGTGAGGAGGACGTCCAAGAGCTGAACAGAACATTTCAAAGGTCAGCTCAAGAAGACAAAGTTATCTCTCATACTTTGGACATATTACCAGGAGATTCCAGTCCCTGGAGAAGGATGGTAAGGTGAAGGGTTGGAGAAAAAGAGGAAATAACCCCAATGAGATGGATTGGCACAGTGGCAGCAGCAATGGGCTCAGGAGGTTGGCCCAGGCCCAGGCAGTGTTTCAGTCTGTTGTGCAGAGGGCCACTCTAGTTGGTACCGACTCGATGGCACCTACCAACAACAAACCAGTGATGCTAATGTTGACTGTGGTCTTCCACCACCCGATCCTGAAGCATTGGCTGCCACTCTTCACACTTCCTACAATGAAAATGTATTATTTTGGTGCCTTTAAAAGTCTTTGTGTCAGCATTGTCTTTATAGTGACTATATATATATATATATAGTTAAGTATCATATATATATATATATAGTTGTTAAGTATCATCAAGTGAGTTGGTTCTGACTCTTATTGACCCTGTTTTCTGAGGAGCAGCTGGTGAGTTTGAACCACCAACCTTGCGGTTCAAACAACCTTGCGTTCCAATGTATTAACATGCAATGCCACACCAGGGCTCTCTCTATATACACCGGGTTTTCTGGTCAGAAAGAGACTGGGAGAAGCTGAGGCTCTGGCCTTTGACCAGCCTTCAGGTCTGGACAGGACTCCCCCTCATGGCCCCATTTCCAGTGGAGCAGTAGATAGGTACCTAGCATGGACAACAACACTAGTAAGGTGTGCTCACCATGAAATGGTCAATCATTCCAAATCAAAATGGCAGCATTGACCTAAGGACGGAGTAGAGAAGGGATGGGAAGGAGGGTGGTATGCAAATAGGAAGCACAGGGAGGAAGTGGCCTAACTGTTGTTGCGGGGAGGGGGTTACAGTCATTGAGAGGAAACAAAGTGTATGAATTATTGAATTTAAATCCGATGATCTTGTCTGCAAACCACTCAATTCACAATAAAATGTTAAAAGGAAAAAAACAACAACAATGGCACAAAAGAGTAACGTTAATTAGTTCTTCCTCTATTGTCACTGTAAAGACAATGCTGACACCAAGAGTTTTGTTCTGTATTTTCTCCCACTCTATCCAGGACCCTTTCGGGACAGTTGATAGTGGTAGCTGGGCACCATCTAGTTCCTCTGGTCTCAGTGTCATGGAGACCAATGTGCACAGCTTCCATGAGTCCACTGGACTAATTGATTCCAAGCCTGTCCAGTTGTCATCACTCTTCTTTCTTACGCACATGGCCGCTCATGGACCCAGATGCAACTCACAAAAGTAGGATGTAGAATAGTGTCTTTGTGGGCTATGTTATGCCAATTTGCTGTGTCCCCTGAGGCTCTGGTCCTGAACCCCTAGAGCTATACATTCATTGCCTTAGGATGCTTGATAACGTTCAGGAAGTTGTCAGCATTTTGTCCAATGTATGCTCCACCACAGGAGTCTTGGTGTGGCGCTGTGGGTTAATGCGCCAGACTGCAAAGCCATTTGAACTGCAAGGTCGGCAGTTCAAACTCACCAGCTGCTCCTTGGAAACCCTATACAGGGTCGCTATGGGTCATAATTGACTTGAAGGCACTTAACAACAACGCTCCACAACATCCACAGGTGTGTTTGCAGGAAAAGGTAACTACTAATGTATGTAAAAATATCTACTCTGTATCTCTCTGTCTCTGTCTCTATATATGTGGAGTCGTTTCCGACTCATAGTGACCCAGTGTAGGATTTCCAAGGCTGTAATCTTTATGGGAGCAGAAAGCCTCATCTTTCTCCCACTGAACAGCTGGTAGTTTTGAACTGCTGACCCTGAGATTAGCAGCCCAATTCATAATCACTGTGCTACCAGAGCTCCATATATATCATACTCTCCATCCCTTACCCATTCAGCCTATGTCTCAATGCATGTCAGAAATATGTCACAAGACATTTTTTTAGATATTTGAAATGCCACTTTATTCTGCTTCTAAACGATAAGGAATGGGAATGACGGAAACAAACAAGGTCTCACCACTGAACATTGAGACTCAAGAAGGAAACATCTGTGTTCCAACAGTTATAGACGCAGGTCCGAAAATGAAGGTCTTTCTTAACTGCCACATTCACCCTGAAGCCCATTCATCTCCTTCAGCCTCCCGAGGGTTAGCACATGTTCTGCTGAGCCATATAATCAAGTGGCAGACATGCTGCACCTCTGACATCATAGAACAGTCGCCTATAAAACTAGACTTCTGACGCTGGGCTCCAGCTTCCTTCTCTCACAGGACATCATCCTCATCTGGGAGAGCAGTTCTCTGCGTAACCTCTAAATCATGCTCAATTTGTGCTGCCAAAGCTGGGTCCATGACAACTTCTGGTGGGACATACTCCAAATTAGAATCTCCAGTTAGTTTTCTAGCAAGTCAAAAGAAGGGTTTTTCAAAGTTTTAGTTATTTTTTGGCAGAAATGTCATGGTACTGAAGATTCTTCTTTTGGTGGAAGTTGATGGATTTTGCTTTAAGTTTCCTGTCCTTAATGTCCACTTTGTTGCCACACAACACAATAGGAGTTTTCTCATACTCAAACCAGATCCTACTAACTCTTGGGGATACATCCAACTTTATAATGACACAGGGGACTTGGGTATAATAGTCATCTCTCAGTGCCCCGATTTCTCTTACAAGCCAGGTCCCACACATTGAATTTAATTGGTCCTATTACTACGGAACCCAAGGTGGCTGTATACTTCTCATATTCACCAGTCAGGTGACATTTCACCAACATAGTTTTTCCATTACCACCATCACCAACAAATAAAAGTTTGTGTGGGCCCCAACTAACTTCACAATACATTTTTAATATAAAAACAAAAAGTAATGATTGTTAAGGAATGGAAGTCGGTTGATCAATATTCTTTCTGCCTTTGTACCATGTGCAAGCAGAGGCGTAAAGCCTTTCCAAGACTTTGAGGAGAAACCACCGTCTAGAGACTCCCCTAGACCAAGAAGAAGAGTGATTTCTACATTAAAATTTTGTTTGAATCATGTGCTTTGGAATACTTTTAAAAACATTATTAATTAAGCAAGTGCTTCTTGAGTAATTTAAAAAGACTTTTCTAAGGAATCTGCTTCTCTCCAGAAATCATGAGTCACCAACTTCTGCCTGGAAATACTAGGAAATGCAGGTCAAAACCCTGCTCCAAGGTTACCGCTAATTGTTACCCACTAAAAGTGGTTTCTTTGATTTCTTAAGCACTTGGGATAATCTTGTTTTTTCTTATGGAGCATGTGTTTGCTTGCTTTAACCTCACCTGGCAATTTCTATCCAATTTGAATGAGTTGTCCTTGAGAAAAGAAAGCTTTTAGCTGGTGTGAGACAAGGTTTATCCTTTGGAGATCAAACTCCAAGTCCCCAAATGTTAAACTTCCCTAGCCTCTTGATGCTATTTGTGACCAGTTGTGTGAGGACAGCATTGGGGTTGCTTGGGGTGCAAGAAATAGCTAGGTCAATCCTTCTTGAGGACCTCTACTGGCCAGCCATGGTGAGAGGACATGGCCTCTGTAGCTATGGGTTTAAATACTTACTTTCCTATCTATGCGATTTGAGGGTAAGCAATTTATTTCAGCCTCTGCTTTGTCATATGTAAAATGATGTGCTTTGAAAATTAAGTTATATATCATCTGCTGTATTCAATGCATACAAGAGATAGTAATTGGGATCACCAGTCAGATGAAGACACCACAAGACTCCCCAGAAATTAACTTTCTGAATCTCTTCTGAGGATTTCAAAGAGTCCTTCTCAAATTACTGCTTATGGATTTAGTATTGATGTAACTTCTATATTCACTGAAATATCTCTGGTAGTTAGAGGACATGCTGTGTATGAGAGACCTCGATGGCAGCACTGTTTCTCAAAGTGTGGTGGGTTTGGTAGTGCATAGTTTTATATCATTAATAGAATGACATGGTTCACTTTTCATTTGACTTGTTTTTATAGTTATCTTCAAGCACATAACAAATGTAAAACATTTAACTTGGCACATAGGAGGTGTTCAGTAGGGGAGGCCAGGAAACTATCTGTCAGCTTGATTCTCAGTGGTTTGGCTAAGTTGTGTGATAACCCCCCATATGTGATATGATGTGGTGAATCCATAGTATGATTAAGGGTGGGATGCAACACCTTTGTTGTTGCTGTTGCTGTTGTTAGGTGCCACCGAGTCAGTACCGACTCACAGCAACATTATGCACAGAAGAACGAAACACTGTTCGATCCTGGGCCAACCTCACTACTATTGCCATGCTTGAGTCCATTGATGATGTCAGTTGGCCAATCCATCTCATTGGGGGTCTTCCTCTTTTTCTCTGACCCTCTTCCACATTACCAAACATGATATCCTTCTCCAGCAACACGTTTAGCCCAATCATAAACCTGATCTCATATTAGGGGAGTTTCTTTAGGGTATGGCTTACAATATCTTTAACTTAATGAGAAATAAATGAAAGAGAAGTGAATAGAGATGATAGGGACCTACTTCTACCAAGAAAGAAAAGCCACAAGTGGTGAGAGTCCTTCAGACCTGGGGTCCATATATTGAGAAGCTCCTAAATCCAGGGATGACAGATGTAAAGACACACGGACATCTTCAAGGAATGCTGGGCTTCCAGATGCTGAAAGGAGATAAAGACCAGATCCTAAAAAGAGAGGCTTCACCTAGAGCTGAAGCTCTGAATTTAGACTAGCACTCTAAACTCTGTGAGAATAAATTTCTCTTGTTAAGGTTTTAATTTCACTTGAGTATTTTCATTATAACAACACTAGATAACTAAGACAGAGGGAAGTCAAAAAGTAGTGCTATAAAATCATAGACAACTGCTTAAAAACTATTCAAAATGTGAAGCTATTGTTTCTTAGTATAGCCTTCATCTTGCTCTACCCACTTCTGAAAGTGATGTTTCCATCTCTAACCCTTCCCAGGAGAATTCTCTGTTCTTCAATTTAGATTTTGTAAAACAAAACAAAACAAACAAAAAAAAAAAAACCCCAGCAATTTGGGGATTCAAATCATGTTCTTTTGAATGTTATTCAAGCTTTGGAAACAAAAGGAAGTCAGAAGGGGCAATATCAGAGATACAGGGTGGAGAGGGTGAAATTTCCCAACAAAATTCTTCCAGGACAGCCCTTGCTACCTGCAAAGAATGAACAGGTTCCTTGTCATGATGTAAAACATATCCTGTCCTTTTTCTCACCAATATGCTTACAAACTCCTTATAATAAGCCCTGTGATCTCCTATGTTCTTGGAGAAAATCTATCAAGATTACTTCTTTTGAATTACAAAAATGTTCCCATAACCTTCTGAGTTGTCCTCTCTACTTAGAATTAACTGGCCCAGCAGACCTCCTTGTAAATCACTTATGATTGGACCTTCTATTTTTTATTATTGTAAAGGCACCTTAATGAGACTAAGACAAGCGTATTACTGAGAAAACTTGTTTGCAGCCATCCAGTGATTATGTTGTTTGTTGTTTAAGTGCCGTCGAGTCGGTTCCGACCCATAGCGACCCTGTACAGGGTTTCTGAGGCTGTAAATCTTTAGGGGAGCAGAAAGACTCATCTTTCTCCTGTGGAGCTGCTGGTAGTTTGGAACTGCTAACCCTAAGGTTCGCAGCCCGATTCGTAACCACTATGCTACCAGAGCTCCTTGTCCAGTGATTATAGAACCATGTTTAATCACATTTTGTTTAGAGTAAACCTGTGCATGTATGAACTGGAATTGTGGTAGAAATACCCTTTGACTTATTCTTGCATTACTGATCTTTTCTACTATCAAAATGAATTATTGGGGGTGAATCCCCATGCCAACAATAACTGTGTTTGCCTCGGAGATCGAGTTTTGGACTGCGGGAGGAATGTAGACAAATAGTCCCTCTTGTATTCCAAGACTTGAGAAAAAACACAACCACCTTCCCATAAAGAAGATCCACGTGCTTAGACAGGTTGGTCAGGTATCTATACTTAGCCCTCCTAGGAGGGTCTTTAAGGTCCAGTGTTGGGTCTTGGCAATTGATCGTCATGAGGAGGCGTCAAGAAATTCATGGGGAAATGCCATGATCTTTTCATTTCATGTTTCTACAGACTCTCTGAAGCCCCAATGCACCATCTGTGTCGGGGTCCGACCTCGACATAGTTGTGTTGTTCACGAGTGTTTGGTTCACGAGGAGGGGAGATCCAGCGGCGATAGAGATAGCAAAAGAATACACAGACAGGCAGAAGAAGGGGGACAAGAAGGCACCCCAAAGCCAGGGTGGATGCATCACTGGTGGGCAGACTTGGGACTACAGGCATCGTGGCCTCTGCAGGCAGCAACTCACCGCTCTGCAATCTTTACTGCATGTCGTCCAACCCATAATGCACACCTGGGGAGGCCCGGGCCTCTGCTTTATTTAGGGAAGGAGCTTCACACCAAGCTGGGAGGGACCAAAACAGGATACAGCTAACATCAGTAATTTTCCAGACATTCAGGTAACTTTGCATCATACTTTGCTGGTTCGAATCCCAGGCCAGCAACTTGGTTTCTCAGGTTCAATTAAAGTTATCTATAGCCCCTGAGCTCAGTTGGGGGAAGGTGAGAGGTAAGGACAAAAGCTTGGGTGGAGTCCTGCTGTTTTAGCTTCCTGAGCCAGGTTTTCAGGAGGACTCGAGATGCCCAGGTGAATGGGCTGCACCTGGAAAAGGGATTAGGGAGGATGTGTTCTTTTTCTATAGAACAAAGAACCAAGAAGTAGCTAAGATATTTTTAGTTAATCCTTTGGAGCAAAGCTTGACCTTGCAACTTTTACAGTCTGGGCTTTTAGGAAAATATCACATTTATCTGTGGATTATCAAGGGCTCCATGTATTAAATTAATAAATATAACTGAAAACTGAGATGAAAAACAATTTTCTATTGACTGCCAGTGGCCTCATTTGTTACACTCGGGCCTATAGGGCCTTGAACCTCTGACCAGGCTTACACATCTGCATGACATTTTCTTGAAGATGCGCCCCATTCCTATAACACCAACTGCCTTTCACAATCCCCATACTCATGGCCTCCGGGCATACGACGCAATTACACTTTCAGCATTAACTGATCTTCTCTGTTGCTTCTTGGATCCTTCAGAAGAGTGACTTGGAAAGAAATTCCACTTTTCACATTGCCACACTGTGCTTCTGAGATTTCCCAACAAAAAAGAACAGTGGTACTGACTCCTGAGCCCTGCCATGCACCAGCATCATTTCCCATGAAAACTCGACTGGGCCTCTACCTGTGAAAGGGCTTTGTTGTTGTTGTTGTTAGGTGTCATCAAGTTGGTACCGATTTATAGTGACCCTATGCACAGCAGAATGAAACACTGCCTGATCCTGGGCCAACCTCACCACAATTGTCATGCTTGAGTCCATAGATGCTGCCACTTGGCCAATCCATGTTGTTGGGGATCTTCCTCTTTTTCTCTGACCCTCCACCTTACCAAACATGATATCCTTCTCCACTGAATGGTCCTTCCTCACAGTACGTCCAGAATATGAGAGACCAAGTTTGACCATCTTGGCCTCCAAGGAGCACTCTGGCGTCACTTCTTCCAAAATGGATCTATTGGTTTTTTTGGCAGCCCATGGCACTTTCAATATTCTCCTCCAACACCATAACTGAAAAGCATCAATTCTTCTATGGTCTTCCTTATTCACTGTCTAGCTTTTGCATGCATAGGAGGTTATTGAAAACACCATGGCTTGGGTCAGGAGCACCTTAGTCCTCAAGCTGACATCTTTGCTCTTCAACACTTTAAAAAGGTCTTGGGCAGCAGATTTGCATAATGCAATACATCAATTGATTTTTTTGACTGCTGCTTTCGTGAGTGTTGATGGTTGATCCAAGAATAATGAAGCTCTTGACAACTTCGATCTTTTCTTTATTGATAAGAATGTTGTTTATTGGTCAAGTGGTGAGGATTTTTGTTTTCTTTACATTGAGATGTAATCCATACCAAAGGCTGTGCTCTTTGATCTTCACCAGTAAATGCTTTAAGTCCTCTTCACTTTCAGCAAGCAAGGTTGTATCATCTGCATATCGCAGGTTGTTAGTGTGTCTTCCTCTAATCCTGATGCCATGTTTTTCTTCATATAATCCAGCTTCTTGGATTATTTGTTAAGAATATAGGTTGAATAAGTATGGTGAAAGAACATAACCTTGTCGCACACTTTTTAAAATTTTAAACCATTCAGTGTTCTGATGTTACGTTTGAACAACTGCTTCTTGATCCAGGTACAGATTCCTCATGAGCAAAATTAAGTGTTTCAGAATACTCATACTTCCCAGTGTTGTCCATAGCTTGTCATGATCCACACATTCGAAAGCCTTTGCATAGTCAATAAAGCACAGGTAAACATCTGGTTGTTGTTGTTGTTGTTGTCAGGTGCCATCGAGTCGGAACCGACTCATAGCGACTCCATGCACAGCAGAACGAAACAATGTTCGATCCTGGGCCAACCTCACCACCGCTGCCACCCCCGAGTCCATCAATGATGCCACCTGGCCGATCCATCTCGTTGGAGGTCTTCCTCTTTTTCTCTGACCCTCCACCCTACCCAGCATGACATCCTTCTCCAACGATTGTTTCCTCCGGACTACATGTCCAAAGTAGGAGAGACGAAGCTTAGCCATCCTGGCCTCCAAGGAGCACTCTGGCTGCACTTCTTCCAAAACAGATCTATTGGTTCTTTTGGCAGTCCATGGCACCCTCAGTATTCTCCTCCAACACCACAACTCAAAGGCATCAATTCTTCTACGATCCTCTTTATTCACTGTCCAGCTTTCGCATCCATATGAGGCTATTGAAAACACAATGGCCTGGGTCAGGTTCGGGGGGTTTATAGCTGGGGAATTTGCAGGAGAATCCAGAAAGTCATTATTTTCTGGATCAAGACACTCAGCTGTTCCAGGAGCCGCCATCTTGAGAAAGCTTATCTTGATTGTACCAGGAATGATAGGATTAGGAGAGAACATCTTGATTGTATCTTGATAATATCTTCTATATATCTTGATCCTATCAGGATTGATAGGATTATACCAGGATTGATAGGATTAGGAGAGAACATCTTGATTGTATCTTATATGTATCTTGATTATATCAGGATTGTATCAAGATTGACATTGAAATTTAAAGAGACAGTATAGACATAAAACCAAACGGCCACCACTCGTCTGTCTGTCGTGCTGTGGTGGATTGAGTTGCTGTGATTCTGAGGGCTATACCACCGGTGTTTTGGATAACCAGCAGGGTCACCCATGGTGGAAAGGTTTCAGATGAGCTACAAAACAAAGACAGACTAGGAAGAAAGAGTGACAAACTACTTCCGAATCGCTAGTCACTGAAAACTCTATGCATAGCAGAGAAACATCTGGTAGCTCCCTCTAAATGTATTGTTGCAACCATTTTATAATTATCTTCAGTAAATTTTTACTACTGCATTTCATATTCATGATATTGTTCAATAATTTCTGAATTCTGTTGGGTCACTTTTCTGTGAAATGAGTACAAAAATGAATCTCTTCCAGTCAGTTGGCCAGATAGCTGTCATCCAAATTTCCTTGCAGAGACAAGTAAGTAAGCACTTTTAGTACTGCATTAATTTGTTGAAGCATTTCCATTTGTATTCTGTCAATTCTTGGAGCCTTGTTTTTTTAAACTGATATCTTAAGTGTAGCTTGGACTTCTTCCTTCAGTATCAACAGTTCCTTATCTTATGTTAAGTCCTGAAATGGTTGAACATCAACCAATTTTTTTGGTATAATAACTATTTTTATTTCTTCTACCTTCTTTGGTTACTTGCCGTATCATTCAACGTTTTTTCAAATATTGATATCATTCCACAGCTCTTCTGTTCTTCAGATTTTTCAATGACAGAAATCTGCCCCAGACTCTCTCTAAATTAAGGTGGGATATATTCAAGGTTGTATGTTAGAAAAGATTGACGTTGTCAAGGACTTCATTCTTCTTGGCTGCAACCATGGACTAAACAAACGTAACCGTTGTGAGGATGATGCAGAACCAGTCAACGTTTCCTTCTGTTGGGCATTGGGCTACTGTGCACTAAAACTTGATAGCACCTAACAACAACAACTACAAACACAATGGTTGTATTATTTGTGACCTATGAAGGAGTCAAAGGGCTAATTTTTCTCAGATCCACAATCAACACTCATGGAAGCAGCAGTCAAGCAATCAAGGTATTGCGTTGGGCAAATCTGCTGCGAAAGATCTATTTAAAGTGTTGAAGAGCAAAGACTCAATTACCTAACAACAACAACAACAACAAGAAAAAGAAGTCAGTCTGAAAAAGGTACATAGTGTATAATTCTGGCCTGGAAAAGGCATGACGATAAAGAGAGTAAACAAGCCTGTGGTGCCAGGCTATCAGAAGTAGGAGCGAGGGTTGGAAAGGAAGAGGGCACAGGGAATTTTGAGGGTAGGGACACTCATCTGTAGGATTCTTTAACGACATTATTGGATTTAAGGCTCTACACCACAGAGAGAACCCTAATGGAAACCATTAACTTTACTTCATAGTTCTTGTTGCTGTTAAGTGCTATCAGGTCAGTTTTAACTCATAGAGACCCTGTGCAGGGTATCCGAGGAGTGGCTGGAGAGCTTGAACCACCAACCCTGTGATCTAGACTGACCTTGCAGTCCAGTGCATTAACCCACAGTGCCACACCAGGACTCCCATAATGCCACACCAGATTATTACATAATAGTCCCGTTTCAATATTGGTTCCTCAATAGTAGCAAATGCCTTACATGAATGGATGTAAGATGTTAAAAGTAAGCAAAATTCTGTGCACGGTGATGAGAGAGAATATCAGAACTCAGTACTTTTTGAGCAATTTTTGTGTGAACTTAAAAACTGTTTTAGAAACAGAAGTCTGTTTTAAAAGTTGAAGTATTTATCCATGCTACAACATGATGTAAGGAGCTCTGGTAGCGTAGTGGTTATGAATCAGGCTGCTAACCTCAAGGTCGGCAGTTTGAAACTACCAGCTGCTCTGTGGGAGAAAGATGAGGATTTCTGCTCCAGTAAAGATTTGCAGCCTCGGAAACCCTGTGTAAGGTCACTATGAGTCTGATCTGACTCCACGGTACTTAACAACAACATGATGTGGCGCTTTGGGTTAATTTGCTGGACTGCAAGGTCGGTTTGAACTACAATGTTGGTAGTTCAAGCTCACTAGCTGCTTCTCAAAAACCCTATACAGGATAGCTATGGGCTGGAATCAACTCTACAGCAACAACAACACAACATGGATGAGCCTCTAACGTACATCCTGGCTGGAATTCACCAGACATGAAAGGTCACACAGCGCATGGCTCCATTTATATGGAATATCCAGCATAAAGACAGAAAATGGCTTCTTGGTTGCCAAGGGTGGGGGCGGGGTGGTGCTGAAGGACTGCCTAATGGTGTGTGGTTTCCTAATGTTTTGGAACTCGACAAGAGTAACTGTTGCATTACATTGTGAGAATATTAAATGCCACTGTACACTTTATTTTTTTTTAAGTTTTTATTGTGAGGTTTACATGGGAGAATATCAGCTTTACACTCATCCTGTCATATTTCGTTTCATTGCATGATTACAATTCCCTCCATGCATCATAAAATTACCAAAGGGGACACCACACAGGCCTGTCACCCAGCCACCAGCACACAGCCCTTCTCCCTCCCTGAGTCCGGTGTCCCCAGCTGCTCCATCTCTCCATGTCATCATCTCTGTCTCCATCCCTGGCGTCACTACCTCTCTGGGTAGGGTCCTACTCTCCATTCTTCCCGCTTGATGGTCACAGAGACCTCCACTCCTGGGCTGTAAAATCAATCACTCTCCTCCTTTTGTCAAAAAACACCTACCTCTATATTTCCTACCCTCACAGTCAGTTCTGATGGCAATTGTTCACTATTGTACCACAGGAGTCTTGTACCCATTTCCTTTCACCAGCCCAGTCCCAATGGATTGGAAGTCATTCAGTGGTGATTCTACCTTCCCCTGCCCCATCTGGAACTAGGCTACCTCTTGAAAGCTTATAAGCCAGTCACTTCTTTCCTTTATAGGCCCCATTTTAGGTAACCAATGTCTAAGTTGCCCATCCCTGTCAACCCTGTGTACCAAGTGGGTGAGAGTGATCCTCACTGTAACGATTTGTTACCATTTTTTGAGCTACTATGAATCAAGCTGTAAATTGAAGGTCAGTAGTTCGAAACTACCAGCTGTTCTGTGGGAGAAAGATGAGACTTTCTGCTCCCGTAAAGATTTACAGCCTCAGAAACCCTGTACAGGGTTGCTATGAGACAGAACCGACTCCATGGCACATAACCAACCACCACTACATCCATAAGTATAGGTTGCTGTTGTTGTTGTTGTTATATGCTGTGGAACTTAGCCTTGGAAGTTCCTCTAGAGCACAGGGAAGATGCTTTCTGGAGATGATGAGAATTCTGAGCAGAATGGGCAAGGCTGGGTAAGGTTTCACCCTCATTGGTAGAGACTGAGCAAGAAAGACTGTGCAACTGTTATGCTAACTTGGTGTTAGCTTTATGTTGTGTGGTCTGAAAATCACACATCTTCATGTGATGTTCTCAACTTCTTGAAAAGGAACCACAATCAAATTCAAGTAAATGTGCTCATAAGCCAAATGTGCTCATAAGACTGCCATTGAGTCTATTCACACTCATAATTACCCTGTAATTACAGAAGCAGAAAGCCTCACCTTTCTCCTGTGGAACTGCCAATTGGTTTGAACTGCTCACCTTGCTGTTAGCTGTCTAGTGCTTATCCTACAACACCATCAGGGATCTAGAATGTGCTCATAAAGGAATGGAGCAATGCTGCAGGACACAATTCAGAAAGACACTAGTGAATATTTGGAACTTTAGTACATGATAAAGGTGGCTTTTCTTGGAGAGAGCAATGAAGAATCACTCAAAGAATGATGCAGAAACACTTTTTTATCCATTTGAAGAAAAGCAAAGCTAGTGCGCTCCCATACAACATGAAAGAAAATGCAAAAGGCATACAGAAAAAGTTGCCTATACCAGGCAGGGGGCACACATCATGAAAACAAAACTCTAGACAAATAAAATGCATGAACAATTATAAAACAATTTAAAGAAAACATCGAATCTAACTGTGAGAGTAGGAAATGGATTCTATAAGGAAGAAAGTATAAATATGGTACAGAAGTAGTCTAACAATATAAGGGGACACATGCCAACCTCTGCAAATGATTTCAGGTGAACAAAGCCACATCGTCTCTCCCTGCTCCCAGGGAGGCAGCATCTAACTGTCTCTTCTAAACCCTCCCCCCTAAGGTCAGTCCTTCACAACGTCCTTCAGATGGACCATAAGTTGGTAGTCATAAAACTATTTTTTGTCTCTCCATTGATATCAACCATGATGGTCTGGTGTCCCCCTTTGAAATAGAACATCTATACTCTTGGGACCTCAGCCAAACTAAAATGAAATAGTTCCATTTCAATGCCTAGGAGTGTGTGTGAGTGTGTGTACATGTGTGCCCATGCACATGTGTGTATCTGATGACACACTTCAAAGGAATCATAGCAGTAGTTCTTAGAAGGGGAAATGAGATGGAAGAGTGGTCAAGGGGCAGTTGAACATTATCTGTATTGTTTGAATTTTTACAGTGACAATATATTCATGCATTACTTATGTAATGAAAAATAAATTAAATTAAATATGTGCTAGCCTGTGCTTTTGGCTTTCTGCAACTTAATTTCCGTCTGCCAATGAAATAAATCTGAAACCTTTCATTTAGGTTAATGGCCCAACTTAATGTGTAGCTCTGTTGGAAGCAAACCAAACTGTGAAGAACTTTCAAGGATCTGTGTTGGGGTTGTTCTTGTGACCACAGTGTTTGCTCTTTCTGTTTGCTCTTTCAAGATCCGTACTCAGTGTACAGTGTCCTCTTGTGTTGGTACTTTGACTGCCTGCCCTTTGGCTGACCTAACAACTAGGCCAGCAACTTCTTCTCTTAGGAACATGAGAAAATACATAGTTGCCTGGTCCAATTCCAGCTGGAATCAAAGCTGAGGAGGGAAGGGGTTGATTGTATTCCATTAATGAGATTGTTATGGGCCTGTGTTTGGATTCCCCAAATGAACTGAATAGCCACAATTCCAGTTGACAGACAACATCCTGAGAATCTGCTGGCAAAGGTACAGTCATGAAATAAATAAGGTGATTCAATCGACATGTGCAATATGGCTTTGGCTTAAAGCATACAAAACCAGGCTTATGCCCCAGCCTCTTCCAGGTCTTTGTTCTGGCTGACTTCCCATACTGCATCAATTACACCTTGATAATGCCAAGTGAGTGTTTCATAAACATTTGAATGCTTCCACATTGTCTACAGCCCCATTTACATATTGAGTGCCCACACACACCGGTCCAAATCATGGTGGTGGTGGTGTGCCATATGGAGTCGGTTCCAACTCACTGGTAAAGGTGTGCATCAGGGTTGTTTACTCTTTCACCATACTTAGTCTGTATGCTGAGAAAATCATCTGAGAAGCTGGGTTAGATGAAGAAAAACGTGGCATCAGGATTGGAGGAAGACTCATTAACAACCTGCAATATGCAGATGTAAGCAAGTGCAACCTTGCTTACTGAAAGCCAAGAAGACTTAAAATACTTACTTTAAAATACTTACTGATGAAGGTCAAAAACCACAGCCTTTGGTATTGGTTGCATCTTAATATAAAGAAACAAAAGTCCTCAGCATTGGACCATTAAACAACTTCCATATCAATTCAAACTAGTGAGAATCCTACAGTGCCACCCCAGGACTCCCACACACCACCAAACTGAACGCTCCCTGAGTCTGCTCAACTTCCAGGAATCAGCTGTAGATCAGAATATTGTGATCCCTAACTTTCTTCTGACTGATGTTTTGAAAGTACACTGCCAGATCTTCCTTTCCAGTATTGCTTAGTCTAGAAGTTCTGCTGAAATCTTTTTAACATCCTAACAACATGCAAGTCTCTACCTTCAGGGAGCAGAGCCAGATCTCCTACATGGAAGGGAAGGACCATCCATGCCTGCCCATCATCACAGAGGACAGAGGGGAGCAGTGAGAATTTGGCCGTGTCACAATCAATTCACTAGGTCACTCTGCTGACCAAGGTAGGAAGGCGAAGAGTCATTTCAGAAAGATTGCACTTACATTCTCTTATGATTTAAAATGCATACTGGGATTAAAGGAAAGACGTTGAGCTTTAATTAGAAAATTCTCGAAATGCAGCCTTTCTTTGTCCAGTGATCACAAGACCCTGTACCTCATCCGAGGTGGCTGAAGAAGTAGGGTCCCTCCTCCACCCGCAGGACTGCTCAGCTCTCAGCTGAGCTGAGTTCAATACTGCCAGTCCCTCATGGGAGGTGAGTGGGGAGCAAGCTGGCCGGAAACACTGTGCTCCTGTGGGACAGGGCAGAACAAGGGAAGCGAGTTGTCGTCACCCAACACCAGGCTGCCGTGGCTGTGTCAATGCAGGGTGACCCGTGCAAGCTCTGGCCCTCAGACCATGGGGCTCCTGTAACTGAGGATGAGTTCTGCTTGAGCGTTGAGCTCACAAGAGTCCAAGTGGAAGAGATTTTCCAGAAGACAAGCAAGCAGAGATAGGCAATTAAATTTTAAAAAAGCAGGATTCAAAAGTGATGTGTGATGCAAATTGTAAATGACATTCATAATAGTGGGAAACACTGTTCATATTTTAATATGTGGCCTTCACTAGTTTTTGTTTTCTTTTCTGTACTTATATAGCAACTGGTGGTAGTGGCTATGTGTCTTGGAGTCATTTCTGACTCATAGCAGCCCTGCATAGAGTTTCCAAGGAGCAGCTGGTGAGTTTGAACTGCTGACCTTGCCATGCAAACCAACCTTGCAGTCCAGCACATTAACCCACAGCGTCACACCTGGACTCCCTGGTGTGGTTGGTTGTGTGCCGTGGAGTCAGTTCTAACTCATAGTGACCATTTATAAGGTTTCTGAGGCTGTAAATCTTTATGGGAGCAAAAACCTTATCTTTCTCCCACGGAACAGCTGGTAGTTTCAAACTGCTGACCTTGAGGTTAGCAGCCCAACTCATGAGCATTATGCTACCAGAGCTCCATATAGATAGATAGATAGATTTATGTATGAATCTCTTCTAATATATATGTATATAATATAGATAGATCATATAGAGCGAGAGCTCATATAGATAGATAGCTCATATAGATAGATGATATATAGAGAGAGATCATATAGATAGATCAAATAGATAGATCATCTATAGAGATCACATAGAAGATAGAGAGATCATATATATAGATAGATCATATAGAGAGATCATATAGATAGATACATCATATATAGAGATTAGATAGATAGATCATATATCTAGAAAGATATATCATATATATATATAAAGAGATCATATATAGAGAGAGATAGATCATATAGATATAGATAGCTATATAGATATATTGATGATATATCTATGGATCTCTTCCAATCAGTTGGTCAGGAAGCTGTCTTCCAAATTTCTTGGAGTAGATGAATGAGTGCCTCCAGTGTTGCATCAGTTAATTGAAAGATTTTAATTTCTGGAGACTTGCATTTTGCCAATGCCTTCATTACACCTTGGACTTCCTTTAGTACTATTGACTCTTCGTCCTATACTATACCTTGAAATGTGTGAATATCGACCATTCTTTTTGGTACAGTGACTCTGTATTCCTCTCATCTTCTTTTGAAGGACTTGAAGAGTTCTTCAAAATTTCAAAGTTGAGGTTTGAATTTTCTCCTCGGTTCTTTAAACTGAAAAATGCTGAGCATATTTTTCCATTTTGGTTTTCTAACTCCATGTCTCTGCACATTTCATTGCAACACTTGACCTTTGAAACTTTCTGTTTAGCTCCTTTACCTCTTCATTTCTTCCATTTGCTTTAGCATCTCTATGCTGGAGAGCAAGTTTCAGAGCATCTTCTGACATCCATTTTGGTCTTTTCCTTCTTTCTTGTCCTCTTAGTGACCTTTTGCTTTCTCCTGTATGATGTTCTTGATGTCATCCCACAACTCTTCCGATCTTCCGTCTTTAGTGTCTTTTCTTTAAATGATCTTTAAATGATCTCTGTTCTTTAAATGATCTCTAAATTCAGGTGGGATATATTCAAGGTCATATTTTGTCTCTCATGGCCTTGTTTTGCTTTTCTTCAGCCTGAATTTGCATATGAGCAATTGATGATCTTTTCCGCACTCTGCCTTTGGCTTTGTTTTAGTTGATGATACGGAGCTTTTCCACTATCTCTTTCCACAGATGTAGTCAATTTCATTTCTGTGTATTCCAGCTGGTGAGGTCCATATTTACAGTCATGTTTTATGCTATTTAAAAATGGTAATTGCAATGAAGAAGTTGTTGGTCTTGCAAAATCCTGTCATATGATTTCCAGCATTGTTTCCAACTACACCATGGCCATATTTTCCAACTACTGATCCTTCCTCTTTGTTTCCAAACTTTGCATTCCAATCACCAATCATTATCAATATATCTTGATTGCATGTTTGATCAGTTTAAGAGTGAAGAAGTTGGTAGAATTCTTCAAATGTCATCATCTCTAACGTAGTGGTTGGTGCATAAATCTGAATAATAGTTGTATTAACTGGTCTTCTTGTAGGCATATGGATATTATCCTTTAGCGGACAGCATTGTTTTTCATGACATATCTTAATCTGCTCTTTTTGATGATGAATGTGCCACCATTCCTTTTCAATTTGTCATTCCTAGCATTGTAAACAATGTGATTGTCAGATTCAAAATGGCCAATTTCAGTCCTTTCAGCTTACTAATGCCTAGGATATTAATGTTTATGCATTCCATTTTTTTGACAACTTCTAATTTTCCTGGATTCATACTTTACATAGTGATTACTAATGGATGTTACAGCTGTTTCTCTTTATTTTGAGTTAACCCCATCAGCAAATGAAGGTCTCACTGACTTTACTCCATTCACGCCATCATGGTTAACTAACTGTACTCCTAGGATGTAACTCTTCTCTGGTCATATTTAGAGTGCCTTCCAACCGGAAGGTCTTATCCACTGGCAGACTATCTGACAGTATTCTGATGCTCTTCGTCATGTTTCAGTATCCAATATTCAGGTGCTGATGCTGTTCTACTGCCAGTCATAAGGTTTTTAGTGACTAAATATTCTAAAGGAGTCTGTCTCTCCTTCTTCCTAGTTTATCTTAATCTGGAAGCTTGGTTGACACCTGTCCTTATGGCAATTCAAGTACCAGTGGCACATGTTCCAGAATCATGCAACACACAAGCCGCCACAGTAGGAAACCTGACAGACAAGTGATGGTATGGGCTCCATCAGAGATAATTGGCTTTGCCCTTTTGGGCGGCCTCTTTACGATCTAATAAAGGGGTTTCTGTAAAACAGATATGAATTTTGGGTCTTTCCCCCTAGAACAGGTCAGAGAAGAAGTGGGAAGTCAGGCAATTTCTACCCTTAGAAACCTACCAAAGGACTTTGGCTCCTTCTCTGAGCCATTGGAGGGAGCAAAGCCATAATCTTATACTTCTAATGTGAGAATATAGTCTGGCTAATGGAATGGAGTAGAAACAGGCTGACCAATTTAGAACCCATCATAATAATGAAGATAAAAGATAGTAGTGCCTAGGATGGAATAACAGTAATGGAGGTGATGAAAAATGGTACGGTTCTGAATATATTTTCAGTTCAGAGATAGCAGGTAAGCTGATTGATTATTGGTATGGAAGGTGAGACAAATAATGGCAAGGATGAATCTAAGGCATTTTCCTCAGCAGTTACAAGGATGGTATTTATTTAGATGGGAAAGACCGAAAGGAGAAGTTGTGGTGGCTGGAGAGTAGTGCTGGTTTTTGGACTGGTAAAGTTAACATGCCTAGTAGGTGGTATGGGTTAGTGCACTGGACTGAAAAGTCAGTTTGAACTGCAAGGTTGGTGACTCAAGCTCACCAGCTGCTCCTTAGAAACCCTATACAGGGTTGCTGTGGGTCAGAACCAACTCGATGGTATTACCACCAACAACAACATTAGGTGGTAAAGTAGAGACATTGACTAGGTAATTAACATGTGTCTGGTGTTGAGTGTTGAGGCATGGATGAAAATACTTCTATAGTATTGATGTTTGTTGCTGCTTGGTTCTGACTCTAGTGACACCATGGAAAAAGTATCCCAAACTGCCTAGCACTGCAACATCTTCACAATTGTTGCAGTTGTTGAGCCCATTTCTGCGGCACTGTGCTAATCTACCTCATTGGAGGTCTTCCCCATTTTCACTGACCTTCCATTTTACTACCCATGATGTCCTCCAGAAGCTTGGACGTCCAGATAACATGCCCAAACTCTGAGAGATGAAGTTTTGCCATTCCAGCTTCCCCAGAACCCTGTGGGCGTACTTATTCCAAAACAGACTTGCTTGTTCTTCTGGCAGTCCATGGTTCCAGCGCCACAGCTCAAATGAATCAATGTCTTCTATGGTCTTTCTTAGTCACTGGCCAACTCTCACATACATATGAGACTACTGAGAAAACCATGGCTTGGGTCAGGTGAACCTTAGTCCTCAAACTGGTATTTGTGTTCTTGAACACTTTGAAGAGGTTTTGTGCAGAAGATTTGCCTAATGCCATATGTCTTTTGATTCCTTGCCTGTTGCTTGCATCGGTGTTGATTGTGGATCCAAGCAAGATGAAGTCTTTGACAACTTCAATCTTTTCATATGTTATCATGATGTTATGTATTGGTCCAGTTATGAGGATTTTTGTTTTCTTTACATTGAGGTATAACCCATACTGAGGACTGTAATCTTTGATCTTCATCAGTAAGTATATTAAATCCTCTTCACTTTTGAAGAGCAAGGCTGTATAATTTACATACTGAAGTTTACTAATGAGTCTTCTTCCAATCCTGTTGACACATTCTACTTCATATAATTCAGTTTCTCAGATTATATACTCAGCATGCCAATTGAATAGGCGTGGTGAAAGAATACCTTCCTGGCACACACCTTTCCTGATTTTCACTCATTCAGTAACCCATTGTTCTGTTCAAAGAACTTCCTCTTTGTCTATGCACAGATTCTTCATGAAAATAATGAAATGTTCTGGAATACTTACTCATCCTCCGCAGTGTTGATCATAGCTTGTCATGATCCACACAATCGAAAGCCTTTGTGTAGACAAGAAAGCACAGATAAACATCTTTTTTGTATTCTCTGCTTTCAGTCAAGATCCATCTGATGTCAGCAGTGATACCCCTTGCTCCATGTCCTCGTCTGAATCTGGCTCGAACCTCTTGCAGCTCCCTGCCAATGTACTATTATAGCTGTTTTTGATTCATCTTTAGTAAAATTTTACTTGCATTTGATATTAATGATATTGTCTGACGATTTCTGTATTCTTTTGTGTCACTTTCTTTGGAATGGACATAAATATGAATCTCTTCCAATCAGTGAGTTAGGAAGCTAACCTCCCAGATTTCTTGGCAAAAATTAGTGCTTCAGTGCCGCATCAGTTTGTTAATTTTTCAATTTGTATTCCATGAATTCCTGGAACCTTGTTCTTTGTCAGTACTTTTGATGCATTTTGAACTTTTTCCTTCAGGTACTGTTGGCTCTTGATCATATGCTATCTCTTTAAATGGTTGAACATCATCCATTTATTTTTGGTATAGTGACTCTATGCATTCCTTCCATTTTTTTTAAATGCTTTTTGCATAATTCAATATTTTGCCTAAAGAATCCTTCAAGGGATTAGAAGATATTAAATTTATTAAAAGAGGTCTGGGATCCTCTAGACAGTACTTACAATGCAGTCTGCGCTCTTCAGGGATTTGGAGGAACTAGTTGGATGACATAAAAGCTTACAAAATTAAAGATAGTGGAGAGTCTTCTGAGGACAAGAGGTTGTTGAACTCATAATTTGTATTTACAGCAAAATGAATTATAACACTTTTTTTTAGATGCCACAAGGTTAAATATTGGTGGCTTGATATAAAACTAGTGAAAATTTCTGAAAAAATCTAATGAACAAAGTGAATCGTTTATTTGGACTACCTAAGAACTATGCCGCTCCGCGGGAGAAAGATGAGGCTTTCTACTCCCGTAAAGATTTACACCCTTGGAAACCCTGTACAGGGTCGCTATGGGTCGGAACCAACTCGACGGCACTTAACGACAACAACAACTATGTATTCTGCTATTTTTTGAGTCAAATTAATCATTGTAACAAATGGCAGGGAGGCCGGATCTGACTTCCTCTGGATTCACAGTGGGGAAGGAAAATCAAACCGTACCTCAGTCCAAGGTTGATTACTCTGAAGCCGAGGTAAGACACGCCTTCACCTTCCAACCCTCATCATCCTCTTCTAACACCAGCCATCCATCCTTACATTGCGGTTTAATCAGCTGTTGCGTGGTCACACAGAACACACAGACAATAATGGTGGTTAGGGAGTTTACTAAGGAAGTGACCAGTGTACAATTTAGGATCAGAAACAGCCCATGAATCAGCCGCTCTTCCATCAGGAATATCTCTTGTCTACCTACTTCAGGCAGGCCTTGCTTTGAACCTCGGCCTCTCAGCCATGTGGCCCCTGGGACTCTGTCTTGCTCAGGCAACGATTACAAAACTCCTTCAGCCAGTCTGTCAATGTGCAAAGGGCATCCCATTCTGCAAGGCAGACTTCTGCCCCTAGGCACGCACCTTCACTTGCTCCACAGGCTCTGAGAACCCTGCAGCTACTCCGTCTCTGCATGCCACTGCTCTGTCACTGAACCTTTCCACGTGGGGGTCTCACACTCCACTTATGGCTCTTCCTCCTTGGTGACTATGGGATCATCGGTTTCTGCTTCTGAGAAGCTTCCTTTGAAATTTAATGTGAAAGCAAAGTTTATCAATCCCAGCATTAGAGTCCCACACACTCTATTTGCAGTCCTGGTGTGGCAGTGTAGGCTAAGTACTGGACTTCTAACCACTAGATCAGTGGCTCAAACCCATCAGCCTCTCCTTGGAAACCCTATACAGGGCCACTATGTCTCAGACTCGACGGCACTTAACAACTACAACCCAGTCATTTGGTGGAAGTCAAGAAGAAAAGCCATATCAAATAGACTCACAGTGCTACACCAACTTTTGAAATGTGGTCTGTCTCTAAAATAATTTCAGGTACCTACATAAAAGCTCAGTTTATTGTCTGGCGTTTGCTCTGTCCAACATATTTCCATATTCAAACGTATTTCCAATACAATTGATGAATGAGCCCTGGTGGTACAGGCGAAAGCACTTGGTTACTAACCCAAAACTCAGTGGTTCAAACCCACCAACTGTTCCTCAGGCACAGATGTGGCCATCTACTTCCATGGAGACTGATAGCCTTGGAAACGTTCAACTGAGGGTTTGATATGAGTTGGACTTGGCTCAGCGGGTGTTGGTTTGGTTTATAATATTTATAGAAGTTATGTATCCAGGTCTTTCTTCTGTGTAGCCTCTAGCTGAGGGTATTTAACAAATGTATGAAAGCAGAGCCATGTGCATGCACTCTTTTAAAAGAAAGGAAGGAAGGAAGAGAAAAGTAGCTCAGCTGGACATCCCTCACCTCTCTAACATTTCATCAAGGTCTTTCTAGACAAGTGGGTGGCATATGAAGTATCCATTCATCTGTAAATTGTGCTCAGTGGGGAAAGGAGACCCCATGGCTTATCAGGAAAAGCAGAATGCCTTGTCAGAGCTGAGTCAACATGAGGCAGATGGAAACTACAATATGGTAACCAAGTCTACACACTTCAGATGAGAAAGGGGGCAGGGCATGGTGAGACAAGGAAGAGTAAGCCAATTAGGAGGCAACACTGAATGGAATGAATTTCTTAACAACTGTTTATTCTCCAGAGTAACTAAATAGGGATATAGTTTCAGTATAGCTCAAGATGAAATAATAAAAGATAGCGAAGTAAAAGAGAGCATGCAGACCCAGGATCATAAGCCAAAAGAATGTCATTACTGAACTCAAATATAAACTGCTTTAATAGAGTGAAAAGGTGAAACTTCAGACTGCAGAGAACATATTTACAAGTGTACACA
>NW_006408666.1:7594813-7616631 GCF_000296735.1 Chrysochloris asiatica | reverse complement strand
GGAGGAAATGATTGTTGGAGAAGGATGTCATGCTGGGTAGGGTGGAGGGTCAGAGAAAAAGAGGAAGACCCCCAATGAGATGGATCAGCCAGGTGGCATCATTGATAACATCAAGTGTGGCAGCGGTGGTGGGGTTGGCCCAGGATCGGACATTGTTTTGTTCTGCTGTGCATGGGGTCGCTCTGAGTTGGTTCAGAATTGATGGCACCTGACAACAACAACAACACTGATGTAGGACTTGTATTTGGAATACACGATTTTCTTGGCTATAATCTTTACAAAAACACATCACCGGGACTCTTTTCTGTGTGCGGCTGGTTTGGTTGAAACTGCTGACCTTTAGGTTAATAGTTGAGAACAAACTATTTGTATCATCTGCTGTTTTCAGAGCCATGAGTTGGTTCCTGCTCATAGAGACTGGTATAGGGTTTCCAAGGAGCAAGTGTCTGAACCACCACCAACCTTGCAGTTCAAGCCAACCTTGTGGTCCAGTGCTTATCCAAAGTGCCACACCAGGACTCCATCAACTAAGAGCCTACAAGGTAATCATATTCAGCAAAAAAAAGAGGGACAAACTGTGGAAACACGCAATAGGGGCGATCTCAAATGCATTATGCTAACTAAAAGAAGCCAAAGTGTACGTACTATATGAGTCTAGGAAAGGGAAACTACAGGTACGGAAAAGAGATTCATGGTTTTCATGGACTGAGGGTGACGTGTCGGCTAACTCCAAAGAGTCCTGAGGAAATTGAAGGGAAGACGGCATGAGTTTATACCTTGATTTCGGTGGTGGCTGTACTGTTGCCGACTTGGAGAACTCTTCACTAAAAAGGGGGCTTGTCAATTATACTTTTGGAGTCCTGGTGAGCGCTGAAGGATAAGCACTGGACTGATAACCAAAATGTTGGTGGTTCGAACCCACCAGCCACTCTTTGGAAACTCTATACAGAGTCGCTATGAGTCAGAACTGACTTAACAGCACACAACAAGTAATCCCACTAAGAAAACTTGTAATGTACTCAAAATGACTAGAAATGACAGTCCAAAATATAAATGATTGATTTTAAAGAAGTCTCAGATTTTCTAGGATTTAGTTCTTAATTAACATTATTCTGTATTCTACTGCTGATACAATGCATGGATTTCAAAACTTGATATATTTTGGGTATCTACAACTGCCCAAGGAGCTCTGGTAGCATAATGGTTATGAATTGCGCTGCAAACCTCAAGGTCAGCAGTTCGAAACTACCAGCTGTTCCACGGGAGAAAGATGAGGCTTTCTGCTCCCAGAAACATTTGTAGCCTCGGAAACCCTGTGCAGGGTCACTCTGAGTCAGAACCAACTCCATGGCACTTAACCAAACCCCTTTGAGTTTCCCAATTAGGTAGGTATTAAATGGGAGTCCTTTTGTGGTGGCTCTGTGTGTTAATATGCTGGATGCAAAGTCAGTGGTTCAAGCTCACCAGCCACTCCTTAGAAACCCTATATATTATGGGTTGGAACCGACTCAGCGGCACTTAATAACAACAACAGAAGAATATAGCAGTGAAGAGAATTCCTGTGAGCAACTTCATCTGTCCCACCATGATGACCTCATGATCTAGTTTTCAGCATCACTCTGTGAGCAGGGCCCACACCACAGAGTTACTGAGCGTTTCATCATTTCATAGGTGTCAAGCACAGAGAACAACACAGACATAATGAGCATTCAGCCAGTGCTTTATGGTCTTTGGTCCTTCCCCTTACAGAGGAGCGACTGAGAATAATACTGACCAAGGGCCCAGTTTTTACCACATCACAGCAGAACAACGTGGTGGACTGTCCTCGCTCAGGGCTGCTTGTTGCTGTGTGAAGTCAGCTTCCAGTCCTGGAAACCCACGTGCAACAGAAGATGCTGCTCCATGCCACGCCATCTTCACAGTTATAAACGTGTCAGAGTCTGTGTTGTGACTACTGTGAAGATTTCCAACCAAGGGAGCTCATCTCCAAGATCAGATTAGGCCCGTGTTCTGTTGGATCCATAAAGTTTGCGTTGGCTAAGTTTGGGAAGTGTACCGCCAGATGTTTCTTCTTAGTCTGGAAGTTCTCCTGAAACCTGTCCACCATGGGTGACCCTGCTGGAATTGAAATTCAACAGCATTGTTTCCAGAATCACAGCAACACACAGCAGGCAAAACTGGCAGGTGGGGGTGGAATCATTCAACTTTGCTGTTTTCCACCTGACCCACAGCGACCCTGTATAGAGTTTCAGAGGAGCAGCTGGTGAGCTTGAACTGCTGACCTTGTAGTTCAAACCAACTTTGCAGTTCATTGACCCACAGTGCCACATGAATTCCCCTAGATTTAAAAGATCATTAATTTCTCACAGAAAGATTTATGAGGGTAAATAAAAAAGTATTGTTATAAATTATGTTGTTGGTATTAAGTGATATCGAGTTGGTTCCCATACATAGTGACCCTGTAATAGGGTTTCTGAAGATCAGCTGGTGAATTTGAACAGCTGACTTTGCATTCAAACAGACATTACGGTCCGGTGCTTAAACCTTTATTAAATAAAAATATCAAAAGGTAAAGCCATTGTTTCATGGCATTGCCTCCATCTGGGTCTATACACTTCTGAAGGTGATGTGTCCATCTCTCTAACCTCTCCCCAAACAATTCTGCACTCTTCTGTTGATACCAAGATGTCATTTTCGGCATACTCCAGGGACTCAAATTGTGTTCCACTGAAATGTTTTTTGAGTTTTGGGAAAACAAAGAAGTCTAAAGGAGCAAGATCATGGTTGTAGAATGGATCAGTAAGGTTTCCTAATTAAAGTCTTGTAGGACAACTCTCGCTACCCTCAAAAAGAAGCAGGCGTATTGTTGTAAAGGGAACAAATTTCTCAGCACAACTTTCCTGGTATTTCTCACCAACACAGCTTTCATTTCTCATAAACCTTCTTCATTAGAAGCCCCTGTGATTGTCCTGTGTCCTTTGAGGAAATCGATCAAGATTATTCCATTGGAGTCCCTAAACACATTTCACCATGACCTTCTGAGCTGACCTTTCTGCCTTGAATTGTTTTGATTGGATCTTAGTACCCTAATGAGACTGAGACAAGCCTATTAGTAAGAGAACTTGTCTGAAGTCATCCAATGACCATGGAGACATGTTTAGACATGCTTTGTTAGGAATAAAACTGTGCCTGTTGGAATTTAAACCTTAGTGTCAACACTTCTTTAACCTACCCTAATATACTGGTTGCTTGTGTGCCATGGATTCAATTTGATTCCAATTGATTCCCTACTCACAGGGTTTCTGAGGCTGTTCATCTTACAGGAGGAGAAAGCCTCATCTTTCTCCCATGGAACGGCTAGGAGTTTCAAACTGCTAACCTTGCTGTAAGTAGTCCAAATAGTAAGCCGCTACGCTAGCAAAGCTCCTTATATATTCCCTTGTATAAACTATTTGGAGTTCTGGTGTGGTGTTGCGTGTTAATGCACTGGACTGAAAAATTGGTTTGAACCACAAGGTTGGCAGTTCAAGGGCACCAGCTGCTCCTTGGAAACCCTATACAGGGTTGCTATGGGTCTTAACTTAGTCACCAGAACTTGACAACAACAACAATGTACTATTTGCTTACTGATAATGTCATCTTACATATTTATATAAATACGTTATTAGTGCAAGTAAAATACACGAATGTGTAAAAATTGGTTGGATGGTATATCACCGATTTGGGGGAATACTGGTAGCACATGTTTACTTAAATGACCACTATCCTGAGAGCCAGAACTTGTATTTGGGGGGTGTGGGAATCATTTCAGAGCAGCCAAAACTGAGGAAAAAATATCCAATTTGTAGGTTGAGATTTGAGACAATTGAACTCCAAATATGACCCTTAGGACATAAACAAATTTGTTTTCTCTTTGTTGTGTTTTTTTTCAAGGACCACCTAAACGTGGAAACCCTTTCCCAGTTCTCGTCAGAAGACACAGACTGACTGGCTCTGAGCCCCCGTCCCCTGCTTACCCTAGCATGTTTGTTAGCTTCCGTGTTGTGCACTTTCCTGATCTACATCATGGTGGAATGATAACGGCATTGTTGTCTCTACTGTCATATATGTCTCTAGTCATGAAGACCCCCCACACAAAGCATGGAATGCTGAGCTCCACGGAGTTTCATTGGCTCAATTTGACCAGGTCTTTCTTCCTAGTGATGAGAATCTCATTAGCAAACAACTATAAACCCAGAGATGATGCTTGGCCTTTGTCCAAGTCCTGAAAACACTAGCTCTTCTTCTTGGGATTGTGACAATGTATGGTGCTTCAGATCTGTACTTTTTTCATATTCCACATTTGAGGCACTCAGAAAAGGAGCAAATTAGATTGACTTGTCAAATTTCATACCAGCTTTTAAAATTATGCAATTATGCAAAATCCTGAATTCCATGAACAGAAGTCATCAGTTCCTGTCCTTCTGAGTGTCCACTATCACCACTTTCATGACAGATTGTTGCTGTTGTTGTTAGGTGCCGTGGAGTCGGTTCCACCTTATAGCATCTGGTGAACCTGAACCTCCCACCTTGTGGTCCAGTAGAATATCCCACAATGCCACACCAGGACTCTTCACACCAGAGCTCTAAGTAAGGATATAGTTGGCAAGCAGGAAAGAGCTGGTCTTCAGTGATGACAGGAGGTTTCTTTAAGGATTTGGATTGGCATCGTTTTGGTGACTCACTTGGTTCCTCCCTGCTCTTGCCATGTCCTGAATCACTGACATTGCTTGTTGTCTTGAAGAGCTAAGGCCACCAGGAAGCAAATGCCATAGAGGAGCCTTCTTCCTGAGGAGGAAGAGTTAGGCCATGAACACACAGTGATGCTTATTGAACTAATTGGTGAGCCAAGCAAATTTGGTTCAGACAATGAACTATTGTTGTTGTTGTTAAGTGCTGTTGAGTCGGTTCCGACCCATAGCGACCCTGTACAGGGTTTCCGAGGCTGTAAATCTTTATGGGAGCAGAATGCCTCATCTTTCTCCCACAGAGCAGCTGGAAGTTTCGAACTGCTGGCCTTAAGGTTCGCAGCCCGATTCGTAACTCATTGTAAAAAAACTGTTTCTTATAACTAGGCATTTCTTTATCATCTACTTACTCCCTTTGCCCACTCACATCCTCAAATATACCAAGAATAGGCCCCTAAGCAGGGTGTCCAAATCCTCTCTTCCTTTACACTCCTTGTAGACCTCTGGAGAAATCACCCCTTTGGTTGGCAACTCCCTGAACCTTGTCTATTCAAACTGACACCTATTCAAAACGGTAAGTGAAGTCTTCAAGCCAGTTTTTCAAAAGTAAGATTAATAGGGCTCAGGTGGTATGCTCACTCACTCTCAAGTTCCTTAATCAAAGGTAATAATTTAAGACATTTACATTGTCTTAATTATAAGTTAATTAAATCCCTTAGTGAGGATGCTGTGTTGGGGGAGGGTTGGAGAGGAGGGAACCCCTACTAAAGGACCCCCATTTAAAAAAATTAGGGGGAAGCCTCCAAATTACAAATTTTAATTTCTACATGCTTAAACACCTGTCAGGATGATGACTTTGAAAGAAACGCATATTCTGTGTATTGCATATATAATTGCACAGAAACGAGACTACAAGCATATATGTAGACTCAGGTGCTGTCAATATGAATATCTATATTAAAGTATATTCATAGGCATTTTTTTAAACCATACCCTCCTTGGGTGGCTTCCCAGGCTCACACGGGCCAAATGGTCAGCATCACGCCGTCCATGTGTCCACTGGGTGGGGACCCCGGCTGTAACACAGACATAGAACATCAGAGACCCCAGTGTCGCGGTCTCCCTGGGGGAGGCAGGCACACCAGATACTCCCCGGATCTCGACTACCACGGGTTCGGCCAGCTCAGCTCAGCTCAGCCCAGCCCTGCCTCTGCAAGACCCCAGCGCAGCCCGCCAGGCCGTGAGAGCAGCCTTGTAGGGACCTAGCCTGGGCAGAGAACTTTCAGCTCCTCCTTGTCCCTTGTCCCAGTGTCGCTGCTTTTTTACCAAGGTGCCCAAATGCTGCCCCTTTTCCTGTATCCTACTGACAGGACTGTACGAGCTTGTTCCTTTTAGGGGGTGGTGTTTTCCCACTAAAATCAATTCAGAAAAGAAAAAAATGGCCTCCTAGTGGTAAAAATAGAGACTAAAGGTCAATGTTCCTTAAAAAACAAAACAAAACAACAAATTAGAAGGGGTTCTAGAATAGAATAAGGACCGAAAAAGAAACAAAAACTCCGAGAAGTGCTTTGAGTTGCAGCTGCTTGGCTGACGGAGAGCCTGGCTTCCTTATCCCTCTGTAAGCATCAGAGCCAGCCCTCAGCCATCTTACAGTCAGGGGGGTGAACAGACAAAGAAGAAAAGAAACTCTTCCAGGAAAAATTTCCAGAAGGATAATTTGAGCAGCTGACAACCACTCTGCAACGGATACTTTGATAATCCTCACTTTGGATTTTTCAGTTATGCTTACAAAAGCCAATAAGTAATTGCATGACAATCTTTGCCCTGGGCCCAACATGGGTCTTCCTGCCTACCGGTCCTGAATGTAGACAGTGCCTTTGTTGGCTGTGTAGCAATACACCCTACGAGCAGGTCATTCTCCCTCACACATTGGTTGAGACAACTTTTTAGAGTGAGTAATGGAGGTGGGGTTGGATTATGTACAATTATAGGGTATGGAATGCTGTTCATCATGCCACTCGGGTGATTTCCTCCCTAAAGCAATAGGGATGCTCTCATAATCCCTTATTCAAAACACATAAGAACGGATGCATCAGCTCACCTTGGCTCTGAATATATTGTCTGTGTTTGTAGAGTCGAATTGGTCATTGTACTATAGTGGGTGATCTTTCTTATTTACCTCCATTCAGTAAGAGATGGACTGGCCAAGTGGCAGCATCGATGGACTCAAGTGTGGCAACAATAGTGAGGTTGGCCCAGGATCGGGCAGTGTTTCGTTCTGCTGTGCATAAGGTCGCTATGAGTCGGTACTGACTCAATGGCACCTAACAACAACAGGTCACAGCAATAACCCAAATTGCA
Source organism: Chrysochloris asiatica (assembly GCF_000296735.1). Taxonomy (NCBI): domain Eukaryota; kingdom Metazoa; phylum Chordata; class Mammalia; order Afrosoricida; family Chrysochloridae; genus Chrysochloris; species Chrysochloris asiatica. The sequence goes on along the minus strand of NW_006408666.1, from coordinate 7,609,543 downwards.
AATCTGACCTCACGTCCCCGTGCACTGGCTATCTGGTCCCTGGCTCAGCATCCTTCACCCCACAGGCTGTGCCAACCTACTTGGAGTTCTTTGCATGACACACTGCTTCCGGTTTCTACGGTTTTATTTAGCATTCTGCCTCTTCCTGAAAGGCCCTTCCTACCATCCTAGTGCTTACTCATCTCTCAGCTCTGAACTGTCCAGGAAGATTTCCTTAAACCCTTGGTTAATCCCCAGGTGCCCTGGGCATTGTTCTAAATTAGTATAAATCTCAAGATTACATGTCCAACTTCCAAATGAAACTGTGAACTCCTCTTGGGCAGGACCCTAGTGTTTCCGAGTCCTTAGCAGCTGACATAGTGTCTGATACCTAGCAGATACTCAATTAGTGCTTGTTGAACTTCACTGTTTTCTGATTCCCATGGTTCTGCTAATACCTTCTGATGAGATTCAGTCAGTAAGCCTGTCTTCCATCTGCGTGCATAACCCTTGTTTCAAGATGACATCAAATGGGGCAGAGTCTGGATTCTAGGCCTGCAATGAAGGGCAAAGCCCCTCCTGCACACTGCACCAGGTTGAGTGGACTCAGGGAGATAACCCTCTGTCCCTTGAGAGCCTGAGTAAGGCATTTCACAGCGTTTTCAGGGCTGTCTGACCACTTTCAAGATGGCTTTCAGTTGCTCTGTTCAGAATCGGTGAGGTCTTTGAGGGTTCTGCTGGGCTACAGGGAATTACAGCTCTTCTACCATCATCTTCATAACTGTCACCAAGTGATTGGGTGGGACTGTGAAAATTGGGTGTCTGGAACCCTAACATGGGGACGGGTAAGTTTTGCTATCCTGCTAAGTTTAAAATGAGCCATCTCAGAAGCAGGCAGAGACTAACCCAGGGCCATCCAGAAATTAGAGGCAGGAGCTGAGCCCGAGGTCCCTGGCTGGAAAGGTAGTAAATGGAGGCTCAGGGACCAAGCAAAGCTGAGTGCCTTACAGCAGAGCAGAAGGCTGGTGGGCAGGACCGGCTGTCCTTTCGGCACTTCTCAGCAAGCCTAAAGGAATTTGTAACAATTACCTGAACAGGGCAGATGCCAAGGGATCCTGGCTGAGGGACCGAGGACCAGAGAAAGGCATGCCTGCAGTATGCTGAGAAGAGATGTTCCTGACCAGAGAACTGCTTTATTCTGAGTCATTTCTCATTCTGAATTGCACCTTTTAATTTCTCTGGTAAACCCCATCAGTGTGAGTATTGTCTGCAAGTGCTGTGTGGGCCATCGCAATGGATCCTGGGACTCAGCAGAGAAGTAAAGAGCAGGGGGCATGAAGGAGCTTAGTGGGTGGAGGCAGGTCTGACATCTGCCTCCTAGGAATTGGCCTCGGGCTGATGTGGACTTCAGTGCTCCTCTCTCATGTAGTCCGAGGAGGCCAGACATGGCCTCTATACCAGTTTTCTTTGTTTTTGCTGCCCGTGTGGCATTTGATGAATATTTTGTTGTGTACACTCAGCACAGGACATCGGACCTTTCAGAGACTCCGACAGGCTGCAACCAACAGCTTTCTAGCGTGGACTGTCTCTAAGTGAGACGATGTGACAGAGACCCTCTGTGCTTTGGGCTTTTCCCCAGCTTCTCATTTCTCCTTTACACTCAGATTGGGAGGTGAAGGGACGATGGAAGACCCAAGCAGAGCCCCTGTGTGCAGACCTCATTAGGAGGAAAACATGAGATCAGTTCTAGGTGTGGGGAGCAAGCATCCCCGCCCAAGGGAAGAGACCCTTGCTTATGGCCTCGTGGCTCCCGCACGGAAACGCATGTGCACACACAAACACACACTATTTGGCAAATTCACTCCTCTGGCCTTACTGGCCCTTTTGTTGTAGAAACAAAGTAGAACAGATCACAGGTCAGTGAGGGTTGGGCTTGAGATGAATTTCCAAAGTGACTCTTGTTTCAGAAGTTATATATGTAGTTGTTGAATCTCAGATAATCTTTGTCCTTGAATAAAAGACGACTGGCAGGGCACGAGTGGTGGAGGAGGGGTAGGAATGATGGGGATTTTCGGCAGAAGCAAAGAATTAATGGATTTGATCCCTCGGTTGAGTTTTAGAAACATTCTTATGCTCTGTAATTTGGTGAATTGTTAGAATAAACAGGAACATTACTTGTTGGCATCATTTATTAGAAGACTTTCTCCACGCTCATGGTGGGCATTCCACAGAGAAGTTTCAGTTCTGCTTTGTTTCTTCTACATTCTGGCGAAGGGCTGGACCCAGTGTATATTTTAAAATTCACAACCTCAGACATGTGTGACTCTTTAGAACTGGGGCCAACATGCCAATACGCATGTAACATATGGCTGCTCATGACCACACTCTACGCTGTGTCTGTGGACTGTGGTCACAATGTGATGACCCATTGATCACCAGGGAAAACACTGACTCAGCCTTGCAACCCTTATTCACGGACTTCATGCATGGGAAACTGAACTGAAGGAAAATAAAAGAGAAAAGCTTTGTTGAGATATAATTCACATCTCATACAATGAAAGCATTTAAAGGATACAATTCAATGCAATGAGTCTGGAAGGATTCACAGAAGAGGTGATGCTTCTATGGGATTGCTGTTCGCCTAAAGCAACCAACTGCTTTTAATAGCAGCCATTCTACACATACATCTTTCAGAACTCCTCTCCAAATGTACAAAAGTCAATTGAAAAGTCTTCTAATGCCAAATGATATTGCTGTAATGGGTTGAACAGTGGTTTCTAAAAAGATATGTCTACCTGTAAGCTGTGAAGGAGCTCTGGTAGCATAGTGGTTACAAATCAGGCTGTGAACCGCAAGGTCAGCAGTTCAAAACTACCAGCTGCTCCACAGGAGAAAGATGAGGCTTTCTGCTCCCATAAAGATTTACAGCCTCGGAAACCCTGTTCAGGGTTGCTATGGGTCAGAACCGACTCGACGGCACTTAACAACAACAACAGCGCTGTGAAGAAGAACTTGTTTGGGAAATGAATCTTTGCAGATGTACTTATGGGTCTCGAGATGAAAACGGAAGACACAGACAGGTTGAGAGGGCAGAAGGAAAAGAGGGCACAGTGATATGAAGACACAGAAACACAGAGAGATGAGGCCGCCAGGTGAAGAGGGAGGCAGAGATTGAGTTAGGCCCCACAAGACAAGGAGTTCAGTGCTTGCTGTTTCATGCCATCGAGTCAGTTCCGACCCATAGAGTCCCCATGTAGGGTTTCCTGGCACCAGGAAATTAAAACAATGACTAACCACAAAATACAACCAAATGTCAATTTATCACTGAGTGTGGGATTACTGAATTCCCCGATCTCCCTAGGCATCCTGAATATTTATATAGACAACAAAAGTCAGTTAAATGTTTGGAAATTACACCAGCTTCAGAGGTTTGCATGTCCTTGTGGATACCCTCTGGGGTTAGAGCTTCTTAAAGACAAACATTTGCATCTTTCCGCCTTCCCCTCACTGCCCACTCACCATTCCCTGGGTAGACCTGAAACTAGATGTAGAATGAAAAGCCACAAAGATTTGCTCATTTGGAGCTGGAAAAGAATCCATATTGAAACACCTTCGATCCGTCCAATGCCGACTACCAGCCCTTCCTGTAGGCCTATCCTTTCAGGTTCAGGCTCTTTGAAGAATTCATTAATCAACACGTATTTATTGAGCAACTTTGTGCTCTTTCAAGCACAGCTCTGAGCACAGACAAATTCTCCATCCTGATTTGGTTTTTGGTGTTGTGTCTCTCTTCATCCTGAGGTTCACGTTCCTGCCTGGCTGGGGAGCATGACAGAGAAAATAAAGTGACTGGTAGCTGACCCTTTACTATTAGCTCATGCTCTCCTTACAATAAGGAGCACTGCTAGCGTAGTGGTTACGAATCGGGCTGCGAACCGCAAGGTTAGCAGTTCGAAACTACCAGCTGTTCCACGGGAGAAAGATGAGGCTTTCTGCTCCGGTAAAGATTTGCAGCCTCGGAAACCCTGTGCAGGGTCACTATGAGTCAGAACCAATTCCATGGCACACCACCACCACAACATCATCTTTACAATGGAGTCTTGTGTGGTGCTGTGGGTTAATGCGCTGGACTACAAAGTCCACTTTGAACTGGGAGGCCTGTTGTTCAAGTTCATCAACTGCTCCTTGGAAACCCTATACAGGGTCGCTAAGGGTCAGAACTGACTTGATTGCACTTAACAACAAAAAAAATCTTACAATGGAGTCCTGGTGTGGTACTGTTGGTTAATACGCTGGACTGCAAAGTTCACTTTGAACCAGGAGGCCTGTGGTTCAAGTTCACCAGCTGCTTCTTGGAAACTCTATACAGGGTCACTGTGGTTTAGAAACCAACTCAACGACACTTAACAACAAAACAACAATAACAATCCTTACAATAACCATGTGAGGAGATAACACATTCTGAAAGGTTAAATAGTTTGTTCAAGACCACAGATCCAAGACCTGACAGTATGACAAAGGCCAGCCCTTTCCCAAGACACTGCCTTGTTATCTCAGAAGAATCTAACCATTGTCAGGTTCTCTTATTGCAGACACAACCTTGTATTCCATTAAATTCTGTAATGCCTCTCAACTTCAGAACTCTCCAGAATGTTAAGATCCATCAAATTTAAGGGTTATTGCTATCTTGTTCAAACCATTTTTAATTTCCACAAAAGTGCACTATGGATAATCTGTATTCTATTTTCTTTCATTCATTATCCTTCATCAAGACCTCCATCCACTCAGCCACAGTCCACAGCATGCCAGGGGTCATCTTCACTGACGGGAATTTTATAAGCAGGTCTGAGTTACAAGGACACACGGTCTTGTTACTGCCCGAACGAAGTCCCTGGGTGGTGTAAATGGTTAACACTCTAGGCTTCTAACTGAAAGATTGGGAGTTCAAGTCCAGTCAGAAGCACCTCAGAATAAAGACTTGGTGATCTACATCTGAAAAATCAGCCATCAAGCCTCTGTAAAACCTAGTACTACTCTGGCATACACAGGGTTACTCTGAGCTGGAATTGTCTTGACAGCAACTAGTTTTCATGATGTTCAGAGCAGAGCTGGCTGGTTGAAGACCTTCCTGTATTTCGTGGGTTCATCTCCTCTTATCCATAGTCCCTTTATCCCACTGCGCATAGTCAAGTTATTTCCCACCTCAAGACCTCACACCTCACCCTACTGGTCAGAAATACTCTCTCCGTCCGCTAGTCCCTCTGTGGCTGGCTTCTCATTAGTCCTGTTTCAGATCAAATACTTCCTTTCACAAAGGCCTTACTTGGTTTTCATTGTCGTGCCTCTCTCTATCCCACCCACCTGTTACTCATGTTCTAGTATGAACCATTATTTGCAATGACCTCATGCATTCATTTGCTCGTTTGTCGATTGTCTTCTCCCAAGAGGCTGCATGCTCCATGGTTGTCTTGGTCTCTGCAGTGACTAGGCAGGTTTCTGTAATGCCTAAGCCATTCAGCAGCTTTTAACGAGTGACTGGGCCCTAGAGCCATGAGAAGAACTTTGTTCCAACACACATTGCTTTCAGTCAGAAATAGCAGGTTCGGGGCAGAAGGTGGGGGAAAATAAAACCAAAACACCATTGTCAGAAAGCTTGGAAGCAAAGTCACCTTTTAATTGTCTAGAAATCTCCACTCATCTTGTCCACACCTTGCTTCTTATCCCAACTGTGGCCTGAATCTGAGCAGCTTCTCTCAGCCACCTTGACCACAGGATTAATTTTCTTCACGAACATAAACACAAAATCCCTGCAGCATCGGCAGAGTTTTAAAAACTGAAATCCACAGCTCTTGCCAATTCTGTGTGTTTGCCTGCCATTCATTTTGATTTCTCTGCTTTCCTTGCTAAAGACGTAAACACGTTGCAAGGATGAGATACTTGCACAGGTTTCCTGACTGACAGCCAGCTCCTTCTGTTGTGAAACTCAAGTTTCAAACTTTTCACAATGAACAAGAGGTGATTTAATCAGAGTGTGACCCAATTCCAAGGTTTGTTCTGTGTACTATGAAGCAAAACCAAGCTGAAATCCAACGTGGAGCTAGAAACTGACCTGAATTCTGAAAACCAACCGGAGAAAAGGAAGTTAGAGAACAAGGTGGTGTCCCTTCCAAACCTGCTCAGTGTGTGAATTCCTAGGAGGTAATGGAGGATTGGTATGCCAAACCATTACCTACAGAGATATGCTAGGCCATAGAGAAACAAACCTATCAGCTTGGTTTCTGTCTGTGTTCTTATTGCTGTATTTTATTTAATTTATTTTCCAATTTTTCAAATTGTATTAGTATATATAAAACAAAATTTTTTCCATTTCAACATTTTTTTTTTTTTTTTTTTTTTTTACTTTTGCTGACTTCTTACATTCTATGAAGAAAGTAGGAGTTCAATAAAAGTCTTCTATTCCAAAACTCCCCTCTAAGCAAACTCAACAACAGAAAGTCTTTGAGAACTTGACAAGCTGATTAACACTGTTTTTAGGTGGAGATGAAGGAGTGGAAGACATGGTCACTGTCCTTGTGGAGACAGAGACGGCCTTTAATCTCTGAACTCAGTAGCCCCTCTCTGTACATCAGCTGCTCTTCAGATTAAACGGGGGGACAGACACCCCAAACTCTTACATCTGTCTCAGTAAGGGATCTCGACAGGGGAATTTTCCCTCCAATCACATCACTGTCAGGAAGCTCTTTGATCTGAAATATTGGGTTAGAACCTCACAGAACAAGTTCTCTTAATGGGACGTGGAGACAAGTGAGTGTTCTCTAGCTTTGAACATTACTGAAGATATCTCTTTCAGGATTTCTCATGGTTTTCCTACCAAAGATTTATGCTGGAACATTTCAAAAAAGTTTACTTCTTAGCTTTATAAAAGCATTGTGAAAATGTGAGGGCCAAAAGTCATATAAGTTACTACTTGGCAATTCCCTTTTCTAGGAACAAAGCTTTTAGATTCCAAAGAGAGATTTATTTGGACACCAAAGAGCCAGTGTGAAACGTGAGAGGAGAGAATGGTGTAGTAGAGGAAGCAGGGAAAGGGCACCAGGGGATCTGGATTTGACTCCTGGGGCGTCATCGATGTGATGCTGCGTCACTATGCTGTGGCTTTGTGTCCTCTTATCTAAAGTTGTTGCTGTTAAGTGCTGTTGAATTGGTTCCAATTCATGGTGACCCTATATAGAGTTTCCGAGGCTGTAACTCTTCATGGGAGCAGAAAGACTCACCTTCCTCAGAGAAGCTAGTGGACTTGAACCGCCAACCTTGTGGTTAGCAAACCAGTGCTAATCCTATAGAGCCATGTGGCTCTGTCTGAAGCAGAAGCTATTATTTTGGGTTTCCCTAAATTCACCCCTGAGCTCAAGTTATCTGAATAAAGGCAACTATTGGATATTGTCTACGTGATAAGTTGAAGATGTTTACCAGACAAGGCATTTATTAAGGAAAGCAGATACAGGAGAGAGAAATATTATAGTTATAATGACAATTGTCAAAAACTTACAATGTACCAAGCACTGGGCTAAGCTTTTCCATCTGAAATCTTTCCTTTAAATCTCCTGACATCCAAATGGTAAAAGTAACAATGGGATCTGTGTTTATTTATTTACTCACTTTACACATGAGGCAACTGAGGATGAGCCAGATGGAAAAGTGATATCACTGGCTGAAACTGACAAAGGTGGACACTGGCAGAGCTGTGCTTCAGATTTTGAGCTTGATTTCTGATTCTCCTGACAAGACTGTTTCAGGAAGAGCTTGGCTGCCTTTCAGTGGTCTCTGTGAGTTCCTGAAGAGCAGAACCGGGGCCACATCCTCTGTTAAGATTCACACACAGAAAGCAACCTCACGAGTACATTCCAAGTGAAGGATTTCTTGATGGCAAGCCAAGACATTGTGTTGCAGCTGACCCTCAGTTGTACTTTGCCACCTCCGAGGACCTGGTGGTCGGACAAAGGAACTCAGACATGACCCGCAGCCCTGTAACTCACTTGTCGACTTGTCAGTGCCATAGTATTAGAACAGCCAAGTGACCTGACTCAGTGGACTGGTCATGTCTCTAGGAATGTGTCTCAAAGACCCAATATGACATGTTTTGAAAGATTAGCTAGTGCTCATTTGGGTTGCATGTGGGAAAGGGAACAAAGGACTCTTTAGATGCAAACTTTAGTGGCAAATCTTTAAGTGGGAGAAAAGCGCTTGAAAGAGAATACAAAGTCTTAAGCCAAAGGAATGGCTCTTAGGGAATGGTTAGAGGCACAACTGAAATTTAGGCTACATTGTTCATCCAGCCATGGAGCATTCGTTGAGCTCCGTGTTAGGTTCAAGAGATGCAAAAATGAATCCAAGGAATTTTCCCACTCTCGTGATGTATTGGGGAGAGAGCAGTTCTCAGAACAGCCCCATTATTCAGTCTAGGAAATCCAACCAATGGCATTGCGTGGCATTCCTGTTTCCTGGGAACCCCAATGCATGGTCCTGCCTTCCACTCTTTGGACATCATTTTCTTGTAAGTTCGGAGTAATCATTTCTTCCTCAAGAACCATTCTGAGGATTAAATGATATTCTTCCCATGAAAGTAATTTGCAGTATAAGTCAAAACTGACTCAGTGACACTTCCCAACAACAAATAGGGTAGGATGGAGTGTAGTGGCTCTGTAGGGTAAGCACTAGACTGCCAACTACAAGGTTGGTGGTTCAAGCCTACGAGTCAGTCCATGGGAGAAAGACAAAGTTTTGTGCTCCAAGATGTATAGCCGTGGAAACTCTATATAGGCTTGCTCTGAGTTAGAAGTAACTCGAAGGCACTTAACAACAAAAAACATAGGGTCATATAGGAGTGCTGGTGTGGCGCTACAGGATAAGCACTGGACTGCTAACCACAAGGTCTGTCGTTCAAACTAACCATTCCACTGTTCAGGAGAAAGAGGAGGCTTTCTGCTCCTATAAAGATTTACAGTGTTGGAAACTATATCTGGGTCACCATGAGTTGGAAGGGACCCAACAGCAGTGAGAAAGATAGTGCAATACGAATCCCGATGGTGCGGTGGGTAAGCGCTCGGCTGCTGACTAAAACGCTGCTGCTTTGAACCTCCTAGTGGCTCTACAACAGAACTATGTGGTTGTCTGCTTCCTTAATGATTGCAAACTTGGATGTAAGCTCAAGACTATGGCCCTTGGTCACACTTCAAGTCTGACACTGAACTCAACTTCTTGACTCAGCTTTCAGCTAAGCATTGGGTAGGTAGAGATGGGGGGGGGGCATCACTAGTGAGGTGCACAGTCCATGGGATGGCCAAGCAGTCAAGATCAAAAGGGCAGCGTTTACCCAAAGACAATGTTTGGAAGGGCTGGGAGGGAGGGAGGTATGGAACCAAGAAGCACAGGGGGACATGGGACACAGGAAGGGACATTGAAGAGCTGTATAGTCTTTGAGAAGAAACCAAGTGGAGGAGAAGTGGGATGGGGACTAATGACCTGCTCTGTAAACCTTGACGCCATTCATATTAAAGTAAAAAACAAAACAAAAACAAGGGGAGCCTCGCAAAGCCTATGGGGCAGCTCTACTATGGCCTTTGGGATCACTAGGAATCACAGCCACCTCTGTGCCAATGTGTGTGTGTGCATAGTTTGGTACAAGAATCAAGAACAATGCATTCTGAGGTGAATTTCCAGGTCTCTACTTCCTTCCAGATTCTGAAGTCCAGCTTAGAAGCCTTAAAGACATGTACATATATTTTTCTAAAGATTGATTAACTGAAATTACCCATGCTCTGACACACACTTTTGTCCCTAAAATAAGACTGCTCCTTCTTCATATATTCTCCATGACTGTAAAGCTTAGAAATCCTAAACCATTTGTGGCTTTTGAATGATAGGAAACAAAGGCAGTTGGTGTTAAGTTAACCTGAAAAGGGGTTGGGGGGGGAGGGCGTTACTCTAGAACAGGACAAGGTCCATTATTGACACATGCATGAAGAAGAGGCCAAGCTATCTCGGGATAATTGACAGACATTTTTGTAAAGAGTAACCAACCAAATGTCCTCACTGTTGCACCAACAGGAACCAACTTGTAAAAACAAAGAGGAACTTCGGTTTTCTTACGACGCTCTGGATGACCTCCTATGAGTATTTTTGGGTGCTGACTCAGTTCCTGGTGGTGCCAACGAAAGCTGTTAAGCAAGTCCTTCTGTTTGTGAGCTGCTCAGGACCAGCAGGCTTGGTCCGACTGGCTTGGCAGTGTGCTGGTGAACATGGAGATGGCCTGGGGCTAAGCTGAGCTGTTTGTCTCCAGAGCTGCCAACCTCTGGGCCTCTCTGGGTGCCAATGCTCACCCGAGTGCTTTTTTCTTATTCCTGATCCCTCCTCCATTCCTCATCCTCCAGGCAGCTTCCGTCTCCTGCCTGCTTTTGCCTTGAGTTGATGGCCCTTCCGACCCTATCACCGGCTGATCTACACACTCTGGACATCTTTTGGTGTTGTCTGATTCCAATCACTCCTCCAAACTGAAAATCTGAGTTCTGAGTCTAGAGTTCTTTTTTACTGTTTTCTCTGGTGGCTGAATAGAATTTCCCAGAATGTCTGCACTTATCAGAGACTCTCCTCTTGGAAGAACTGACTCCGAAGATCGATGCAGTGCACAAGAGTCTTGTCTTTAACCACATATCCCAGGAGTCCTTATTAGGAAGCAAGTGTAAGAAATAGCTAGAATTCCTGTTGGGATGATCGGGGTTCATAGCATTACTACTGCTTCTGTTCCCATTTCACACAATGGGTGAGTCTCCCAGGGTGCAGTGGCTCTCCTGTAGTGAGATATAGGCAATGCTGTGCATAAAAAGTGGACAAAGTGTCCTGGCTGCTGAGACATCCAGACTTTGCTGTCAAGCAGCCTCTGGCTGATGTATGTTCATGAGTGACGCAGTATACGCCAGAATTGTGCTCCATAGCTGAGTTTTTGGGAAAAGATGGCCAAAACTTTCTTCTGAGGTGTTTCTGTAACTACAACCTTTTAATCCGTAACTGAACCATATTTGTGCCCAATCCGATGAAAGGTGACCCAACAGATGTGACAATCATCAGACAGGATCACATGCAAGTAAAATTTTACGAAAAAAGAATTTAAAACATGACTGCAACAGCACATTGACAGGGAGCTGCCAGAGGTTCAAACCAGTTTCAGACAAGGACATGGAGATGGGTTTTGGCTGAAAGCAGAAAATATAAGAAAAATGTTTACCGGTGCTTTATTGATTATGCAAAGGCTTTCGACTGTATGGATAATGACAAGCTATGGACAACATTGTGATGAACTTGTATCTGAGAACATTTAATTTCTTAATTGTGTCTATGAGAAACCTGTACTTAGACCAAGAAATAGTTGTTTGAAGTAAGCATGGGAAACACTGAATTATTTAAGATCAGGAAAGGTGTATGCCAGGGTTGCATTCTTTAACAATGTTTATTCAACCTGTACATGGAGCAAATCATCTGAGAAGCTGGATTATATTAAGAAGAACACGGCATTAGGATTGGAGGAAGATATTAACAACCTGCAGCATGCAGATGATACATCCTTACCTGCTGAAATAAAAGAGGACTTAAAATACTTACTGATGAAGATCAAAGAGCACAGCCTTCGGTATGAATTACATCTCAATGTCAAGAAAACAAAAAAATCCTTACCATTGGACCAATAAACAACATCCATATCAATGGAGAAAAGATTGAACTTTTCAAGGACTTCATTTTGCTTAGATAACCATCAACACTCATGGAAGCAGCAGTCAAGAAATCAAATGACCTATTGCATTAGGCAAATCTACTGCACAGGACCCCTTCAAAGTGTTGAAGAGCAGCGATGCCAGCTTGAGGACTAAGGTTCACCTGACCCAAGCCATGGTAATTTCAATAACCTCATATGCATGTGAAAGTTGGACAGTGAATAAGGAAGACCATGGAAGAATTGATGCATCTAAGTTATGGTGTTGGAGGAGAATATTGAAAGTTTGTTTATTCATGCCAAAAGACCAAACAGATTTGTTTTGGAAGAAGTGCAGCCAGAGTGCTCCTTGGAAGCCAGGTTGGCCAAACTTTGTCTCTCATATTTTGGACGTATTGTCAGGAGGGACCAGTCACTGGAGAAGGATATCATGCTTGGTAAAGTGGAGGGTCAGAGAGAAAGAGGAAGAGCCCCAGGGAAACGGATTGGCACAGTGAGAGAAGCAGTGGGTGCAGGTGTAGCAATGGTTCTAAGTTTGGCCAAGGACCAGGCGGTGTTTCGTTCTGTTGGGTCATTATGAATTGGTGTCATCTCGATGGCCCCTAACCACAACAACAATTTACCAATATGGTGAGACTCTACAAAGCAGATCAATATGTGAAAATGGGCACCATGTGAAAATGGAGGATAACCACGTCAGATCCCATAATGGAGGACGAGGGTTCCACTGCCAAGTTGCATCGCTACAAACTGCCCAAACCACTGAGGACCATGGCCTGGCCAAGCTGACATACAACCTCAAACATGACAGCAGCTTACTGTCTCCTGGAACCTCAGTGTTCCTTACTGGCAGATGTATGTCGTTAATGCATGAAATAGGCAGATAGTAGATTTTCACTGTTGTTTAAAATTGGAAATGTTGGGTAACAAGATAGTCAGTGAGGAGTAGGTTCAGCCGAAGGAAAACCAAGTCCACAGCACGTTTCCCCTTCAGCCCTTTCCACACAAATGGCAGCCACCATGGCTGTGACTACGGCTCAGCAGAAATTGTGAGGGAACCGCAGTGCCACGCAGTGTTTCGTTCTGATGTACATAGAGTTCCTAGGGGTTGGAAGAAACGCAGTGACATCTAACAACAACAACAACAAACATAATTGTGGATAAGTAAGCAGTCGTGAGAAAGGAAGGGGCTTTGAATGAAAACAGTTATAGCCTGGTTTTTCCTTTTGCTGAGTGTCGCTCACCCTGGTTGCTTGAGTCATTGTTGTCATTGTTAAGTGCTGTGGACTTGGTTCTAATTCATAGCGACCCTGTATAGAGTTTCAGAGGAGCAGCTGGTGAGTCTGAACTGCCAGCCTTGTGGTTCAAACCGACCTTGCAGTCCAGTGCTCATGCTACTGCACTACACCATGGGGTGTTTTATTCTTCCCTTCCTTCAGGTCAATACTCATTGATCAGATATTTATTGAGAAGGCACAGGGTTCTACTAATGTTCTCATCTATGGAATCCTCTACCCAGGATGTGTGTTTTCTAGTTGCTCAGCTTTCATTTTCCAAAGCAGATGAGAAGTTGTTCTGTTTAGGGTCTCATGAGGTCATGCTGTTAAAAGCTTACCTCAGGTGTGGCTGTTCCGTGGGGTAGTGAGAGTTAGACTTTGCACTCTGAAAGGCTAGCGAGCAAATTCCTAAAGCCTACCACCTGAAGGTCATGCCCCTGACCTGTCTCTCTGCCCCTCTGAGCCTTCCAGTTCTAGCTCTAGTTCTCAGACAGCAAGCAGCACGGGGCCCCATCCACCAAACACACAGTGTAGGCTTGGTCCTCTCACTCAGACCTGGATCCCGGGGCAGGCATGTGGTGGGAGGGAAAGAGGAAGAAAAGTGCGGAGTCAGCGCACTCTGGGCTTTCCCTGTAATTCCAGCATTTGTTGGTTTTGTGATCTTTAGCACGTTTCCCAACTTCCGTGGGCTCTTATATGAAAAGAAGATGAACATCACCACTGTGCAGACTTGTCTTAAGGTTAACATGAAATTAAATATGTGCATTTCTCAAATAATGGATGAATAGTTGTTCATGAAATCTCCTTAAGCTAGATCCCTGAACCCTATTCTTGTACATCCAATTATCACCCAGCTTTCCAGGGTCTTTTGTCACTTTCAGTGGGAAACGCCTAGAAGAATGCATCCTCTCTACTGGACTCTCTTTGATGTTCCATAATCCATTTTGATCATGGGTCCTACGTATAAGTATTGCTATAATCTCCCCAATTAGGAAGTGAAGGCTATTTTAAAATGCTTAATCACTATTTTTTAAAACTTCTATTGTGAATTGGGTGAAAGTTTACAAAGAAATACGTTTCCGTTAAACAATTATACACATTTTGTTTAATGTCATTGATCGTAATCCCAACAATGTAACCCCCCATCCAACTTCATCCCTGTGTTTCCCATTTTAACCCCTTCTCCTTCCCTAACCCTTCCAGCCTTCTGAACTTTATTGTTCTTGTTAAGTGCTGTCATAGCGACCCTGTATAGGGTTTCCGAGGAGTGGCTGGTGAGTTTGAACTGCCAAGCCTGTGGTTTAAACCGACCTTTACATCCAGTGCTTATCATTTGGCACCACGCCAGGACTCCTTTTGAACTTTATCATTGGGTAAAGGCAGAACTTTTGATCGCGAATGGCTGATTGTTCTAGGCAGTGTATATGCCCCTCATGTTACTGGTTGTCTGATAGTCCTGTCTCGTTTTTGTAATCCAGGTGTGGGGCTGTAGGATCATCACTGGACTGCAAACCACAAGGTTGACAGCTCAAAGCCATCAGCTGCTCCTCAGAAACCCTATTCAGGGTTACTGTGAGTGGGAACCGATTTGATGGTATTTAACAACACCAGCTCTGAATGTAAATTCAGTTCTGGGCCCGAATGGTGACTCAGAGCCCGGGGATTGGGATTCCCATCCATCTCTGTCTCACCAGTAAATTTGATATTTTT
>NW_006408666.1:7591606-7592898 GCF_000296735.1 Chrysochloris asiatica | reverse complement strand
TTATTCAGCCTGTATGCTGAGCAAATAATCTGAGAAGCTGGGTTCTATGAAGAAAAACTTGGCATCAGGATTGGAGGAAGACTCATTAACAACCTATGATATGCAGATGATACAACCTTGTATAGCTTTAGCCTCTGTCAAACCCTATATACATTTATGTATATATAGTCCCAATCTTCTTCCCACACCTGCTTAGTGTGCATGTCTATATATGTATCACTTATAGATTTCTGTTATAACTGTTATTGCAGGTTTTTATCATGTAATAGCATTTATCTCTGCTGTTTGTAACTTTTATATTCCTTGGGTCTCTTTCTTTGTTTTGGTCATTTTTTGCTATATATGTTCTTCTTGTATATGAACTTCCCTCATGTTAGTATGTGCCTGCCATCGAGTTAGGCTTTAGTCTCCCTTCCCTAGAGTCCTGGTGTGGCCCTGTAGGATAAACACTGAACTGCTAACAATAGGTTTCGCAGTTCAAACCCACCACGCACTCCTTGGAAACCCTATACAGAGTTGCTTTGAGTGGGAACTGACTTGATGGCACTTACCAACAACAACTCTATCACCCTTGGTAATTATCAAAGAATGTTTTTGTTTTATTTGTGAAAACCTTTCCTTTCCTTTGCGTAATAGTGGTTTGGTCCAATATTTGTGTTTGGCTAATTTCACTCACCATAATGTCCTCTAGGTCATCCACGTGATGAGATTTTCACAGACTCATCTCTATTCTAGAATGTTGCACAATCTCCTAGTGCGTGTATATACCATGATTTTTGTTTTGTTTTGTTTTTTATCATTCTCCCATTGTTTTGATCTTTTTACTATTGTTAATAGTGCTTGGATGAATGTGAGTATCGGGCACTCTTATTCTGTAAAATATACATCTAAAAGTGGGACTGCAGATTCATATGATATTTCTTATATTTCTGATTTTTTAAAGGCATGCCATACTGTTGTCCAAAGTAATTGCACCATTTTACAGAACCACCAGCAGTGTTTGAAGGATTCACTATATCCACACCCTTATCAGTATTTTTTGTTTCCTGTTTTTTCAATTTACTATTAATACTAGGGTGATATGTCTCATTGCTGTTTTTATTTGCATCTCACTAATGGAATGTGGAAATCATCAGACAATCTCTGATATATCATGTGAATAAGCGTAGTGGTTACGAACCGGGCTGCGAACCACAAGGTCAGCAGTTGGAAACTACCAGCTGTTCTGTGGGAGAAAGATGAGGCTTTCTACTCCCGTAAAGATTTACAGCCTCAGAAACCCTGTACAGGGT
>NW_006408666.1:7585774-7587752 GCF_000296735.1 Chrysochloris asiatica | reverse complement strand
GAATGTAAATTCAGTTCTGGGCCCGAATGGTGACTCAGAGCCCGGGGATTGGGATTCCCATCCATCTCTGTCTCACCAGTAAATTTGATATTTTTATGATTTGGAGTTTTGTTTCACATTTTCCCCCACTCTATCCAAAACCATTTAATATGATCCCATTAAGAGTGGTCAGATGTCAATGAAATGCAGACGGGTCTCTTGTGATACAATAGTGAATAATTGTTATCAGGACTGATTCTGAGGGCTGGAAATGTAAAGGTAGACATTTTGTAGCAAGGAGGGGAGTGATTAACTTTGCAGTCTAGGAGTGGAAGTTCCTGGGACCATCAAGGGAGAAGAGCGGAGAGGGGGACCCTACCCAGAGAAGCAGTGATGCCTGAGATGGAGGCAGAGACGATGACGTGGAAAGATGGAGCAGCTAGAGACTTTAGATCCAGAGAGGGAGAGTGACTATGTGCTGATGACCAGGGGGCAGATTTGTAGGGTATATTCTTTGGTTGGTTGATGATGCATGGAGGGGATTGTAACCATGGCAATGAAACGATATCAGATAGGATGAATGTAAAACTAATGTTCTCCTATGTAAACTATCACATAATTCACATTAAAACATAAAAAAAAAAAAAAGAGTAGTCAGATGTGGTAGCTGGCACGACCCCATTCTTCTCCTCAAGGTACTGGAGGCTGAGGTTCATGCACTGCATTGGTCCTTGGGACTAACTGCTTCCATACTTTTTTGATTTTCTTCACTCTTATTTCTCCAGACAGGGAGAGACTAAGAGTTGCACCTTATATTATAAGCTTTTAAGACTCATAAGCTTTTAAGACCCAAGTTACTACTCCCCGAATTAAGATGAAGAGCACTTTCTTTGTGATCTATGCTGTGCCTACTGACCTTGATGTCCCCCAAAACTGGTCTTGAGGCCGAGGATGAGAAACTTATTCCCTCAAGGCCTTTGGTTCTGGCTAGGGAGTTTTCATAAATGCATCCCTTGTGTCTTCTATTCATGGATACATTTCACAACATATATGAATGCATGTGTAGCTTTCTTGTTGTTGTGGTTAGGTGTCAGTGAATCCATACCGATTCATAGTGACCCTAGGCACAACAGAACCAAACCCTGCCTGGTCCTGGGCCATCCTCACAATTGCCATACTTGAGTCCATTGATGCTGCCACTTTGCCAATACACCTCTTTGGGAGTCATTCTCTTTTTCTCTGACCCTCCACCCTACCAAACATAATATCCGTCTCCAGCAACTGGTCCCTTCTGACAATATGTCCAAAGGATGAGAGACAAAGTTTGGCCATTCTGGCCTCCAAAGAGCACTCTGGCTGCACTTCTTCCAACACAGATCTGTTGGTTCTTTTGGCAGCCCATGGCACTTTAAATATTCTCCTCCAACACCATAACTCAAAAGCATCAACTTTTCTACAGTCTTCCTTATTCACTGTCAAGCTTTCACGTGCACATGAGGTTATTGAAAATACCATGGCTTAGGTCAGGCGCACCTTAGTTCTCAAGCTGACACCTTTACTCTTCAACACTTTAAAAAGGTCTTGTGCAGAAGATTTGCCTAATGCAATACATCGTTTGGTTTCTTGAATGCTGCTTCCGTGAGTGTTGATAATTGATCCAAGAAGAACGAAGTCCTTGACAACTTCAATCTTTTCTCTGGTGATAAGAATGTTGTTTATTGGTCCAGTGGTGAGGATTTTTGTTTTCTGCACATTGAGATGCAATCCATTCTGAAGGCTGAAATGTGTTTACTTGTGCTTTATTGACTATGCAAAGGCTTTCAATCGTGTGGATCATGACAAGCTATGGACAACATTGTGAAGTATGAGTATTCCTGAACACTTAATTGTGCTCATGAGGAATCTATACATGGACCAAGAGGCAGTTGTTCGAACAGAACATGGGAACACTGAATGGTTTCAAATTAAGAAAAGTGTGCGACAAGGTTGTATTCTTTCA
>NW_006408666.1:7565138-7583569 GCF_000296735.1 Chrysochloris asiatica | reverse complement strand
CAAAAGAACCAATAGATCCATTTTGGAAGAAGTGCAGCCAGAGTGCTCCTTGGAGGCCAAGATGACCAAACTTCGTCTCTCATACTTCAGACATACTGTCTGGAGTCACCATGGATATCATGTTCGGTAAGGTGGAGGGTCAGAGAAGAAGAAGAAGACCCCCAGTGAGATGCATTGGCCAAGTGGCAGCATCGATGGACTCAAGAGTGGCAACAGTGGTGAGGTTGGCCTAGGATTGGGTAGTGTTTCATTCTGCTGTGCATAAGGTCGCTATGAGTCAGTACCGACTCAATGGTACCTAACAACAACAACAACAAATGGCTAATAACTGTGAGCATTTCTTCATGTGTTTGCTGGCCTCCTGCTTGTCAATAAGTATTAGAGATAAGTCCCTTGTCTGACATATCATTACTAAATTTTTTTCTCAATACATAGTTTCTGTTTTCACTCCTTTGGATAAGTCTTGTGATAACAGAAGCATTTATCTTTTAGCAGTTCCCAGTCATCTGTTTATTTTTGGCTCCTGTGCATTTTTGGTTAGATTTGATAGTCTCTTTATGCCATAAATTAGGGCTCCTAAGGAGTCTGGAATGGTGCTGTAGGATAAAGCACTAGACTTCAAGGTCAGTTTGAACCACAAGGTCAGTGGTTCAAACTCAGCAGTTGCAACTCAGAAATCCTACACAAGGTCACTATGAGTCAGAACTGACTCAAAGGCATTTAACAACAAAGATAACAAATGTGCATTTATTTTTTCTTTGATAATCTTTATAGTTTCAGTTTTACATTTAGGACTTGGATCCACCTTGAATTTGCATGCTGCTTTCTGCAAATGGACATTCGGTTTCACCGTTAGTTAAAGGGACTGTCTAATGGCTATTAGTCCTATTTCAATGGTGAGCTGCCTGAAGGTGGATAGAGTTACTTCTGGGTTCTCAGTTCTGTTCCGTTGGTCTCTGCCTCCGCTGTATCAGTACCAGGCTCTTCTGGCTCCTTTGGCTTGGAACACGTTTGGAGATCAGGAAGGGTGAGACCTCCTTTTTTGTTCTTTTTCTTTAATATTGTCTTCCTTTCCGTATATATTTGGTCATCCATTTTTAAAAATATGTTCAAAAATGATACTAGAATCTGGATCAGGATGGCATTATATCTGCAGACCCCTGTGAGTAGATTGCCTTTTTACTATGTTAAGTCTTCCATAAACATAGAATTGTCTTCCATTTACAAATGGTTCCATGAAGTAAGTTTTTATAGTTTTCTTTGTATAGGTCTTTTGTATCTCTGGTCAGATTTATTCCTAATTGCGCCATCTTTATAGCTCTGGTAAACAGTAACAGGTTCCTAATATCCTTTTCAGAGATCTCTGTCTTAGTGTACAGGAATCCAGCACCCTGTATGCACCCTGACACTTTGCCGACTCTTCAACTGGCGCCAATAATGTTCTTGAGTTCCTGGGGTATTCTATGGATTATTGTTGTTGTGAAGTGCCGTCAAGTTGATTCTGACCCATAGTGACCCTGTAGAGGGTTTCCAAGGAGCAGCTGGTGAGCTTGAACCGCCGACCTTGCAGTTCAAATGGCTTTACAGCCTGGCGCATTAGCCCACGGTGCCACAAGAGATTGTTTTACTTCTTTGCCAGTTTGAATGCCTTTTCTTTTCTTTTCTTGACTTACTGCTCTGGCTAGGCCTTCCAATGTAGTAGTTAATGTGAGTGGTAATAAAGTATATCCTTGTCTATTTCCCATTTACAAGGGGAATGTATTCAATCTCTCCATTGTGAAACATGCTGGTCCTTGGTTTTTTATATATACCCTTAATTATGTTGAGGGACTTTTCTTCTATTCCAATTTTATTGAGGTTTCTTTTGCATGAACAGGCACTGAATTTTGTCATATACCTATTTTTAATTGATCAGTAGAATCACATAGTTGTTTTTCTTTTATTTATGTTATAGATTACATTGATGACTTTCTAATGTTGAACCATCCTTGTATACCTGATATAAAACAGACTTGGACATGATATATTTTTTTTGGATAAATTGTTGGATTCTGTTGACTAGGATTTTCTTGAGCATTTTTGTATCTATGATCATGAGATATGTTGGTCTATTATTTTTGTGTGTGTGATGACTTTGTCTGAGTTTGGTTTCAGGGTTAAACTCCTTTCATAAAACAAATTTGGGAGATTTCTCTCCATTTCTACGTGCTAGAATAGCTTCAGTAAGTAGACTTGGTACCAGCTCTTCTCTTCATGTTTGGTAGAATTTCCCAGTGAAGCTGTCTGGAACAGGACTTTGGTTTATTGTGGTTTTATTATTTTGCTTGTGTTTTGTTAATGATCTGTTCGATTTCTTCCTGCCAGCTTGTTCAAATGTTCCACATCATTCTGTGTTGGTTTAGGTAGTTCATGTGTTTCTAGTAAACTTTCCATTTCTTCTAGGTTTGCAAGTTAGTTGAAGTAGGATTTTTCATAGTCTTCTGTTATTATTTCAGTTGATTCTGTTGTGATGTGTGCATTTAATTTCTTATTCATATTATTGGCATCCCTTGTTAGATTTGTCACTGGTTTGTCAATTCTATTAACCCTGTCAAAGAACAAGCTACTAGTCTTGTTGATACCTTCTAGTTTTCTGTTTATTACTGTTCTAACTTGAATGATTTCTTTTCCTAGGGAGATTATAGACTTATTTTGCTGCTCTTTCTCTAATCATTGGTAATGTTTGCTTAAAGTATGAATTTTGTTTTTTTTTCTTGTTTTTTGATGTGTGAATTTATTGGTATAAATAGTTCTCTGAGGACTGCTTTTGCTGTGTTCTAAAGGTTTTGGTATATTGTATATTGTATATTTTTTGTCATTTGATTCAGGAATTAAAAAAAAAAAAAGGTGATCTCTTCTATTGTCTGTGTTACTTGTCGTTGAGTCAGTTCTGACTCAGTCACTTGGCATAGGGTTTCCGAGGAGCAGCTGGTGGGTTTGAACTGCCGACCTTATGGTTCACAGTCCAGTGCTGATCCTCAGTGCCACAGCAGGAACCCATCTATTCTACTTCCCAGTTGTTTTTAACCAGGGTGTTGTTTAGTTTTCATGTATTCAGTTTTTTCCCTTGGTCTTCCTATTGGTGATTTTAAATGCTTTAGGGTTGTTATCTGAGATTGTTATCTGAAAGATGTTTTACGGTATTTCCCTGTCTTGAATGTATTGAAGCTTGTCTTTACTATATTGAGGCCTAATATAGAGTCTAGTCTGAAGAATGTTCCATGTGTGTGCTGAAAAAGATGTCTATTCTGCAGTGCTCTGTATATACCTATAAGAGCAAATGGGCTTATCGTGCAGTTTGCTTCTTCTGTCTTTGCTGAGTTCCTTTTTTGTTGTCCATCCTCCATGAAAACTGGTGCATTAAAGTCTCCACTATTATTGTGGAGTCCTGGTGTGGCACTGCAGGGTAATGCACTGGACTGCAAGGTCAGTTTGAACCACAGGATCGGTGGGTCAAGATCACCAGCTGTTCCTTGGAAACTCTACACAGGGTCACTATGAATCAGAGCTGACCCAATGGCACTTAACAACAACAACACTATTATTGTGGCATTGTCTAGTCTTTCTGTACAATTCTGTTAAAGGCAGAAGAAACCCCGTTGGCACTGTGGATTGGCATTGGGCTGCTAACTGCAAGGGTGATGTTTGAACCCATTGGCTGCTCCACCATCTCAGAACCCCACACCGGGTCGTTACGGTCAGAACTGGCTCAATGGCAGTGACTTGGTTTTATATTTGTTTACTTTTCCCAACTGAGTGCCTAGATATTTATTTTTGTTATGTCCTCTTGTTCAATTTACCCTTTTGAACATAATGTTCCTCCTTGTCAATTATATTGCTTTGTGCCTTAAAGTCTATTTTGTCAGAAATTAATATTGTCACTTTTGTTCTTTTTTGATTGCCATTTGTTTCATTTTTACACTTTGACTTTTATTCTTTCTTTGTCTTTGTCTCTTATAAATGGCATATTGATGGGGTGTGCTTTCTCATCCATTCTGCTACTTGCTGTCTTTCGATTAGTACATTTAATCCCTTTATATTTGGTGCCTTATTGACAGATAATGAATTTGTTGCTGTCGTTTGGCTTTGTTGTTGTTGTTGTTGTTTGTTTGTTTGTTTTGGGGTGCTTTGCTATCTTTGTTTCATGCAATTTTCTATGCATGCAATTTTGTTTATGAGTTTTCTTAACAATTCTTTCATTGCTATTATTTACAAAATCTCTTTTGGGTTTCTCCTTTTTTTATTTCCATGAGATTAGTATTGGGATTTTTTCTTCAGTATTGCTACTTCAGTATTTAATTGATCAATTCTGTTCATTTACCCTGTAAGTACAGTATCTCTTTCTGAAATCTTAAAAAATCTCCTGGCTTTCTATTTGCTGTTTTTATATGATTTCTAATTTTCAGTTTGTTAGTTTATTCTTGTAGTTTTGTTTCTAAATTCTTCTAGATTTTACTTGTGTTTTCCTGGACTTTGTCTGTGTTTTTCTAGATATTTCTATCAAGTCGTTGAAGGTACATTAATATCAGTCTTTTGAATTCCTTTTTTGGCAGTTCCAGTGCAATTTCTTCCTCAGTAAAATTTTCTGCTCTTTTTTTTTTTTCACTTGTTAGAACCAGTCCATCTTGTTTCTTTATGTGAATTGAGAATGTCTATTGTCTCTGAGACATTGTGGTTTTGCTGTATTTGTATTTAACTGGTGGTTGTATGCTGGTGTGTTTTGTCCCATTTTTATTTCTTGGCTTTATTTTGCTTTATTTTGTTTTGAGATAGTTGAACAATTGGAGCAGGTGTGCAACTCTAATCAGTAAACTGGCAACACATAGGTGCGTAGCACCTGGAGAGCAAGATAGAGGATGGAAGTGTGTGAAGAGAGCTCTGTTCGCTGCTCATCACAGCCAGCAGCTGAAGATGGGTTGGGCTGGTGTTGGCTGCTGTCCAATATTGATCAAGTGGTGAATTGTGTGGTGGTAACAGCAACACAAAAGAAGAAACCAGATTGAAAGAGAAAGAAAGAAAGCAAAAAAGAAATAATCAATACAAAAGAAAATAATAGTTTAAAAAAGAAGAAAAAACAACAACAAAAAAGAAAACATTACATAGAAAATGATGAAAAGAAAACTAACAAAAACAAAAATTTGGGAAGGGGGAAAAACATAGAAAAGAGAATAGTAGTTAAATAAATAAGATAAAGAAATGGGAGGAGGAAAAATGAAAGAGCCCAAAAACAGGGAAGAGAAAGACAAGCTGCTGTGGTTGCTAGGTGCCATCCAGTTGTTATTGGCTCATAATGACCTCATGTTCAACAGAACAAAACACTGCCCTGTCCTGGGCCAACTGCTGGGATCGGCCGATGAGGGTAGAGGACAGCTTCGATTTACTGCTTGACACAGTCCAGTAAATAACAGAGTAGTCTGACGAAACAGATAGCTCTCAGAAGTTGCTTTCTACCTTCTCTATAGAGTATTCCTAATTTTACTTATAAATATATATATAATTTGACAATATTCTCAGCTTTCACTATGAGTTCTACAAACCTTAGGAAAAACTAGCTTAGCAGCAATTGCTTTCAGCCTTGGTGGATTGAATACAAAGAGAAATTGTGTAAATTACTCCCTTTCATTAGAAAACCTAAGTAACTGCATTTGTGAGGCCAGAAAAGCAGATAGCATATTAGAGTCAAGCTGACCTACCCCCATAGGCCTCACCACATTCAGTCACTAGCTAGAATTCTCAAACCTCTATATACAAGCACCTGCGTAAATAAGCAGACAATAATGAACTTAAATGAAGAATAGTTTTGACTTTATAATCTACACTTCTTGCAGCAAGTAGCCAGGTGGGTTTTATGCCACATAGCTTCCAAGTGATTTAATGAATACCTTTATTATGAAAATAATAGCACATTATGTAGGATAGAAAGTTTATAAACTTTTAGTAGAAACAAGAAGAAACAGTTTTATCTCATCCTGGGAAAGAAGATGAAGGTCAGTCTGAACATCATAGACGTATTCTTGTCAAGGTTGTCTAACGACCAGGTGCAAGAATGTTGTGACTAACTGTGTAATAATTCAAGAAATGATAAAAGTGTCAATGCATGTACTCTGTAATTTTAAGTATAAAAAAATAAAGACTTGCTGGGCTGGGCTAGCAGAAGGAAGAAGAAAGAAAGGAGAAGGAAGCAGAAGGGGCTGGCAGAAGTGGCAAGAGGAAGTAGGGGCAGAAGCAGGCAGAGCCATAGAAGGCAGAGCAGAAGCGGCAGGAGAAGGCAGACGGCAGAGAGCAGAGAGCAGAGGGCAGACAGGAAGCAGAAGCAAGGGCAGAAGCTAGAGAGCATAGCCAGATAGCACAGCAAGTTGAAAAGCCTTTCGATTGTATTCATTCATTTCTTCACCCGATGTTTCCACGTATTCGCTCATGTCCCATGACCCCCATGGAGGGCAGGAACCCCCCCGCAGCCAACCTCATAATCATGGTCACACTTGAGCCAATTGCTGGTGCCACCATGCTAATCCATCTTGTTGGAGGTCTTCCTGTTTATCTCTGACCCTCCACTTTATCAAGCATAATGTCCTTCCCCAGGGACTGGTCCCTCTGATAATATGTCTGAAACATGAGAGACAATGTCTGGTCATCTTGGTTACTAAGGAGCACCCTGGCTGCACTTCTTTCAACACAGATTGGTTTCTTTTGGTAGTCCGTGGTACTTTCAATGTTCTCTTCCATCACCATAACTCAAATGCATCAATTCTTCTATGGTCTTCCTTATTTACTGTACACCCTTCACATGTATATGAGGTTATTGAAAATACCATGGCTTGGGTCAGGTGCACCTTAGTCCTCAAGCAGACATCTTTGGCCTTCAACATTAACAAAGTCTTGTGCAGCAGATTTGTCTAATGCAATATGATGTTTGATTTCTTGACTGCTGCTTCCTTGAGTGTTGATAGTTGATGTAAGCAAAATAAAGTCTTTGACAACTTCAATATTTTCTCTGCTATGTTATTTATTGGTCCAGTGGTAAGGATTTAGTTTTCTTTACATTTAGGCGCAACCTATACTGAAGGCTATGTTCTTTGATCTTCATCACTAAGTATTTTAAGTCCCCTTTGCTTTCAGCAAGCAAGGTTGTGTTATCTATATATCACAGTTTGTTAATGAGTATTCCTCTAATCCTGATGCCATGTTCTTCTGCATATAATCCAGCTTCTTTGATTTTGCTCCACATACAGAATGAATAATTATGCTGAAGGAAGACAACTCTGGCACACACTTTTCCTAATTGTAAACCATTCCGTGTTCCCTTGTTCTGTTTGAATAAAGGTCTCTTGGTCTATGTATAGGTTCCTGATGGGCACAATTAAGTGTTCAGGATACTCAGTCTCCACAATGTTGTCAATAGCTTGTCATGATCCACACAATTGAATGCCTTTTTGTGTAGTCAATAAAGTGCAGGTAAACATCTTTCTGGTAGTCTCTGCTTTCAGCCAAGATCCATCTGCTGCCCTCAGTGATATCCCTCATTCCATGTTCTCATTTGAAGGCAGCTTGAACCTCTGGCAGTTCCCTGTTGATATCTGGCTGCAGCGTTTTATGAATTATCTTTGGTAGAATTAACTGACAGGTGATATTAATGATATGTGGAAACTAGGGACCGAGTAGCCACAGGGTGCAGGGCAAACAGTGGGGGACAGAGTTTCTGGCCTAAAAGGGGCCACAGACCTGGTCCTGAATGAGTTTCTTCTTGCCTGCATTGTGGTTGGACGTATTGTGCCCAGTCCGGCATGGAGTATCTGCCAATGGAGGGGCAGCTGTCAGGAGGGTGCCTGATCCCAGGAAGAGTTCCTGCTGCCCTGGGGGGGAGCTGGAGGCTGTGTGCCCAGTCACTATGGTCTCCTGCTGGCCTGAAGGGTACTGTGGACAAGGTGGTCCATCCTGGAAGGAGCCTGCCAGCCTAGGAGGTGGACAAGGGTACTGTGGACAAGGTGGCCAGTCCTGGAAGGAGTGCTGCCGGCCTAGGAGGTGGACAAGGGTAATGTGAACAAGGTGGCCAGTCCTGGAAGGAGTGCTGCTGGCCTAGGAGGTGGACAAGGGTAATGTGAACAAGGTGGCCAGTCCTGGAAGGAGTGCTGCTGGCCTAGGAGGTGGACAAGGGTACTGTAGACAAGGTGGCCAGTCCTGGAAGGAGTGCTGCCGGCCTAGGATGTGGCCGGAGACAGGGCATTGCCCTGGCACTGCACTCGCTGCTGGTCTTAGGAGCCTGGGAGCACAGGTGTCTAAGCATGAGGTGGCATGTATCTGGCACCCGGTCCACAGGCTATGCTTGGGAGCTGAGTCTTCAGTTACAGGGTGGGTGGATGTAAGGGATGACCATGCCCCTGGTTATTGGGAGGGTGTGGGGCAGAAGGGAAAGACAGCACCTTTCTGGCCACCAGTCACTGGCATGGGTGCTGACATTGTCCTGGTGAGAATAGCCAGATGACAGGTTGCTGCCCTGATAGGAAAGCTGCTAGAAACTTCTCAGTGGTCACGTGGGTCAGGGCAGCTGACATGTTGCTGCCTCCTTTGTCTCTGTATTTACTGTTCCCACTCAGCTGCTTCTTCTTCCAGCTGCATTCGTTCCACTTCATAATCCTTTTCTGTATGCACTTCGTTTGGTGTCTCAAGTCTGTTCCGAGGGTCTGGGTAGCCGTGTGCCTAGTCTGTCATTGGGCTGGAAGTCCTGTGAATGTAGTTCTGTTTTCCTCCAAAGGCTGGCACAGCTGACTGCCGTGGGAAGTGTGGTCAGCAGCTGCTGAGCCAGGCCCTGACTCGGGACATCCGTGTGCACAAGAGAACAACACGCCGGTCGGTCCTCTACCACCCCCAAAACTGGTCCAGAACTGAACCATTTTGTCATATTGGAGGCTGGCCACTGTCAGTCTCTGATTTCCTTAGCATTACCTAACAAAGGAACCATGGTGGGTGGCTTCAAGGAGTAGGGGTCTGTTGTCTCCGACTTTAGAGGTTCCCAAATCAAGGTATTGAGGAATTCTGTGGTGTTCCTCCTCCTTCCTTGTCATCTGTCTTCCCCTGTGTATGTGTTTCTGTCTATTCTCTTTCTATAGGACGATGTTGTTGTTGTTGTTGTTGTTGTTAGGAGCTGTTGAGTCAGTTCTGACCTATAGCGACCAAGGAACAGCTGATGAGCTTGAACGGCCGACCTTGTGGTCCAGTGTATTAACCACACTGCCACACCAGGACACCATATATGACAATATTTAGAAGTAATTAGGTTTAGAACTCACTGTACCTTAGTACGGCAAACACAACAAAAGGAAATCTCTATTTCTAACCAGGGTCATATTTACAGGTACCAGTATGTTGTTGTTGTTGTTAAGTGCCTTGGAGTCGGTTCCAGTTAGGCCTCCCATATAATTTGTGTGGGGGTAGGGGATAGTGGGGGAGGGTGGTGGAGACAATTGAATCCATAGCACCTTGTGATAAGTGTAAAAACTTTCCCACTGGATCCACAGGAAACAGTTTGAGGGGGAGTCTGCCTGTGTTCCTTACATAGTTTAAGAACATTTGTGCCCAGATGGCTGAGAGAAAAGGTGACTAAGAAGGGTGTCAAGGTTAAGAAAGCCGTGCCCATCTAGTTGACGGTGGCTCTCGGGGGCTGGGGGTCAGAGCAGGGTCTCCGTGACTGGTCTTTGGAAGCACATTTCCAGGCCTTACTTCTAAGCTAACTCTGATGGGATGTGAACACCCAACCTTTTGATAAGTATCTGAGTTGGTCACCATTTTCATCACCCAGGGACTCTGCCAAGGATGGTAGCAGCAGCCAATGACAGATACGGTAGCCAAGAAGAGAATCGTTTGGGATTCCAAGTTTGGGGAAACAACCTAAACACCCTCCCCTAACCCTCTTTATGTCCACCGGCAATGGGAAGTTTCTGCTTCTTCGTGTTTTTGAGGGAACAATCTGGGAGTGGACCTGCAGGGCTTACAAGCGGGGAGAACATTCAAAGTGTTTCTCAGAATGGTGTCCAGTGTGTCAACACCAGTTCAATATTCTCCTCCATTGATCTGGTGTCTCATATTGCTTTTTGTGCTGTAAAAGCTAAATGAGACACTTTTAAATCCTTTCTGTTGCCTAGGAAAGAGAAATATAATCCACAGTAACAAACTCATCCAATTTTATTATGCACAAGTTAGTGCTATATATTTCAGAGTTTTCTTTTAAAGGATATCATTTAGAAAAATGAGACAGCTTTTCCTTGGCTTGGCATTTTCTATTGTCACAACATATTCCCAGGAAAGTACAATACTTATAAAATCACGAGGAACTGCAACTCAGCTCCATTTTGATTTTATTTATGAAAAACAAATTAATAGCAAATGAATAAAACTTTTAAGCCATTATATGAGTAATAATACTAAACAAACCAACTATTAAAACAACCGCATCCAAACAGCTGTTTAAGAAGACCCAGTGATATTTCATCTATTGTCAAACTTGGCATTTGGGCAGAATAAAGAACAGAGTAAGTATTTATGGATTCATGGGAGTACACTGAAAACTCTTCCTTTATAAGTAGAATAAGAAAATAAACCATGATTTATTAAAACCCTGGCTAACTAAATCAGTTAATGGGTCTATTCAAAAAATTCTTATCATGTAAACTGTGAACTGACAATTACAATGGAAAATCACCAGTTTCTCTATGAATTTAATATACATATAGTTAACCACCTGCTTGGCTGTTATGCAGAGCCATTTAGATGTACAAATGGGTGTACAAATGTTTGAAGGCTTTTGAACCAAACTCATTAATTGCCAGGCTGTGTTAGCGGAAACACGGAATGGATGCTTCAATTTCTCAGTAATAAATATAAAAATTCTCTGGGCTTCATATCTCTAGTCTAAGAACAAACAGAGGCCCTCTGACTTCCCATTACCACCAAAGAGGTAAAAAAGAGACAGGAAAAAGTGACATCAGCTAGATGCATTACAAGTGCCCCGGTGACATGAAGGCTAAGCTCTTAGCTCCTAACTAGAGGGCTGGAGGTTCAAACTCAGTCACTCGTTCCATGGAAAGATGACCTGCAATGTGCTTCTGTAAGGATCACAGCCAAAGGCAGTTCACTGAGTCACAACAACAACATAATCCTAGCACTGTTGTATTCATGCAGGGGACAAAATGCAACTAGATGAGTCAGGACAGCCATGTGACCAACAGTAAGAACAATGATCAGTTTCAAAGCAAGCCCAGGGTCATAGTAGTAGCCCGTTCCTTGTTGTTGAAGCATGTGACCTTGTGCTGTCCTCAGTGTCCTGAGGACCCCATTGGACTTGTCTGGAATTCCCCAGCTCAGATCCTCTCCTTCCTCAGCAGAGTGTTTCACTTTCTCTTCCTCTTCCTGTAGTGTCCGGGGCCCTCAGACTTACATGTCAGTTAATGGACACAGAACACTAGCCTGCTCCGCTGTCATAATCAATGACAAGTCCGAGGGGATTTCTGTGGGACAGGTGTGGCTTTCTCATGACTTGGGGCTAGGCCCTTCCGGCAGTCATGAAGTGATACTTCCTCCTTTCCCATGACTCCTTAGATCGTAAGACAAATGTACGGGGTTCCCGCTACACTCTAAATTGGGGTACAGTAATGTCTATTGTTATTGTTAAGTACAGTGGAGAGTCGGTTCTGACTCATAGTGACCCTCTACAGGGTTTCCTAGGCTCTAAATCTTTACGAGAGCAGAAAACCTCATCTTTCTCCCTCGGAGCAGCTGGTAGTTTCGAACTGCAGACCTTGAGGTTAGCAGCCCGATTCGTAACCACTATGCTACCAGAACTCTTTTGTCTATAGATGCTTCTGAGGTATATGGAGGACTTATGCTAAGGTACAGTGAAGGTTTGATCAAAGAACCTGAGTTTTCAGAGGGGAGCAGTGACTCCGAGTAGCTTGAGGAAGCAGCCCAGTGGTCAGACTGCAAATCCAGGTCTTATGGAGAGGGATGTGTGTGTAATCAAACCTAAAAACTCATCTGTAGGGTGGGGCCCAGAAATCTAGTTTGGGAGCCCCTCTGATGAGCAAGTACAAAGTGGTCAGAATAGTGTTCTCCACTTTGTAAATAACCCAGGTCTGACTTTGTCCAGCCTTGAGGACCTCATAGGTGAATCTGGGGCTGGAGGAATGGATTTACTCATGGGAATCCGTGGGATTAAGAAAGGAATTGGGCAATCAGCTGAGTTTTCAAGAGCAAGCCGGGGTAAGAGTGACAAGTGCCTATGGTCTTTAATGAGCTCAGCCAGGTAAGATGAAGTATGAACAATGTTCATTTGAGGATGCTCATTAGAGCCAGCTGTCAAACCAAACAAGGACACCCTCGATGGCTGCCCATCGCTCTGCTTGGACCAGGTGTCGTCAGGGCCTCTTCCAGGCCAGCATTGAGATCTAGTCTCCGGATTGGCTTCTGGGTGGCCTTGGAAGAAAAATTCCAGTCTTTTCACTAACAAGCGTGTTAGGAATACTGTGCTACAGGCTCTGAGATCATTTCAAGAGAGGAATCTGAAGTCCAATACCATGCCGTGTTGTTGTTGTTATTAACTGCAGCCAAGAAGGCACAAGATTCATGGAAACCCCAAATCAAACCAAACCAAACACTGCCTGGTCCTGCGCCATGCCCACGATAGGCTTCAGATCTGACAGTTATGACCCATGGGGTTTTATTGGCCTCTTTTCTGAAGTAGATTCCTAGGCCGTTCTCCATAGTCTAAAGCTCCACACAAGTCTTCACTGTGTGGAGGTAAACTCTCAGGGGATCAAATGCGGGTGTCCACATGGAAAGTGAGGATTCTGTTGCTGCATTCCCGTGTCCCTGTATCATGCTTCTCTAGTTAGCCCTCTCATGTACGTGAATACCAAACAGTCCTAACGGTCACTTGGGCCAAGAAGCATACAGAGAGAAGGACTCAGCTCTCACCAGATGCAATCTTTGTGGAATGATCTAGAAGAGGAAGAGAAGGATCCCATCGTTTCTGGTTCTCTGTAGGTTAATGTTAGAAGAGCACTGTTGTCGGAGGAAGTACTACATAGCCTGTAGCCATGTGTGTATGTGCACAGAGTTACAAGCCAGGGACCTGACATGTAAAAATAAGGCCTGCAGTTCAGAGCTCCAGGGGCCACTGTGGGCTGGGACCTCTACAGCCAGACAGGCAAGGTGAGGAGGCCATTGGGACTGGAGTCCAGCTGGCTCAACCAACAGCAGGGTTGGCCTCTACTGGGTCAAAATCCAAATCCCAATGTCCCCAGGGCCTGAGCATTGTAGCTCCAACCCATGTCTGTCTGTCTCTGGGCAGACATGTCCCTTAGGGACTTTTGAGTGACAACAGGAGCTTGGTGCTGGGGTCTCATGGGAAGCGATGGTGATTCTGTAAAGGATGGCAGTGTGAGTCTGCCTGGGATTGAGGGAGGTTCAGGATGTGGGACTTCTGGTGCAAAAACTGAGGAATCCTGGGAAAACAAGCACAAGTTGGTCACACAACGAAAATAAGCATCCAGGCTTGGTCAGGGAGTAGGAGAGGCATTGCCTTTTGCACTATTTGGATCTGAAGCTATACATTTCTATCATAAAAATCTTAGGAAAAATGCACACTATCCTAATGTGAATTTCACTGATCTACTACCAGATACCAGCTGCCGTGGTGTTGCAAGCCTACATGTGTCAGAGCAGAACAGTGTTCTGTGGGGTTTGGGGAGCTAGATCACCAGATCTTTCCTCCAGGCCCCTCTGGGTTGACTTGGACCTTCCGACTTTGTCTTGGCAGGCATAACCGACTTGAAGGCACTGAACAACAATAGCTCTCAGCAGCAACGGCTCTCTTGGATCCTGTTGGGGTCCAATTGAGGCCAAAGCTCAAGGTCAAAGACCAGGTATTCATAGGGAAACGGAGAAAGAAATTTTACATAAAAGTCAGTTCTTACCTGAGTGTTGAGGACACGCTGGAGACCATCAGAACCCTGTCCAATGAACCCTGTCCAATATGTCACTGTTGCTTCGTGTGGTCGAGTCCATTCCGACTCAGCACACTGTATACTTTCCAAGGAGTGACTGGTGGGTTTGAACAGCCAATCTTGTGGTCATCAGTCTAGCACTTATCCTATGGTGCTACAGCAGGACTCCTGTCTAATATAGATAATGGTTATAATATCTACTCCTTTGCAGCCAAAATTATTTCTTATTTTCAGCGTTTTAACTCCTTCCTTTATAGTTATATGGGACTCACTGCTGGATTTGTTTGGCTGTGTTAATGTCTCCTGATGAAAGTCCCCTATATGTTGTTAACTACTGTCACATCTGTTTCGATTCACAGTGACCTATGGAGGGTTTCAGAGGCTGTAAATCTCTGTGGAAGAAGAAAGCCTCACCTTTCTCTCATGCAGTAGCTGGTGGGCTCGAACCGCTGACCTTGTGGTTTTCAGTCCAGTGCTCACTATATGAGTCATCATACTCACATATGTGTGTTGTTGTTGTTAAATGTCATCGAGTCAGTTGACTCATAACGACCCTGTATAAGATTTCAAAGAAGCGGTTGGTGGATTTGAACTGTCAATCTTGTGGTTAGTAGTTCAGTGCTGATCCTAAAGCGCCTCCCCAGGACTCTGTCCTATGTGTAGGAACTCACAATTTTTAAAGAGACTGAGATCCATTTTCTTTAAAAAGTCTCACACTTATCTGATGTGATGCTGACACCCTTTTGAATGGGCAGGAGGTTACAATCATACATGTTGGAGATAAGTATCTTTGACATCATTACCAATGTCTTTGTTCTGTCAGATAATGTAAGAGTGTATGTTTGCTAGTCCAGTTTCCCCTGGCCCATAATATCTGCCATTTATCTAAAAGGGCCAGATGATTGAATTCAGGGGAAAATAACCAACACTGGGTTGTGTTTTTGGGATTTTGCTTCAATAGTTTCTGTAAATTTCAGTTCTCTTAAGAGGTCTGCCAGGAAGTCTTTGGATGTATCCTCTCCTAAGTGCTGTAACAGTGGGCTACTATCAACAAGCTTGGTTGTTCCAACCCACCAGCCTCTCCTTGGAAACCTATGCAAGGTAGCTATGAGTCACAACTGACTCAATGGCACGTAACACCATCAACCAGTAAGATAATTGGAGTCCTGGTTTGGCAATGAAAGATAAGCACTGGATTGCTAAACCACAAGGTCCATGATTCCAACCCGCCAACCACTCCTTGGAAACCCTACACAGGGTTGCTATAAGCTGGAACTGACTCAATGGTACTTAACATCAACCAGTCAGGTAAACGCCACTCCTCTGTCAGAGTGTCAGACTGTGGTGGCTTGCATGTTGCTGTCTTACTGGACGCTATGCCACAAGTATTTAGTTCAAATCTCAGAAGGGTCACCCATGGTGGACAGGTTTCTGCAGAGCTACCAAACTAAGACAGACTAGGAAGAAGGATCTAGCAATCTACTTCTAAAGAAATTGCCCAGTGAGAACTTTATGAATAGCAGTTAGTTGGCCTAACAATGTGTTCAGTGCGGCTGGTCCACCTATTAGTTCATTGTCTAGTTCCTGAAGTCTTAAAAACTTCAAGTGGGTACTCAAAACACAATAATCGATCTCTATTCCCCTTAAGCAACAGAGGAAGACACTGAGGGAGAAGCAGGAGGAGGATGCGGATTGTATGGTTGATGGCTTTCACGAACCCCTCTATCCGTTGCCATGAGCTCAGACCTGGACGGTGCCCAGCTACCGTTACTGGAAGCTTTGATAAAAGATTCCATAGAGGAGTCCTAATCAAAGGGAGAAAATACAGAACACAATCTCAAAGTCTCATTAACACTAGACTTTCTTGGACCATGGAATGACTGAACCCCTGAATCTATTGTCCTGAGATTGTCTTTTAGCCTTAACCAAAAATATCTCCAGAAATCTTAAAACTTACCAGTATCTTTGGAACGGAAATGATCTCATTTTAGTAACACTAAATGCATTGTTTAAAAAAAAAAAACACCAAAAAAACCTTTTTTTTCTGCTTTCCCCTCGTTCCCTTTCCTTCCTTCTTTTTTTTTTTTCCCAAGTTTTCATTGTGAATTGAGTGATAGTTTACATTGGAGAACATCAGTTTTGCATTCATCGTTTCATTGTAATGAATACAATCCCCTCCATGCATTATCATAGAACAGTATTTGCTTCTATTCCCTCTGTTTTTTGGGGGGAGGGGAGGTGTAATGTACACAAAAACACTCAGGAATATAGAATCATTTAAAAAACCAAAGGACACCCTCTGCAAGTCTGCCTCCTGGCTACCGGCCCAGTCTTTATTCTTTCCATGAGTCTAGAGTCCTCAGCTGCTCTCTCTCTCCATGTCCCCATCTCTGCCTCCATCTCTGATGTCGTTGCTTCTCTGAATAGGGTTCCACATTCTGTTCATTCTCTGCTCCCTTGATGGTCCTAGGGTCCTCTGTTTCTGGACTGTAAGATTAACTACTCCCCCATTTTTGTTATAAAACTTCTGCCTTTACAGTTGTGACAGTCGCAATTAGTTATGATAACACTTACTATTGACTCATAAGAATCTTATCCCCATCTCTTTTCACCAGATCCATCTAGAGAGGATGTAAACTATTTAGTGGGGATTCTATCTTCCCCTACACCCTCTTAAACTAAACTCCCTCTTGAAAACTTGTAAGCCAGTCACTTCATACCTTTATCACCCCCTCATTTAAGGAAGCTAATGTCTAAGTTGCCCATCACTATCAACTCTGTATAAAGAGGGGATACAATTGATACTTGATATGGACTCCTTTTCTCTCAGTTGGTATTTTGAGCTACTACATCCATAAGTACAGGTCAAGTACATCAAACTGTAGCAATATACATTTGTTTCCTTCATCAAAATTTTTTTTTTTTTTTTTTTTTGTCTTCCTCTAGTTGAGTTGTGATCATCAAGCCATCGAGACTAGGTCAAATAGGTACTTAATATCTGCAAGTTTGGGTGTTCGTGTATGTCTCCCCTCACTTCATATCAGCTGGATGCTTCACTCTCAGCTCTAGCCCTCTGTGGCTACGTCCTTGTCCATGGGCCCAGAAGTCCCCAGGTCTCAACATACTTCAGACCAACCATCCCTTCCTCTTCTCTCTCTCATCTCCAGGTCAACGGAATCTTTGGAACGTGTTCGAACTCAGTCCATATCTTCAATGCTGCCTTTCCCACCTTCCAGTCAACAGTAGACCAATGTGATTGCCAGCAAGCTTACATGCCTGCTCATGTATTCCCTTCGAGTTTCAGTCTTGGAGGGGAGTTTGTCCTGAGCGGACTTGATTGCTTGTCTTGATGGCTTCCCGGTGAACACCTTGCTTGTTCTTATAGTAGCCAATCAGACTACCAGTTTTGTTTTGGATTTTTCATGCTCATCTTTCTTTCAAGACATATCTTCTGTTGCGCTAACTGTTCCAGGCTGGTCTGCTTATCCTTTCCAGCGGTAAAGTCCCACCTCAGAAGGTACTGGGTGGGGCTCAGGATTCCACCTAAGGTCCTATAAACTACAAAGGCTCCACAAGAAGCCTGTTTCAATGGGCAAGTTCTAGAACCCCTTTTAGGTATTCCAATCAGTTATAGGCTGAAGATGGGCTTACAAGGTTTCTGTAATCATGTTTCCTGACATTCTTTTCCATCCCAGTAAAGCATCTATTTTACATAGTAGGCAAGGGAAACCAATATTCATAAGACAATCAAGCATCTGAATATTATTTCCCCTCTTCAGACTATGCCTTGATCCCTGTATCACAGAGCCCTGTTGTTCCAAGGTTGAGCATGCATCACTATTTACCTCTGTCCCAGTTAGCCCATGCAAACCCATCTCAGTGTTTTCTTGTTCTTCCACCTCCTCCCCTTCTTGTATTGCCCTCCCCAACATCTGAAGTTGATGTGTCTATCCCCTATCCTGGAGTCCTCCTGCAAGGTCAGTGATTCAAGCTCACCAGCTGCTCCTTAGAAACCCTATACAGGGTTTCTATGGGTTGGAACAGACTTGATGGCACTTCACAACAACAACGTCCCCTATCCTGTGCTCTACCATCCCCTCCCTTTACCCACCTCTCCCTACCATCACCACCCCCAACCCAGTGCCCCCTTAACAAAGTTTTTTTTTTTTCTTTTTCTTTTTTAGTATGGGTACCTTTTCTTAAGCTTTTACAATAATGGTCTTAGGCAATATTTGTCCTTTTGTGACCGACTAATTTCACTCAGCATAATATCCTCAAGGTTCATCCATATTATAAGGTGGCTTGCAGCTTCCTTGTTATTCTTCAAGGTGGTATAATATCCCACTGTGTATATATACCAAAGTTTATCTATTCTTGCATTCTTCCATTGACGGG
>NW_006408666.1:7548038-7562603 GCF_000296735.1 Chrysochloris asiatica | reverse complement strand
CATCTCCACAGCACATAACCACCACCACCACCATGACTAGAAGAGGCATGAAGTAATTCACTGCACCTCAGCCCTCAGTGAGATGGACTAATGCAAAGGCTGCAAGAGTGGACCGAGATGTAGCAACAAAAGCGAGGACTGTGTAGGAATGGTCATGTGTGGATAGGTTCATCATGACTTACAAGGAGCTTGATGGCACCTAACAACCACAAAGAAGATACGTTAGAGATTTTGTCCTACTATTACACTCTTCCCATGCATACACAGCCATCTACTTCCTAAACATGTTTTAATTTAGACAGGAGAGACTTATTAAAACATTTAGGCTCCTCACCTGTTTTTGCCAGAACCTCAGTCTTCTGGAGCTATCGAAAATGTTCAGCAGCAAAGCTCTGAAATCGTGAATGCTCAGTGAACTCACGTGACCTCAGGCCATTCTTGTTATTCCAGAGACCACACTGGTCCATTGTTCGGCTGGCCCTTTCAGGTTCCTGGACTTCAGGGATTTATAGTGGGAAATGCATATGGAAATAATGAGTTGTTTTGTTGAAAGTCTTCTTATCCTTTATCTGTCGCTGCTCAACAATACACAATGGTTGCACACCAGTTGCTTGCCACTTCTGGAGGCGAGGTGTGCCAGTGTGGAACTGTTCCGTAGAATTTCCAGAAGGCACTCTGTAGGCCTTTCTTCTGAAGTCCATCTGGTGGACTTGAAGTCCCTACTTCAATGAGCAGCTTGTGTGCCAACCATTTGCACTATTCAGGACTCCACAATATATGTTGTTGTTGTTAAGTGCCGTTGAGCCTGTTCCAACCCATAATGACTCTGAATGGGGTTTCTGAGGAGTGACTGGTGAGTTTGACCCACTTACCTTTCAGCTCAAACCGACCTTGTGGTTGATAGCTTATCCTACAGAGCCACACCAGGATGCTCTACAATATATGTTGCTGTTGTTAAGTGCTGTGGACTCAGTTCTGACTCATAGCAACCTTGTATAGGGTTTCTGAGGAGGTGCTAGAAGGTTTGAAGTGCCAACCTTGCTGTTCAAACTGACCTTTCAGTCCAGTGCATTACCCTGCCACACCAGGACTCCATAAAGAAGTCTCAGGCCTTGTGTTCTTCCAGTAGAGCCGTAAGGAGGTCTGCTTGGCCTACTAACCTCAAGGTCAGCAGTTTGAAACTACCAGCAGTTCTGCGGGGGAAAGATGAGACTTTCTGCTTCTGTAAAGATTTATAACCTCAGAAACCCAATGCAAGGTCGGTATGAGTAGGAAATGACTCCATGGCACACCACCACCACCGCTAGTGCCGTGAATTGGTGTGGATAATGGGGTCTCTCTTGAGTGCAGTTTTTGATGAGCTACCTCACCCTTCAAGTGAAGCCTCTAGCCAAGGAGCTGAGCATCTGTGCGTGTTGTTGTGAGGTAAGGTAACTAACCATAGACCATCAACTTGTAACCTGTACTTGAACCAACGAAACCAGTCCAGGTAGTCTGAAGCGTTGTAATGCTAGCCAATGCAAATAAGAATTATTTACTGAGCACTTCTCCCAGGGATTCTTTGATAGATTCTGGCATCTACAATTAAGGTAAAAACCTAAGTGATAATCACCCTTATGTCATGGTTTAGTGAGTTCATGCATGTCAACAACATGGTGACGCCTCCATGGAGGAGTTATTATGAACAGGTTGCTGCTGTGATTGTTATCCTTGTGCTTGCTTACTTACACACCGGCCTCACAGATGCTTTATGAAAAACAAAAGGAAATGTGGCCCAGCCCGATTCTCTTCACTGTCGTGTGTGTAACCCCACTGCTGTGGCTCTTGCATCAGAGCATGTGTGAAGACAGCTAGAAACCCATACTGAGTGATCCCTGTCTCACCTGCAATAGTTCTAGGAGAGCTGAGGGGATGGAAAGGAGGATTTTCTTCATTTTTCCTGACACTCTACCAAACATACTCCTGTCTCATGACTGCTCTTTACTGAGAGGTATCCAAAATAATTAAGGTGAAGTCTCACTAATTGCATTTTTAAGAAGCATTCTGGTTTTATTTCTTCTAAGACATAAATCCTCATGTGGTGCTGTAAGATAAACACTGGACAGCTAACTACAAGGTCAGCAGTTCAAACCC
Organism: Chrysochloris asiatica; assembly: GCF_000296735.1. NCBI lineage: Eukaryota > Metazoa > Chordata > Mammalia > Afrosoricida > Chrysochloridae > Chrysochloris > Chrysochloris asiatica. Next base: position 7,560,470 of record NW_006408666.1, on the reverse strand, counting down.
ACTAGCTGCTCCTTGGAATTCCTATAAATGATCTTTATGAATCAGAACTGACTAAACACTTAGCAACAACAACAACAACAACAAAGACTGCTTTTGCTCTTTTTGGCAATTCACATTATGTTGTTAATATAGTCACTATTTTGGTCTAGAACACTTTATCCTTTCATCATTAAATAAAGAGAAAAGTCTGTAGCAGGGTGGGAAGTGACTATCAGATCACACACTAAGCTTTCTAAAAAACATTTCATTGTGAATTGAGTGAAGGTTTACAGAAGAGTCCCACATTCAACCAAGCATACACTATGTCATTACAATGACCGCAAGGCCTTCCATGTGCCATCAGGTCACAGTGTTTGCCTCTGTTCACTGTAACACTTGTCTTCTCCTTGTGCCTTCTGCTACCTTCATCTTTCTTGTGCCCACCTCCCTCTTGTTGTATACTGCCTGCCCCCCATCCCATGCATGAGTTTCCTTCTCTCACTTCCAGTAACCATCATAGAAAGTTCCTTTTAGCAAGAAAACCTTCTATTAACTTTGTATACCAGTGGTCTCATACAATATTTGTCCTTATGTGACTGACTAATTTCACTCCATATAGTGTCTTCCAGGTTATAGCAATAAATGTACACATCCATAAAGAAGAACAAAAACCAACCCCTTAGCTTAACGTCTCCAGCAATTAGAAAAAGCCCAGCCAAGTAAGCCTACAGCCACCCGAAGATGCTCTACCAATGCTGCTGTCTCTTCATTGCTGTGTTTAATCCATTTACAGTCAGTGTAATTGTTAATCGATATGAATTGACTGTTGTCATCTTGCTGTCTGCTTTGTTGTGGTGTTGATAGTTTCTTTGTTTCACATAAATTTCTGCGGTTAGTTTATTTGTTTGTAGGTTATTTTTCCTTCATTTTCTTCATTGCTGCTGTTTTAATGTTTACTAAATCTTACTGATAACCCCTTTTTTATTTTGATGTGAAGATATGTTCATTTTCTTTGAGGTTACTCTGTAATCTACTAATTTTTTCCTGTTTAAAACAGTATTTTTATTTCAAAATCTACTTGATTTCCTCACCATGGATTACATCTCAATGTAAACAAAACAAAAATCCTCACCACTGGACCAATAAACAACATTCTTATCAATGGAGAAAATATTGAAGTTGTCAAGGACTTCACTCTTCTTGGATCAACTATCAACACTCACAGAAGCAGCAGTCAAGAAATCAGATGACGTATTGCATTAGGCAAATCTGCTGCACAGGAACTTTTTAAAGTGTTGAAGCACAAAGATGTCAGCTTGAGGACTAGGTGTGCCTGACCCAAACCATAGTATTTTCAATAACCTCATATGGATGTGAAAGCTGGACAGTGAATAAGGAAGATCATAGAAGAATTGATGCCTTTGAGTTGTGGTGTTGGAGGAGAATACTGAAAGTGCCATGGGCTGCCAAAAGAACCAATAGATCCATTTTGGAAGAAATGCAGCCAGAGTGCTCCTTGGAGGACAAGATGGCCAAACTTCGCCTCTCATACTTCGGACATACTGTCAGGAGGGAGCAGTCACTAGAGAAGGATATCATGTTTGGTAAGGTGGAGGGTCAGAGAAAAAGAGGAAGAACCCCAACAAGATGGATTGGTCAGGTGGCAGCATCGATGGACTCAAGTGTGGCAACAGAACTGAGGTTGACCCAGGATCGGGCAGTGTTTCGTTTTGCTGTGCATAAGGTCCCTGTGGGTTGGTTCCGACTGGATGGCACCTAACAACAACAACAACATATCTATACTATTCTGTCTTTTTGTTTTGTAGTTGACTTCATTATCCATTAATATCTCTGCTATAGTTTTGCAGTCTTGTAGTTTTGATTTATATTGCTTCAAAATTTGCATTTATTTCACTTGTTTGTTCTTGCAGTGTTTTCTTAACTTCTTCTAATTTTTTTTTCTGAGTCCTTCTTGCTTTCTTTGCTCTTCTGTCAATCCTTTGAAGGTATTATTCTTTTGAATTATTTTGCAGATAGTTCCATTATTTTTCCTTCCTCAGAAACGTTTTCTGGCTCTGCATTGTGTTCATTTGTTCGAGCCACTTTCTCTTGTTTCTCTGTGGTGTCTTGTGTTTGTACTTATCTGATGGCTGCACGTTGGTGCGTTCTCTTGTCAGCTGTCTCCTGGTGGGTGTGTGCACCATTCTCCATACCCCATTAATGTAGCTCTCACTTTAGGGTGGTGGCTGGTGTTAGGTGGTGTCTATGATATAGGAGCTGGTGTTGGTTCTTGCTGAGTGGGTGTTGCTGCAGAGGGTGCAGCTGTGGGGAAGCTCTACGAACATGGGTGCTATCTTCCATTGGGTGGGTAAGAGAAGAAAATGTACCCATGAAGGAAAACTGAACAAATAAGCATGCAAAGATCAGTGAAAACAGAATATAATAAAGGATAAAAAATAAACAAAAATTGATAGCAACAAGAAAAAATAGAATAGAATAATTAAAAAGAAAAAAAAAAGACAGAGACAAAAACACTACCAAAAAAAGAGGGAAGATGAAACAAGCAAGAGACTGCAGAATAGTGAAGAAAATTTCAGAGGCAAAAAAAAGGAGATGAAGATGTAAACAAGAAACATAAGAAAAGAAGAAAAACACAGAAGTGGAGATACAAAGGGTAAACATCAAGGTATGGCATACTAAACATTAGGCGCGTCTGTGCATCAAAAGATTTCACCCAAAGAGTAAAAAGGGAGCCTACAGAATGGGAAATTTTTTTTTTGCAATTACATTAATTAATCTCTAAACTCTATAGGAAACTGCCATACATCTGCAAGAAAAAGACAAATAACCCAATTTAAAAATGGGCACAGGACATGAGCAGACACTTAACCAAGGAAGACATTCGGGCAGCCAACAACCATGTGAAGAAATGTTCATGAATGATCATTAGCCATTGTTGATGTTGGTAAGTGCCATTCAGTGGGTTCCAACTCATAGCTACCACGTATAGGATTTCCTAGAATTGACTGGTGAGCTTGAACCACCGACCTTGTGATTCAAACTGACTTTGCAGTCCAGCACATTAACCAGCAAAGCCACACCAGGACTCCCATTGGTCACTGGTGATGGGGATGATGTGTTGTGGAGTTGGTTCCGACTCACAGCGACCCTGTACAGGGTTTCTGAGGCTGTAAATCTTTATGGAAGTAGAAAGCCTCATTTTTCTCCCATGGAACGGCTGGTCGTTTTGAACTGCTGATTGTGATGTTAGCAGCCTGATTTGTAACAACTGCACTACCAGAGATCCTGCCATAATCATTGTTGTTGTTGTGAAGTGCCGTTTAGTCAGCTCCAACTCATATCGACCCTGTACAGGGTTTCCAAGGAGCAGCTGGTGGGTTTGAACTGCTGACCTTATGGTCTGCAGTTGTGTGCTGAGCCACAGGGCCACACCTTAAGTTCTTATTTGTCAGTTGTTGTTGGTAGGTGCCATCGAGTCAGTACCGAATCATAGTGACCCTATGTACAACAGAACAAAACACTGCCCAGTCATTGGTGGTGGTGGTGGTTATGTGCGGTGGAGTCAGTTCTGACTCATAGTAACCCTGTACGGGGTTTCCGACGCTGTAAATCTTTATGGGAGCAGAATGCCTCATCTTTCTCCCGTGGAACAGCTGGTAGTTTGGAACTGCTGACCTTGCAGTTCGCAGCCCGATTCGTAACCACTACGCTACCAGAGCTCCTTCATTAGAGAGATGCAAATCAAAACACCAATGAGATACCATCTCACACCAGCAATAAGAACAAAGTTCAAAACAGCAGAAGACAATAAATGCTAGCAAGGATGTGGAGAGACTGGGACACTACATTGCTGGTGGAATGTAAAATGGTTCAACCTCTAGAAAACGATATGGTGCTTTGAAATGTCATAGTATCCAGCAATTTCTCTACTTGGTGTATGTCCACAAGAAATATGAGTCAGAACATGAGTAGATATATGCACACCAATGTTTATCGCAGCAGTAGTCACAATAATAAAAAAGATGGAGACAGTTTAAGTGCCCATCATTTTGGTACATACACACAATGGAATACTATGCTACCTTGAAGAAGAAAGATGAAGCAGAAAAATAGTTCATAACATGGATGAACCTTGAGGACATTGTTGTTGTTGTTAAGTGCCATGAGGACATTATACTGAGTAAAGTTGTTGTTGTTAAGTGCCATTGAGTTGGTTCTGACCCATAACGACCCAGCATAGGGTTTCAAAGGTGCAGCTGGTAAGCTTGAACTTCTGAGCTTATGGTTGAACGTGACTTTGCAGTCCAGTGCATTAACTCACAGAAACCCATAGCACCACACTAGGACTCCTATAACTGATTGTTGTTGTTGTTAAGTGCCATCGAGTCGGTCGTATAACTGATTGGAACACCTAAAAGGGGCACTAGAATTTGCCCAGTGTAAAACAGGCTTTCTGATAAACGTTTGTAGAGTATGGGGCCTTAGATGGAATCCTGAGTCCCGTCTAGAACCTTCTGAGGTGGGATGTTCCCACTTGAAAGGACATGCAGACCAACCCGGACATGCTAGAGGAAGAGAAGATAACTGAAAAAAAAGACCAGCAGAGAAATAAAAAAGGCAGTCTGATTGGCTGTTACATGAACAAGCAAGCTATTTGCCTGGGAGCCATCAAGGCAAGAAAAGTCAGTCCTTCTGGATAAATCCCCTTCTGAGACTGAAACTCACAGGGAACATATGAGGAGCAGGCTTGTAAGCTCACTGGTAATCACCTTGTTCTACATGTGAGTGGAAGTGGGGGAAAGGCAATAATGAAGACTGAGTTTGACCATTTTCCATAGACTCCTGTCAACCTTGAGGTGAGAGAGAGAAGAGGAAGAGCTGGTTTGTCAGAGGTGTGGTGAGACTCAGGAAGTCCTGAGCCCATAGACAGTGACCTAGTCACTGGGGGCTAGAGCTGAGGGTGAAGCAGCCAGCTGATCTTAAGTGGGGCGGGGCACACAAGAATGCCCAATCTTGCAGATAGTACCCATTTGACTTAGCTTGGATGAATTGCTGATCAGAACTCCAGAAAAGGAAGTTAAGTTTGGTACAGGAAGCAAGTGTAAATTACTACAATTTGATGAACTTGAACTTGACCTTTGCTTATGGATCTATTTGCTCAAAATACCAGCCAAGAGGAAAAGAGTATTCACATCAAGGATCAAGCCTATCCCCTCAGTACATACGATTGATAGGGATGAGCAATTTAGACATTGGCTACCAAAATGGGGGGGTGGGGGGTGGATAATAAAGGTGCGAAGTGGCTGGCTTACAGTGTTTCAAGAGCATCCTGGTGTGGCGCTATGGGCTAATGCATCAGACTGCAAAGTTGTTTGAACTGTAAGGTCAGTGGTTCAAGCTCACCAGCTGCTCCTTGGAAACCCTATACAGGGTCACTATGGGTTGGAATCGACTCGACGGCACTTCACAGCAACAAGATAGGTCTGGTGAAAGGGAATCAGGGAGGAAGGGGATAGGATTCTTTTGACTCAGTAGTGAGTAATTGTGATCATGACTATTTACGATTCTTCCAACTGTAAACGTAGAAGATGTGTAACAAAAACAGGAGAGTAGTCTTTCACTTCAGTAACAGAGAACCCATGAAGATGGAAGAGCATGGAACACTAACCAGAGAAGCAGGGGCACCAGAGATGGAGACAGAGGTGATGACATGGAGAGAGGGAGCAGCTGAGGACTCTAGACACATAGAAGGAGAAAGGCTGTGTGCTGGCAGGCAGGAGGCTGGCTTGCAAAATGTGCCCTTTGGTCATTTAAACGAATATATGTTATCTGTGTGTTTTGTGTACTTAAAAAAAAAAAAAAAGAAGAAGAAGGAATACAGACAAATATTATTAACCGATAGTAGATGGAAAGATGGAAGGTAAGGAGCTCTGGTAGCGTAGTGGTTACGAATCGGGCTGCGAACCTTAAGGTCAGCGGTTCGAAACTACCAGCCGCTCCGCGGGAGAAAGATGAGGCTTTCTACTCCCGTAAGGATTTACACCCTCGGAAACCCTGTACAGGGTCGCTATGGGTCGGAACCGACTCGACGGCACTTAACAACAACAACAACAAGATGGAAGGTATTGTAATCATTGCAATGAAACAAACTACAATTAGTTAAGTGCAAAAATGCTGTTCTGCTATGTAAACTATCACTGAATTCACAACATTGAATAGGAATTTAAGTAGCAATGAGTTTATATTAATGGGGAAGAAACATTTCCAAAACCAAGGGTGACAAGGACCACACAATCTGAAGAATGTAATCAAATTATTGAATTGTACATGCAGAAATGATTGAATTGGTGTGTTTTAGGCTGCATATATTCTCAACAACATTAAAAACAAAATGATTTTTATTTTATTTATTTATTTTTAATGTAGAATCTGTGAAAAAAAATCAAGGGACGGGAAAGAGGGAGAAGGAGAAGGATGAATGAACAAAAACAACAAAACAACAAAAGGAAAAATAAACAAAAAACCAGTGCTGAGGTTGGCCCAGGGAGGAGACGTCTGTGGGGTTCCTGTCAGCCATGGAACTCAGGAGCTGGCAGAGGAGATGTGGCTGCGGCGTCCCTGTCCTAGACGGCGGGGTCCCTGTCCTAGACGGCGACGTCCCTGTAGACCAAGGTGTGCAGAAGTCATTTGTGGAGGTCATTGGGGTGCTAGTCTCAGTGTCTCTCAGAAGCAGGGGCAATGGGGGCAGAGTTGTGATTCTGAACATTCCTGCTGGTCTAATTCTGGCCTGTGACTAGAGATGCTGTAGACTGTAAGCACAGCCTGCCTGAATCCTGCCTCCCACTGTGCCACTCTGGATTCCTGGAGAGCAGGGTCTACACCAGGGACACATGAGGGTGGGGGGCCAGCCTCACTTCTGTTATCCAGGGCAGAGTGGGGAGCAAGAAGGAGCTGCATGTTTTCTGTCCCCTGTAGGAGTTTGTGGCATCAGCGACTGTCTGTCTGTCTGTCTGTCCGATGCTACTTGAAAAGTTCAAGATGGCCACGCTGCAGTGGCTAGCAGTGCACTCACCAATCTGCTCCTTTGGCCACCACTGAAATGGAGCAGCGTACAATTTGTTGGATGTAAAGCTGGTGATCTAATCTGTCAACCTTCACTCAATTCACAGTCAAGTTTAAAAAAAAGGTGGGGGAGAGGAGATAAAGAGATGTGTGTGTGTAGTACACAGGGAGTGAGTGCATGGATGAAGGAATTATAGATACATTTTTGCTTGTTCCTATTGAAAGGTGCTACACTATGCCACCTCTTCTTGTCCTGGAACATGCCATCATGGTTCCTTAAAAATTTGGGCCAGAATGAAAACCCCTATTAGTGAGCACAAAAGTTCCACCAAGTAAACTGCCTGGGGTAAATTCAGTTATAGTAATCGTCTCATGTACCCTGGAAATGTTATCAGGAGGGACGAACCGCTGGAGAAGGACATCATACTTGGTAAAATAAAGGGTCAGCCAAAAAGAGGAAGACCCTCAATGACATAGAAGGACTATGGCTGCAACAATAGGCTGAAACATAGGAAAGATTGTGTGTGACGATAATGCCGGTCTGGGCAACGTTTGTTCTGTTGTACAAGGGGTTGCTGTGCATTGGAACCCAGTCAATGGCATTTAACGACAACAAAGTCAAGGATTATAAGGAAACATGCAAAGGGCTTGAGTTAGAGAATCAATCGGAAACAAAAATAAAATTGTGATTGGCACCATTTACTGGCCTTTGCTGTACAAAGGGGCCCACCTAGGTAAACCATGGGGTGGGTTTCCAGGGTCAAAACGTCCTAAGAAGCAGCCTGCGGGTTACCTCTCTGTGCCATTGGAAAACTGTGGGTGCCATGCTGGACTCTTTTTGGGGTGTGCTTCCGCTGGGCTGTGCAGTGAGGGCGTGATTGGGGTGAAGAGGAGAGATACATGAAAAGTGAAAGATGAATAATTTGTCACACCTCTTTCTTCAGCCGTGCTCTGCAGCTTCTAGAGCTAGGCTGCTGCCTCTGCTTGGCTCTTGAGTTCGAAAATCAAGAGAAGAATATGCTCAACATTTCTGAAACTGACAGACTTAAAGGCAGAACTGAAACCATTCTACTGGCAAATACTAAACCATGTAGAAAACATTAAAAGATGGAAACAATACATGGAGTTAACTGTACCAGGATAATTTGTCCATGTTCAACCACTTCGAGCGATAACATATGATCAAGAACTAACAGTATGGAAGGAAGAAGTGCACGGTGCACCGGAGGCACTGCAAAGAACACGGCTTCAGGAATTGGTGGAATGAATACAGATGGAAATCTTTCAACAAGCTGAAGCAACACTGGAGGTTATCTGTGCCAAGAAATTTGGAATAAAGACACCTGGCCAACTGGTTGGAAGAGATGCACATTTGTGTCCATTTCCAAGAGGTGACTCAGTGGGATGCAGACATCATAACAATATCATTAACATCACATTCAAGTAAAATTTTACTGAGGCTAATTCAAAAGTGGTGCAACAGTACACGCAAAGGGAACTGACAGACGTTCAAACTGGTTTCACACAAGGACGCAGAACTAGGTTATCATTCTGATGTCAGATAGATCTGATGTCAGACAGCAGACAATACCAGCAAAATCTTTACCTGTACTTATCAATTACACAAAGTCTTTGAACTATGTGGATTACAACAAGTGACGGATGACACCGAGAAGAGTGGGTATTTCAGAACACTTAACTGTGCTCATGAGGAACCTGTACAGAGACCCAGAGGCAGATGCGTGAACAGCTGCTCTGGTTTCTAATCAGTAAATGTGTGTGTGCATCAGCGTTGGGTCATTTCACCATACTTATTCCATCTGTCTGTTGGGCAAATATTCCGAGAAAGTGGATTATATAAAGAATGTGGCATCAATATTGAAGGAAGCCTCTTTAACTCAACTGTGAACATTCAGATGATACAACCTTGCTTGTTAAAACTCAAGCAGAATTAGAATACTTACTGATGGAGACCAAAGACCATGACGTTCAGTATGGATTACACTTCATTGTAAAGGGAAAAAAAACACAGCAAAAGCCCTCAGCACTAGACCTTCTGACAAATAGAGACGATTGAAGTTGTCCAAGATCTTATTTTTCTTGATCTACATGCAATCAAACATGATATCAAAATTGTTGATAATTACTGCCAACCGGAACACAAAGGCTGGAAACAAAGTGAAGGAGAAGGATCAGTCACTGGGAATTACGGGTTTGATGATAGAAAACAATGCTAGAATTTTACAAGACCAATGACTTCTTCATTGTCGATAACTTTTACACAACATAAAAGACGCCTATATTCCAGGTTTTCTCTTGCTCATTGAGATTCTGCATCAGCCTCCATCTATACACTTGAATTCAGACTGCCCTAGCGACAAATAGAACCCAATGATCTGTGAAGCTTATCTGCTTGCTCAGGTGGGCAAGCTGCATGAAGGCCCAGCTCACACCAGTCTACCTCCTCAGTGCGTAACACGGGGAGCAGCATGTTCCCTTTCACAACGCCAAGGGCCACACCATTCCTCCTAAGGAGGGTGAGCCCTCCCTTTGTTGATGGACAGGACTGTTCTGGAACAAGCCCACCCGTGAAACCTCCTTCTCATTGCTCTTATGAGTTTATCAGGAATGGAATGTCTTCTGAGCCAGGAAACTGCCTCCAACCCTGCTCCAAGTGTAAAAAAATGTCATTTTACATTAATTCTTTTGTGCTTTTTAATAATCCTACTTAGCAGGTATTACAAATATAGTGCAATAAAGTCATTCGTTTTGTGGAGGAAAAAAAAGACGAATATACACGTGGACCTCATCAGATAGGATACACAGAAATCAAATGGACTCCATCTGTGGAAAGAGACAGTAGAAAAGCTCCTTGTCATTGTCTAAAACAAGGCCAGGAGCAAACTGCAGAACAGACCACCAATTGCTCATATGCAAGTTCAGGTTGAAGCTGAAGAATATTAAAAGAAGTCCACAAGAGTCAAAACCTAATCTTGAATACATCCCACCTAAATTTAGAGATCATCTCAAGAACAGATTTGATGAATTAGACACTAATGACTGAAGACCAGAAGAGTTGTGGGAATACATCAAGAACAACACACAGGAAGAAAGCCAAAGGTCATTAAGAAGACAAGGAATAAAGAAAAGTCCACAAGGGATGGCTGAAGAGCCTCTGAAACTTGCTCTCCAGGATGAAACAGAAAGTAAAATAGTTGAATAGAAGATCTCAACGGGCAGCTCCTGAAGACACAAATAGCATACTGCAATGTGCAAAAACCCGGAGTTAGAAAACCAAAAGGGAAGAACACGCCCAGAATTTCTGAAGTTGAAATACTGAAGAATTCTATAGGCAAAATATTGAATGACACGGAAAGCATCGAAAGAAGATGGGAGGAATACACAGTCACTGTACCAAAAGGAAATGGTCGATGTTCAACCATTTCAAGGGGTACCAGATGATCAAAAGCCAATGATACTGAAGGAAGACATTGGCAAAGAACAAGTCTCCAAGAATTGATGGAATGCTAATTGAAATCTTCCAACAAACTGATGTGGTATTTCGAAGACAGCTACCTAGCCAACTGATTACAAGAGATGCAGATTTGTGCCCATTACTAAGACAAGTGACCTAACAGAATGTGGAAATCATCAGACAATATCATTAATATTACATGCAAGTAAAATTTTGCTAAATATACTTCAAAAACAACTGCAAGAGTACACTGACTGGGAAATGCCAGAAGTTCAAGCCAGATTCAAGAGAGAATGTGGCATGAGGGATATCATTGCTGACGTCAGATGGATCTGGGCTGGAAGCAAAGAATATCAGAAAGATGTTGACAGGTGCTTTACTGACTACACAAGGCTTTCGGTTGCATGAATAACCACATGAACAACACTGAGAAGAATGGGTATATCAGAACACTTAATTGTGCTCATGAAGAATCTGTACATAGACCAAGAGGCAGTTGTTAGAACAGAACATGTAAACACTGAATGGTTTAAAGTTAGGAAAAGTGTGTACCAGCGTTGTATTCTTTTGCCATATTGGATTATATGAGGAAGAACATGGCATCAGGATTGGAGGTAGACTCATTGACAGCCTGTGATGTGCAGATTATACAACCTTGGTTCCTAAAAGCAAAAAGGACTTGAAATACTGAAGATCAAAGACCACAGCCTTTGGTTCGGTTTGCATCTCAATATATAGATATATAAAACACTCCTCCCCACTGGGTGTTTCACTTCTTGTTACAATGGTCATGGAGAGCGTCTCCAGAAGGCATGTAGACTATAGCATAGTTGTTGTTAGGTGCCATGGAGTCGGTACCAACCCATAGTGCAGTATATCAGTAACATCCACATCAGTGGGGAAAAGTTTCAAGTTGTCAAAGACTTCATTTTGCTTTATCAACCGTCAACACTCAAGGAAGCATCCGTCAAGAAATCAAGATGGCTTGCGTTGGACAAATGTGCTGCACAAGACCTCTTTATTGTGTTTAGGAGCAAGGATGACAATTTGAGTACTGAGGTGCACCTGCCCTATACCACGCTTTTTCAATAGGCTCCTATGTATATGCAAGTTGGACAATGAGTAAGGAAGACTGCAGAATGATGCATTTGAGTTATGGTGCTGGGGATGATTAAAAGTCTAATGAATGCCAGTAGTAAAAACAAATCTGTGTTGGAGAAAGTACAGCCAGAGAGCTCCTGAGAGGCCATGAAGCAGTTCAGCTCTCATTCTTTGGACACGTTATCAGGAGGGACCAGTCCCTAGAGAAGGACACCATAGTGAAGTGGGGGGTCAGAAAAAAAGAGGAAGACCCCCAAAGAGATAGAGGGGAACAGTGACAGCAGCAATGGTCTCAAGTGTAACACAGTTGTGAAGAGCAGGACAGGCCGTGTTTTGTTGTTGTGTACTCGGGGGCTTACATTTACAGCTTTGCTACGATTTCTCATTTTCTAGGACAGTGAAGTTGTGCAGTTTTCTTGAGTCTGTAACGGTTTAAATTCCTGAACACAACATCCTGCTTTTCTCCATAGGAGTATTTGTGTAGACTGGCATAGGGCGGTTGGGAGGGTGCACTATTCTTAGACCAGTGCTTCTCACAGCGGATCTGCTGAATCAGTGCCGCGGGGATTCTGGGCAAACACTAACAGTCATTAAGTTTACAAAGTGTAACAGTCCCACGTGGGAACAAAGTCTGCTCTCTCAGTACCTCAACTTATTTACTCATCTCAACGAATTGTCTTTATGGGATGCTGAGAACCGAGTCCACAGCTGAACAATCCCAGACTCCCCAGGGCTGGGCCTTTCCTGTGAAGTAGACATGGATCTCTGTGTTTGGTATTGATTCCCATATGTCT
>NW_006408666.1:7540105-7547733 GCF_000296735.1 Chrysochloris asiatica | reverse complement strand
CACAAGAAGTAGTTTTTCCCATGGAAGGATTTCTGTGCCAAAAGATGCACATTTTCAATTTCAAAATGTTTGTAGCAAAAAGAAAAACACTAAGGCCACAGTTTCTTTGCCAAGCAGGTAGAGGAACAGAGCAATCTCATACACCGTTTGTTCCAACTGTCTTCATTCATAAAATCATTTCCTAATTAAAGAGCATTTAACGTCGTTCCAATCTTCAGCAAAGGTGAGCTATCCGAGCATCTGTTCAGTCAGGAAAGCCACTTTCTTAGCTGTTCCCCTAAGTGCTTCCTCCTCACTCCGTTTGTGGGGCATTCATGCTGCCCTCAAATAGATGACGAAACAATCCCAGACGAGGAGTTCGTTAAGAAGTTGCTTCTCTGCATTAATCCTTAGATGGTCTCTCCCTCCACACTGTATATTCGGGTTCTTCCACCTTGTTTTAGGAGCTTAGAGGTGCAGCAGTTAAAGAACTCTGCGGCTAACGGAAAGCTGGGTGATTTGCACCCACCAGCGGCTCCGCAGGAGGAAGATGTAACTCTCCCTCCATGGAAATCCCAGCTTTGGAAACCGTGTCCTACGGAGTGCCCGGGGTAGGAACCGACCTGATGGCAGAGGACCTGCACTGTGGGGTCTCACTTGGCTTTGCTACATTGGCAATGGACAGTGTCTCCGAGACGCCTGCAGCCTACAACTAAGAGGAGCACAGAAAAAATAAATAGCTGAAGTCATTGCTTTTGAAAGTAAAACTAAAATTTGTTTACACAGCACTAAAATATGCCTAATTGTTTGAAAACATAAATAAAAAGCACACAAAGGAAAGAAACAATTAAAAAAAAAGAAAAAAAGAAGTCTCACTGACCACCAGAGCACGGAATAAAGGTTTGTGACAATTCCAGTGTCAGAATCCCTGTTCTAATAGTTGTACATTTTGAGTTTTCCATGGTGGCCTAAATGAAGTGCTTACAATGTTTACAGGATTGTAAAGGAAGGCTTGTCTGGAAAAGTGAAAAGTATCTATTTACCTCTGTTTACATAAAAATCCCTGATTAGATAACTAAGTAATCTTTAAATTATAAAAAAATTAACATAGAAGAATTTCTCTACCTTGTACCGAATACACTGATTGAAAGACAAATTCATCGTTCTGTGGAAAGAAGCATCTAGTCCTTTGCAGGGGAAACACCAGGGACAAACCAAAGCCCTTGTCTGACCCAGAGTGTCGTGGGCCCCCCTGCCCACTTTCACTAAGTGTCCAAGCAAGCTCTCAGCTCACAAAACCAGCACATGAAAGTAGGGGACAATGTGACCATAAACCAAAGGGGAGGGACACAGTAAAAACACTGCTTAGATTTTTAGCAGCAAAACATTCACTTGGTCTGAACATCCTGAGAGAAATCATATAGTAAAATATTGCACCAAAACAAAGCAAAAAACAAAAGACAATCACAGTTTAAGTGGAATTACTAGAGAATGAGAACCAGGCACATAGTGAAGCGACTGTTGGTTCACTCGGGTCTCCTGACAGAAATCGATTTCTAAGTGGTGAGTCACCCACTTTTGACTCTGCATTTGTTTCTGAAATACCCTTAGTGCACATAGATTTGCCTCTCTTGAATAATGCTAACTGAACAGGTTTCTCCCTTGGTCCACTTTCTGATTTAAAGATGCGTTTACATTCGACGGTTACTGTAAGGTACAGAACCACTAAAGGAGGCTTCACCAGGCCTGCAGTTTCAAAAGCAGAGCTCAGCACCCCGATGGAGGTAGACTAAGAAAAGGCTTGTTTGGACTCCAAGTATCAAGTCATCTTGAAGATGCAACCTTTCCTTCCTTCACTCTGTAAGTGCTTCTAGGTAGGTAGGGTTCCAAGAAGGCATCTGTTTAAGTGCTCAAAGGGGTTAAAGAGGAAAGCCCTTAACAAAACAGGTGTTCCTATTCCCATCCACCCCCATCTTTCCCCAGTGAACCCTTTCAAGGAGCCCGTTCTTGTATAATACTGTGCAACCAATGGCTGTACTACATCTTAAGATGCCATCAAAAGAGTGGAAACTATGACTCCACTGAGACCTTGGCTGACCATGGACTTGAGAAAGGACGCTTGCCAGGGATTCAGTTCGCTGGAGCTGCCGAGAAATCATGAAGACCTTGAAGCTGGGTGCATTTCCCATTTCTAGCAAGCCATGCTCCTAACTCATGCACATCTGCCCTCTGCAATCAAGTCCTCTTCCAGCGAGTCCATGCGGTGGCAGTTTTGGACGCTTTGTTCCGCTCTGAGAAACTTTCGGGAAGGTTTCTCTGCACAGTGTTTCCACCATGCCCACAGATCCCATCCGTGTGGGTCAGCTCGGACACGCTCTCCCTGTCACCTACTCCATCACCATGAAGACTTCCACTGCAATTGTGACTTCACACCCGTTATTTCACAGGGACGTTACAACCATCACACAAACATGTGGCGAGTCTGTTTGCCCACAGCAAGCTCATACTCGTTCACTTCTGTAGCCGACAGTCTTGGAATTCATTAGGCTAATATTCTCTCCTCCGGAGAAACAGGAGAAAAGAACACAATGATCTCTGATGTTCACAGAATGAAAGCAACAGGGCGGGCTTCTTCTGTATCACTAGGATGTGGGTCAACCTGCAAAGAAAAATAAATGATTGGTGCATTCCTTCCAACACTTCTAGTTCCTATTTCTAATTTTATGGTGTTTACGAGCCCACCTAGTTGCTGAGAGCTGGTTACTAAGAAGTTCCAGAAGGCCACTTAAGCTCTCTACCATCCACAGTCATATAAAACACCTTAAAGGCGATCAACCCGCGCGGCAGGGTGCATGCCAAGGTCCACACCGTGGAACGCGCCACATGGGTCGGTGGTAATTTCTCATCACTGTAAAATATCTGCATGCATCCCTTCTAATTATGAGTCAGCAACAGCAGCTTCAGGGAATGAAGGGCAGCAAATGGTTCCGTACAAACAGCACGCTCCCAGTACACTGTTCTTTGGCTTTGTTTACCTCTGAATAAAGAGGCGGAGGCTGGAAGCGGAATTCCTGTATGCAGGTGAACACGGAGCAGCAGGCTTCTCCCTCACAACTCGGGGGCTGAGGGTAAGGAGGAATGTGGCTGGAGAATTCTTCTTCTGATACCACGTCTGCATAATTTGGTGGAGCTGAGACAGAAATGCAGTTGAATCTTAAGAAGTCTATGCAAAACATTGACTAGTTATAACCATTTAAGACACAACTGGAGTCCTGGTGTGGCACCATGGGATAAAGAACTAGGCTGCAAAGTAGGTTTGAACCACAGGGTCAGTGGTTCAAACTCACCAGTGGCTCCTAGGAAATCCTACACAGGGTCACTATGAGTTGGAACTAACTAGACGTGTCTTCACAACAAGATACAACTATCTATATAGTCTTGTCTGGAGCAAAAGAGAACAAAGAAAAGCAAAGGGTCAGAGCAGACGCAGTTAGTCTACAGGGCTGACGGTCCACACATGGCTGTTTCTTCAACTGAACTGCATGGTGTCTGAGCAGCTCTGCTCGGGGACACAGTCCATGCATTCTGACAGAGGAGGGACACAAAGGATGGAATCAGTTTTAAAAACTCTAAACTTACTGGACCTTCCAGGGACTCAAGGACTTCCCAGAAACTGGTGTCCTGAAATACCCCACAACCTTCAACTGAGACGACCCCTCATGGCATCTTGGAGCTAAATAGGAGTACTTTGGCTCATAAGATAAAGAATATTACTAGTGAGTACCATGCATCTTTAAAAAAATCATCTCTATACTAGATCAAATGATCAACAATGACTTTAGAGTGAAGATGAAAGGGTTAAGGAGACAGGAAAACCAGGTTACTAGAAGTAAATCCCACAACAGAATAATGAGATGTTTACATATTGTGAAAACTATAACCACTCTTTCTGAACAGTTTACATCGTAATTGTTAAATGGGACCCTAATTCATGGTATAAACTTTCAATAAAAACAGAGTATTATTAAAAAAAAAAAAAAAAAAGATTACATAAATGTTTCTGAACTCTTCTAAAAAAAAGAAACTAAGTTAAATATAAAGATAAAAGAATATTTTTTCCCTCTAATCAGCAGGTTTTGGTGCCCATGCCAACAACACATATTTAATATTGTTGTTGTTAATTGCTATCAAGTTGATTTAAAGTCATGCAACCCCACACAGGTTGTGGTTTTACAAAGCAAAACTATTACTGACTATATTCTTTTGAGATGTGTGTGTGTGTGTGTGTGTGTTAGGGTCTATGTAAATTAATGCCATTAAAATGTAGCTACACAGAATGCATAGCAGTCTCTACTTTTATTCTGATAAATTTACATCACTGTGACTCTGGAGATGGAGATGTGTATATTTTGTTTCTGGAGCTGCCAGGGACAGCTCTATGTACTGGAGAAAACTCTAAGATCCTTTGAGCGATGGTGTTTTATGATGATGAGTACTTTTAAGTAACAATAGTTAACAACTGTAATTAACATTTGAACTCTTACTGAATGCCTTCTTAAGGAGTCAAGGTGTTGTGCTCAAGGTGGCCCATGTATGTGAACCAGGGTCCAGCTGTGCTCCACGTTTTCAAGGCTTTGAACTGAGATTGCTGGGGCTTTGACCTGGGGCACCTCCAGTGGGTCTGAACCGCTAACCTTTCAATTAGTGGTCTACCACTTAACTGTGTCCCCCACCCCCACACACACCCCTCCCCAGGGACTCTAGCAATCAGCATTGGCCTGTGCCTATGAAGTAACTGGTCAGGCAGGCATGCTATCAGTCCCACACATCTTACCTTCAGGTTGCTCGGGTAGGGTCAGCGCTAACCAGCTCATGTCCACACTGAAGTGACTGACGACACTGGAGTTTCTGCTGCCAAAGCCGCTGTATGGAACGGTGCCAATGACGATGGGCAGCTCCAGCATCAAGGTTTTAGCACCCGGAATGTGAATGTACACCTAAGGTGGCGGCGGAGCGAGGACAAAAGACAGACATTGGAATCCAACGTCACCGTAGACGGGCCAGGCCCAACAGTTCCCTAAGTCACCTGTCACCCCCCAGTGTCATTGGGAATTGTGCGCACAGCACAAAAGGACGAGCAGGCAAACCTCAGGGAAAGCCTGGTGCCAGGAAACTGACTGTCAGCTGGCATGCGCCACCCCCTCCACTCAGTGTGAAACCGCCTATGGGAACAAAGCCCAGGTTCCTAGGCGGTGATCTTGAGGGAAGCAGATCTTTTCTCCTGTGAAGCCAACTGCCAAAAGCATAGCCACTGTGCCTCCAGGAAGTCAGGGCCATGCTTCCAATGCAACCAGCATCCACTGTTGAGTCAGTTCCGACCTATAGCAATGCTGTGTACGGTTTCTGAGGGGTGACTGGTGGCTTTGAACCTCCAACCTTGAGGTCCTAACTGACCTTGCAGTCAAGTGCTTATTCTACAGCACCACACCAGGGCTCCAGCATCCATTAAGGCTCCTCAACATCTTTATACTATTGAATTAAATCCCTTTAATGGACGGCCCATCTCCACATGTCCCCTAATTGGGTGTGATACTGGTATACACTGACATGGTTTAGGGAGACACTGCTGACGTTCACAGTAACTTGGCATTAGTCGGCACTCACGTCTACGCCCTCCTAATTCCTGAGAGCATTTTGCTTACCGCTAAGGAATAGTCCACTCGGATAATGCAACAGTCCAGGATGGACGGGGTAACCGGCGGGATCTTCAGAGCCTTCCCATTCCACCTGTCCGTGCTCCCGGAAGCAATGTGGTTCCCTCGAACGTTAGCAACCATGTGACGGACGCTCTTTGTCTTTCCACTCCCCAGATATGTCTGGGTTTGGAAAATGGCAGCTTTGGGAACAATCAGACGTGAGGAACAATTCTCTATTTCTGCATAGATTGGAATAGCTTCCCCTAAAAACAGAACAAAAACATGGTGGAAACAGAGACCTTTCAAGAATTCTACCGTTACCAATTAGAGCCGAAAGGGTCCACCATTACTTTAAGAAATTCGCCAGAGACCTCTGGGTTTGGAAAATGGCAGTAGGAGAACCATCAGAGCAGAGGAAGTTCTGCTGGAAAACACACAGTGTCAATCTAAGTGAAAGAAATGGAAATCAACTTTGGTAGACACTATTTTCTCATTGTTGTAATGTGGTGCTGTAGGATAAGCACAGGACTTCTAACTGCCAGGTCGGTGGCTCAAAGCCAGCAAAAACTCATCAAAAACCCTCCACAGGATCGCTATGAGTTGGAACCAAGTCTAGGGAATGTAATGACGACAATGTACCGAGAGTAGATGAGCCATTCTGAAAGCATGTAATAGACTGATAGCCACACAAAGTAAGACAAATCAATTATTTAGCACTACTATGATGGGGTCGGAACCGACTCGACGCCACTTAAACAACAACAACATGATGGAGTCCTGGTGTGGCGCTGTGGGCTAATGCGTCAGACTGCAAAGTCGTTTGAACTGCAAAGTCAGCGGTTCAAGTTCACCAGCTGCTCCTTGGAAACCCTATAGAGGGTCACTATGGGTCGGAATTGACTCAACGGCACTCAACAACAACAACAACATGATGTTACGTCCTGCTGTGGCACTACAGGATAAGCACTGGACCACAAGATCCGCAGTTCAAACTCACTAGCCACTCCTTGGAAACCCTATACAGGGTAGCTCTGAGTCAGAACCGACTTAACATGATGTTAAGTATAAAAGATCACTACCAAACTCATGATCAAGCCTAAATCAAACTCAGCAGTGATGAGTAAATTCGGTCTTACAGTGACTTCACAGGGTAAAGTACCACTACTGAATACGGTTCCAAAGCTGTAATCTTTACGGAAGTAGACGGGTCTCGCATTTTTTTTGGACTGTAGTTGATGGGCTTGAACCATTGACCTTTTGGCTAGCAGCCAAGCACTTAAGCACTGTGCTATCAGAGCTCTTTGAACAAACACATTGTTTTATTGCTGTTAAGTATCGTGGAGTTGGTTCTGGCTCATGATGACCCTGTGTAAGGTTTCTAAGAGTGGTTGGTGGGTTTGAACTATCGACCTTGTGGTTAGCAGTCCAGTGTTTATTCTACAACGCCACACCAGGACTCCAACAAACTCTTTGTTATGTGCTGCCGAGTCATTGCCTACTAATAGTGACCCTGTTGGGGTGTCCAGAGCAGCTCAAACTCACTGTTGCTGTTGTTAAGGACTCCTTGTTAAGTGCCATCAAGTCAGTTCTGACTCAGAGCTACCCTGTATAAGAGTTCCAAGGAGCAGCTGGTAAGCCTGAACAGCCGACCTTGCAGTTCAAACCAGCCTTGCAGTCCAGCATATTAACCCATTGCGCCACAGCAGGACTCCAAGGACTCATCGGTGATGATAGAGGTTATGTGCCGTGGAGTCGGATCCAACTCATAGCGACCTTGTACAGGGTTTCTGAGACTGTAAATCTTCATGGGAGCAGCACAGCTGGTAGTTTCGAACTGCTGACCTTGATGTTAGCAGCCTGATCTGTAACCACTGTGCTACAAGGACTGGTTGGTGTTAGGTGCCATCGAGTCGGTGCTGACTCACAGCGAACTTATGCACAGCAGAACAAAAC
>NW_006408666.1:7515833-7539068 GCF_000296735.1 Chrysochloris asiatica | reverse complement strand
AGGCATGTGTGGAAAGCCAGGCCTGGATGGGGTCTACAGTGTGGAATGGAGGCGTGTGTGGAAAGCCAGGCCTGGATGGGGTCTCCAGTGTGGAATGGAGGCTTGTGTGGAAAGCCAGGCCTGGAAGCGGCCTCCAGTGTGGAATGGAGGCGTGTGTGGAAAGCCAGGCCTGGATGGGGCCTACAGTGTGGAATGGAAGCTTGTGTGGAAAGCCAGGCCTAGATGCGGCCTCCAGTGTGGAATGGAGGCTTGTGTGGAAAGCCAGGCCTGGATGGGGTCTCCAGTGTGGAATGGAGGCTTGTGTGGAAAGCCAGGCCTGGATGGGGTCTCCAGTGTGGAATGGAGGCTTGTGCAGATGGTAATTCCAGTGTCAACCTGAAGACTATGATTATGAAATGTTCTACATTCCAGCCCCACATACTTGTGTATCAGCAACCAAAACAGAGTCTGGATTCCACAGTACAGCAGCTCTCTCTCAGCAGCCCTGCTCGGGACGGTCCTTTCAAATGCATCCAATCAAATGCCTGCATCTCCCCTTCTTCTTGTGACGGTGGTCCTTCCCAGCATCAAACCAAACGCCTGTTTTCCTGGGAGTCCTTTCCAACATTAAAATCAAACGCCTGCATCTCCCCGTCTTCTGGAGAGAGTCTTTTCCAATTTTATAATAAAACATTGGCATTTCCCCCTCTCCTGGCTTTGCTTTGGGTCAGAAGTGTATCAAAATTAAAGGGAAAACACCAGGACACATTCATCCATTGAAGAGTAACTAAAAATCAATTACTGATATTCAAAACAGAAACTTTTATTACTCTGTGTGTTGTAAGAACTTCAAAAATTCTAAGAAGCATAAGATTGCACCCATTTACAACCCAGTTAACAAGATAAACTGCTTCTCCCCCTTGACGTGTAAACACGCTGCTTACCGTTACAGTATCCCTTTCTTTCAATCTTGGCGCTCACGGACACAGGACCCGAAGTGAAAAACCAACAGCCAACCATTTTCTCTCGAGTTCTCAGTACTGGGGTCTTGAAAATTTCAAAGGAAAAAAATGCCTTTAATTAAACGACAGAACTGACAGAACCTACAATCAGGTCATTTTTCACAGATAAAAGATCTACCATTAAGCAAAGCACACTGTCTTACCCTCATGTGATAGATGATGCAAAATGCTACTGAAACACAAATCATTAGAAGTCATTTCCTTCTCAGGAAAATCAAAATGAATGTTTATATTTAAATTAGCACAATAACACCATCCTCTTTTAACCCCGTATTCATTATAGTTCTGGGAAATTATAACCCATTCCTTAAAAAGCTAACCTAAAGTCCTGATGTGGTGCTGTGGGCTGATGCGCTGGACTGAACTGTCGGTTTGAACCACAGGGTTGGTGGTTCAAACTCACCAGCTGCTCCTTGGAAATCCTATACAGGGTCGTTAAGGGTTGGAACCGACTTGACAGCACTCACCGACAATCCAGCTGCATTATTATCTATTAACATATCAACACTACATTTTTTGGTTTTAAGATTTTATGTGTAGGTAAGGTGAAAGGAGAAATGATATAAAAAATCAATAATTATAGAGTGCTATCATATTTGTTTTGAAACCACTATTTTAAAAATACGTGCAATAAGCAAACAGCCATATTTTTCTTCAAAATTCAACATTAGGAGGAAATTTCAAGGGTCCTTAACTGGAATGGTCTCTGGATTTTATATAACAGCAGGTAGAGTATAATGGATCTGAGATTACTGAAAATAGCACATTTTTCTATTCCAGTATCCAGAGAAAGGACAGAAGATTTAAAATAAGCCACACATACCAAAAACTCATCACAAAAGCCCAAATTCCTTGCAAGTTTTCCCTCTCTTTATAGAACAGGATAAACATTGTCTTTTCAGTAAAAATACAATTCCATTCAATCATTTCTATAAGGCATTTGTAGAATACATCATCATAAAGAAAAGGATGTGGGGCTATTTAACTTCCTCATTCAAAGCAGTTTTTACACATATAAGACACTTATAACCCTGTAAGTGTCTTATATGTGTAAAAACTGCTGTAAGTGGGTACCAAAGTCACTTATATGTGTAAAAACTGCTGTAAGTGGGTACCAAAGTCACAGTTCCAACTCAGTCAGCTGAGAAACTAAAGGTGGACCGTGACAGTAAATTCCTGTTTTGTCATGTGATAATGGAGCTAAAACAACATTTAACTCCTGGGTTTTTTCTTGTTGCTAAAACACTGGACAGAAAAGGCAAGCTCTACTCGGAAAACAAAACAGTTTTGCCACATCAGCATCTTGATGGAAAGTTTCAATTATCTCAGTAGTTTCTGAAGTAAAAAAAAAAAAAAAAAGATCATCATTTATATTTAAATGAAGACCCATTAGGTCCTAACAGCTATCATGAAACTACAAGGTATAATTTTCTATTATTTTGATAATGTGGGTTTAGATCAAAGAGTCGAGCTCATTAGGGCCCATCTCGCCGCCTATTCTGTTGTTACTTGGAGCCTGATCTTCCTTATCAGCCTGCAGTCCTTGTGATTACTAGAAGTTCAATGCTTTAATGTGGCCAAATGTGTCAGAAGGAAATGAGAAGTGAGCAATGGCAGCTGCACACACTTGCTTAATGCTAGGAAATGACATGCAGAATGGAGGAGACAGAGCCTAATGGCCTGAGCCTCAATCACAGGCTGAGTGTGATTAGGATCTTCCCTAATTACTGCTCCTCAGTCAGCTATTACTGCAGACCCCAGAAGACCACCAGCCTCTGGTGAAAGCCAGCCCTCGATGCGCGCATTAGTATTATTATGTCTCATTAATGCGTTTCCAGCCTGTGTAACTTTTTGGCAATAGAAGGTCCTAGCAGCAGGGACATAATCAATAGTATTAACACACACAATTTGTAATTTGCCCAACCTAGTATCCAATGTTTCTAGTGAATGCCTACGGGTTACAAGACTGCATTTTCTAAGCCGTCAGAAAGCAGCAGCCCAGAACGACCATGAAGTTGGCTAAGCGTGGGCACCGCGAGGAGAGATACATGAGGAGGACGGACTTACTAAGAGCGCCGGTGCGTTGACATCGATGTGGCTGATCACCTGCAGTTCCCGTTTCACACTCTGATCGGGGGCTTTCGGCCGTTCCAAAATGGCCTTTACACAGTACCGAATGCTTCCATACTTCCCGGTGAACGAGGTGACCAGAGGTCTGAAACAAACCAGACACTCATTTGCAAGCTTATTTTTCAAATAAACAAAAAATCCAAGAGCCCTGCAACTATTGGCTGAAGCGGAGGAAAATGAGCACGTTCAGGGATCAGTCTTCTTAGGGGCAATCGAGGGTAAACATGGAGGTCTGAGTCAACCTAGAGCCCCGCACCTAGACATCTGCACGGACGCCATACAGAGAAAGAAAAACAGCAACAGACCAAGTTTCACTTACTCAGAAGGAAGTTGGAAACTAAACGGAAATTCATGTTTTCCCGGTGGTAATAAAATGACGCCTTCACCTATAAGAGAGATTGCAGTGTAATTATCTCAATCATTAGACCAAGAACATTTATAGCCTAAAGGATTTTTTAAAGGAGATTTTCCTAGTTGTAAGACGCAATATGCCCCAAAAGTTCACTAAACTTAGCTTTGTTGTTGTTGTTGTTAAGTGCCGTCGAGTCGGTTCCGACCCATAGCGACCCTGTACAGGGTTTCCGAGGGTGTAAATCTTTACGGGAGTAGAAAGCCTCATCTTTCTCCCGCGGAGCAGCTGGTAGTTTCGAACCGCTGACCTTAAGGTTCGCAGCCCGATTCGTAACCACTACGCTACCAGAGCTCCTTCAAACTTAGCTTTAGAGAATTGAAATGTGGATCCATTTTTACAAAGATTACTTCATTCTAAGAAACATTAATACATACACATATACACACAAGTGTGGGTACAATACGTGCACACTGTTCTTCCACATTCTATTATATTAAGGTGAGGTGCCAACTGGGCCCAAAATAAATTTAGCAAAATATTAATCTATTTCTTTTTGGTATCCCGCAAAAAGTAAATTACATATTCTTTGGGCAGAGGTGGGGTGAAAACACGTAACTTGTGACATTATTGGTACTGGGTACAGTGAAAACAGACATACCGACAGGACAAGGCAGCCACACTCAAGCCCCACTGAATAATGTCCCATTCCTGTGGTGAACTTGGGACACACACGGACCCATGGAGCCCTTTCCCACACTCCAGTCTCTGTATCACAGGTTCTTAGCACTGATGCTGAGAAGCCAAGTACGTCTGTGGCAGACTCTTAGGGCTCGGACCTCCAGCGAATGCCCAGACACCCTACACAATCCACCCAAGCAGCCTGGCTCTAAGCAGGGTGTCACTGGACGGTAGTCAGGGACAGAATGACTATCAATGTTCTGTGTGGTGTTTCAGGAGAAATTCACGTTACAAAAGTCCCTGTAGTTACTTGTAACAACAAAAAACATGCCTTGTAAGTCCAGCTTACGTGTATCTGTATAATTACAAGACTAAAACTCTGCTAATTTACTTTTTGAATACCTAATGAGCTCTTGGGTCACTTGAGTCCGAACCAGCTGGAAAGACCCATTCACTGTAGGGTCTCTGCTTAACCTGACAGTTCATAGCAGCTGCTCTGTTGTGATACGGCAGTTGGCTTACATAAAGCTTGTCCTTGTTGTGAGGTGCCATGGAGTCGGTACCAACTCATAGCGACCATGTGCACCACAGGATGAAACACTGCCCCGTCCTGCACCGACCTCACAATCATTGCTGTCTTTGAGACCAACTCAGCGACCCTGTATAGTTGGGTTTCCTACAAGTGGCCGATGACCTCAAACTGCTGACTTACTTTGCCGTTCAAAAGGATCTTTTGGTCCAGCGCTTATCCTGTAGTGCCCTACCAGCACTGGGCCTTAGAAACCCTAGTTGTCCTGGTGTGGTGGCGCTGTGGGTTAATGCGCTGGATGGCAAAGGCAGCCCGCTGGAACCACCAAACTCTCCTTGGAAAGCCGAGACAGGGTCGCTACGGGTTGGGACCAAACAACAACAGAGGGTTGCTCAGTATGGGTTTGTTTTCTAACGCACTCCTGTCCAAGCTGTCCCTGTCCCCTAAAGATGATGACACTTCAGATCCCATGGGATTGTCTGTATGGGCTACAAGCAAGCCCTGCTCGCCTTGTTGTTTTGTGTTGTCCAGGTGTTTTTAGTTGGTGATTTTGTCAACTCTTAGGGTATTTTAGCTACGGTATTATGGTAAACAGTATTTATGTGGCTATAGCAATAACTTTTTTTGAGAATGAAGTAGTAGTTAAAAGGAGACAAATCTAAAGTCTTCAGCTTCATTAACTAATAATGCTGTTAATAATGTTGCAATTCAATGCAGAAAGATTTTACAAAATAATTTCGTTGTATTCATAGATAATCTAAGCAATATTACATTTAAGCAATTCCTAACTATATTTATCACATACCATTCTGTAATTGGGAGTCCTGGTGTGGTGCTGTGGGTTAAAATGTGCTAGACTGCAAAGTCAGTGTGAACCTCAAGGCTGGTGGTTCAAGCTCACCAGCTGTTCCTTGGAAACCCGCGACAGGGCCACTCCGGGTTGGAATTGACTCGACAGCACTTAACAACAATTCTGTAGCTGGGCTCCTGGTGTGGTGTTGTAGGATCAGCACTGGACTGTGAAGCACAAGGTCGGCAGTTCAAACCCACCAGCTGCTCCTAGGAAGCCCTATACAGGGTCACTATATGCTAGACCGGACTCAGTGGCACTGAACAACACTGTAATTAAACTTGATTAACAATTACTACTTAGGATTCTGTATGGTCAGTACAGGAGGTCCATGGGGAGGGGGGCGATCACCATCAACGGCTCAGAGAGCCATGAAGGGGCTTTCTGCCACCGTATTCCATTCATGCTCACAGACTCAGCCTCGGAGCTGAATTCCCTCTTTGGGCCTGGGGTGGTTAAGGTGAAGGAAATGCACAACAGACTTGAGTTCTCCCTCAGAACAATAAAGTGAGCTTTTCTCCTTCTCCATTCTCTTACATTTTTTGAAGGGTAACAAAGCATTCAAGAAATGGTATTATTACTATCGTTGTTGTGTTAAGTGCCCTTGAGTCGCTTCCAACTCATAGGGTTTCTGAGAAGCAGCTGGTGGGTTAAACTCTCCAACCTTTTGGTTAGAAGTCCAATGCTTACCCTACAGCGTCACATCAGGACTCCATTATCCTTCTAAGACCTTAAACAAATCAGTTAGGGTTTCAGTCTTTCAGACTATTGGTCTTCTGAATCTGTCCTCAATTTCCAGTGTGTACTGCATTAGAAATAACATAACACAGTGTCGTCTGCCTGCCACTGTGGCCCTCATGAAGAAGTACTCCGCAGGTGGTGGTTATGTGCCATGGAGTTGGTTCCGACTCTTAGTGACCCTGCACAGGGTTTCCCAAGCTGTAAACCTTCACAGAAGCAGAAAGCCTCATCTTTCTCCCACGCAAGGGCTGGTAGTTTTGAACTGCTGACCTTCAAGTTAGCAGCCCGACTCATAACCACTACACTAACCAAAGCACTCCACCCGTAAGGACTTGAAGCCACAGTGACGAAGTCACAGGGGTAGGAGGCCTTGCTAAATGACAGCGGTGGTGAATCCTGTCCTAGTGTGCTCAGGCCTACATTCCTGGGAACCTGGGACTTCAGAGCTCCAGGGAAAAATAGCTCCAAGTAACTCCAATGTTTCTGAGACAGCGAGACTGAAGTTCTGATTTATTAACTAATGAATTGCAGACGTCACTTATGGGTTCAAATAAACAGTGCCCAGAAGTCAGGCACTGTGGACAGAAAATGAGTAACTTCCATCCTATGAGAGTCCACTGGGAGGGAAGGAGTATGCGACTCATTACCATATGGAGCAGGAACCCAGAGCGCACACGTTCAAACCAAGCTCTATGTGTGTGGAGAAGAGCCATTTGTCAGGAGATTGAAAGAGATGACATTCGTCGTCTTAGAGAAAACACATCAACACAAAAACAACAACATTTAATGAGAATTTCAATCACCTCAAAACATGACCAGGAAAGGAACAACTGAGACCGCTCATCAACAAACCCAGGGCACCTCAGAGGTAAAGTACTGACGATCGATCTACTTAGAAAATTTCAGTAACTGAAGACTCTTGTGGCGCTCCTGACACCCATGGGGTTACCATGAGTCACAGTGTGCCTGAAGGAATCTGGTTTTCATAAACTATGCAACCAAATCTTTCCTTCCTGTCAGAAAGGTTCACCAGCTCAAACACATGCCCACTTCTGATTCAGTTCTCAGCCTTGTACACAGAAATCTACAATGTTAGAGACGGTATTTCCTTACTAACTGGTCTTAGGCTTTCGTGGGTTGTGGAAGCCACACAACAGTTGCAGAGGCAGAGACTAGGGTTCGGGATGTGTGAGCGACTTCCAGGGTCAAACTGTGGTAGGTGAGCGAGAGGCCAGCCCTCGGGTCTGCTCTTGGTTTTCTACAACCTCCTCAATACAACTAACAGAGACTCCATCATAGGGAGAGCTAACAACTGGATTCGAGTCATAATACCAAAACATTATTGGGAATCTTTTTTGGAACTAGATGACAATTCCAAGAAATCCACATCGTCCCAAATCTTTCCAGGTGATTGAAACTACACCAGGTTTGGGAATTAACCCCATGACAATGGGAAGTTGTTAACGTGTTCCAAACTGTAAACATCAAGGTGATTTTGACACAGTAACCCCATGTGACAGTAGAACCTCCCTGTCACGGAGCAGCCTGGCCCTCAGGGGGCATCACCGAGTTAGAACCGACTCCACAGCAAGCAGCAATCTTTACAGAACACATCACCAGCTCTGCCTCCTACACATGTATTGGGTGGATTTGAACCACCAACCTTTCAAATCGCAGCCAAGCAGTTAACAACTGGACCAGCAGAGCTCCCTGTCAGGAAGTCAATCATGACTCAGGCGGACCCTATACAAGGTGTCCAAGGCTGTGCATCTTTACCCAAAGGCCTCATCTTTAACTGGCTTTGGGTCCAGCACTTAACCTGAAGAGCCACCAGGGCTCCTTATTGTAGATGCCACAGGGGTGTTTTTTTCTCCCTCAATTCGATCAACCAAAACACACCACAATGCTCTAAGTACAATTTGGGGTTTTAAACATACATTCTAAAATAGTTGTTGGAGGTTATGTGCCTTGGAGTCCCTTTGGACGCATACCAACTCTGTATAGGGTTTCCGAGGCTGTAAATCTTTACGGGAGCAGAAAGCCTCATCTTTCTCCGCAGAACAACTGGTAGTTTCGAACTGCTGACCATGAGAATTGCAGCCCAACTCGTAACCACTATGGTACCCGAGCTCCTTAGATTTATAATAGTTAGACTTTCAAATTGTGCACGTTTAAACATTCTAGTCCAAAAGACTAGAAAAACGAGAACCGTTAACAAAAACGGTTACAGCAGGCTTTGTCAGAGCAATTTCCGTGGCAAATCTCAGGCTCCCTGTTTAGGTTAGTCCTAAATCTAGTTACTCAGTATTAAGGGCCCACAGATAGAAGCCCAAATCCCGGGCACCAAGAGGCCATTTGCTTGTACTCCAGGGCCCTCTACTCTGCTTAGCCATTAGCCATGTTGAGGCCATGGGCTGCCTGCCCCCATGGGGAGACCCGGGGGCTGACGGTGGACCCCACCCCACCACTAACATACGGTTGTCAGCCCCAAGGCTCTGAATCCACATGTGACTGTGACTGTCTACTATACACTTCTGCGATCATTCCAATTCTCACAGGTTTTCAGGACTTAACTCCGCGTCTCTTGTTGCTGAGACCCTGCACAGGCCGAGGCTCCAATATTTCCAGGCACACACGTGAGAACTCCACGTCGTGAGTTCTCACCTCGGTCTTGCACCAAGAGTGATCTAGCCCCAGCATGCCTCCATCTCACTGCCCCTAAATCTGGGCTACTGAGGGAGGTAAAGCGAGGAGAACTCAAAGGGAAGCGCCAAGGGTCCATGAAGAGGCAGTGTGGGTGAGTTAGTTCCATGAGACTGTGGCTTATTGGACCCCCCACCCATCAGGAGCTACCTCCCTCTTCCCAACACTTGGGTTTTATTCATCAGAAAGGAAGATGAGAGAGTCACCCAGGAGAAAAGGTGGGGCCCAGAAAACACGGGGTCCCGCGGACCCGGGTCTCAAAGACTTTCCATCCTCCGCCATCAGATGCGCCAGGCGGGGCCCACTCCCTCCCAGGTGCTCCGGGCCAGGGGCTGAAAGGCTTGGACCCCAAAGCGCCATCACACTGCGCTTCCGGCCCCCCGAAGGCTGACTGCACCTCGGCCTTCTGCCTAGCCCACCTGCCAGGTAGGTGGGGGCTCGGCAGGTGCGCCCCCTCCCAGCGCCCGCCCTGGACTCGGAGACGGCGCGGCAGGCGCGGCGCTCACCGGCCGGGGGCTCGCGCAGGCTCAGGCACACGTTCAGGTACTCCACCTCCGAGGCGGCCGAGGCGCGGGCGGCGGCGCTCGGGCCCCAGGCGGCGGTGGCGCGGCCCCGGGCCTCCAGGCGCAGCGCGCGCAGGGACACCGGCTCGGCCGCCTCCAGCAGCACGTGCCCAGCCACTGTCTCGCCGCTCGAGTAGCTGCCTTTGCGCTCATCCTCGAACACCAGACCCAGGCTCTTCACGCGGCCCTCAGAGCCCACGGCCGCCGCAGACGCCGCCTCGCCTCCCATCTCGGCTCCACGGACGTGGGCCGCGGCTGGAGCCCGAAATCGCGGGCGCCCACGGCACGCAGCAAGCAGCCGCGGCCGCTGTGTGGTCCACCTGGACTGGAAGGTGCCGAGGCCCTGTCGCTTTAACAGACCAGCCTGGAAAAGAAAGGGG
This sequence comes from Chrysochloris asiatica, assembly GCF_000296735.1. Taxonomy (NCBI): domain Eukaryota; kingdom Metazoa; phylum Chordata; class Mammalia; order Afrosoricida; family Chrysochloridae; genus Chrysochloris; species Chrysochloris asiatica. The sequence continues at coordinate 7,529,141 of NW_006408666.1, read as the reverse complement.
CCGAGACTGCCCACCCCCGGCGCACGCCCGTAGGTCTGCGGTGAGTCCTGCGCCTCGCTGACTGGTTGGAAAGGGCTCCTGAGTCATTCCATTGGCGCCCTTCGCCGGCTGGAGCAGGACGGCGCTGCGTGACCAGTAGGGATTGGCCAATGGGGAGACGCAGGCGTACACGTGCACACGCCGCTTATTGGTCGGAGGAAGGCACAGTCCTGGGTTAAGGACGAATCGTGTGGCGGTGCGCACATGTGGACAGACAGTGGGAAACAATGTCGGTCAGGGAGGGGGCAGAGCAGTTTATCCCTGGCTGCTAGCTTGCCGGTCGTTTCCATGACTACGCATGGGGGCGAGGCTTCCAGCAGTCTGAATACTGTCTGCAACAGTTGCTGGGTTCGCGCAGGGCTTGATTTTGATTAGAGTTACAATGCTCCAGCGGAAGTAGGTGCCCAGGAAAATGGAAAATGGAACTCAGTAATATCTCCAGGTGACGACATGTACGAGCCAGCAGCCTGAAAACTTTAATGGACAACCTGAAGTCTGCTGAACCTCAGACTGTTGATCCCCACCTCTAACTGATGGATCAAGGCTAGGTTTCTCATTTTGAGCTTGGCTAAAAGCAGCAGATGGGAAGAATGAAGTCTCTGATTCTAGACAACGCCAGAACCCTGTGGAGTTCTATACCAGAGTTTACCTTCTCTTCAAGCTGGGAAGGACTAGAACTCTCATTCTGCTTCCTGCTCTAAATAATGTTATGAGTCAGGCTGTATCAGCAACATCTACCATCCAAGTTTCTGCTCCACCCAGAAACATTTCCCTGACCTCAGTATCGAAGTCCGTAAACACATTCATAAACACTTAAAGACTGGATTCCTACCTACACCCACAACTCCCAAATCACAGTTTCGTTTTCTTATTTAATCCTCAATTCTTCTCAGTTATAAATTTCTTTTATCATTTAGCAGAGACAACTTTGGACCATCATTTTTTAACCTCCTTAAGTTCTTCACTTACCGAAATTCCAAGTTTGTAAGATGCTATCAAAGGTCTATTATGAGATTTAAAATCGTTCCTTATGTATCCTTTTATAATTTCTTTAAGGAGCTCTGGTAGTTTAATGGTTATAAATCGGGCTGCTAATCTCATCTCACGGTGAGCAGTTCGAAACTACCAGCTGTTCCGCGGGAGAAAGATGAAGCTTTCTGCTCCTATATAGATTTATAGCCTCGGAAACCCTGTGCAGGGTCGATATGAGTCGGAACCGACTCCACAGCACATAACAACAGCAACATAATTTCTTTAAAAAATATATCACAAATGTAAGTGGTGTTGTAGTGCTGTCTGCGTTTATTTTTTGTTGTTAAATGCCTTCATACTTCTGATTCGTAGTGACTCCTGTACGACGAACACCTCACAATTACTAGCCCGTTGGAGCCCATTAGTGCTGCCACTGGGCCAATCCATCTCTTTGGGAGTCTCCCTCTTTTTCGTTGTCCCTCGACTTTACCAGACATGATGTCCTTCTTCAGGAACTAGTGCCTCCTGATAATATATCTAAAATATGAGAGTCCAGTCTGGCCACGCTGACTTCCCAGGAGCATTCTGGCTGTACTTCTTCAAACAGATTTGTTTTTCTGGCAGTTCACAGTACTTTTAATATTCTCCTCCAATATCGTAACTCAAATGCATCAATTCTTAAATGGTCTTCCTCATTCATTGTCCAACTTTCACATGCTTATGAGGTTATTGAAAATATCACGGCTTGGGTCAGGTCAGGCACACTTTAGTTCTCAAACTGACATCTTTGCTCTTGAACACTTTAAAGAGGTCTTGTGCAGCACGTTTACCTAATGCAATACAACATTTGATTTCTTGACTGCTGCTTCTGTGAGTATTGATGAATGCAAACAAAATGAAGTCTTTAAACACATATCTTGTCTCAGTTTATGGCGTCATTTATTGCTCTAGTTGTGAGGAGTTTTGTTGTTGTTGTTGTTCATATTGAGGTGCACCCATAGGGGAAGGCTGTGGCCTTTGATCTTCATAAATAAGTATTGTAAGTTCTCTTCACTTTCAGCAAGCAAGGTTGTACCATCTGTATAGGACAGGTTGCTGAGCCTTCTTCCAATCCTGATGGCATGTGCTTCTTCACATAATCCAGTTTCTCAGATTTTTTTTTTCCTTAGCATACAGATTGCATAAGTGTGGTGAAAGAATATAACCCTAGGACACCCGTTTCCTGATTTTAACCATCCAGTGTCCCCTTGTTCTGCCTCTTGATCTATGTACAGATTTCTAATGAACAAGATACAGTGTTCCTGAATACTCATTCTCTGTTTTCCATAGTATGTCATAATCCGCGCAGCTGAAAACCTTTGCCTAGTCAATAAAGCACAGGTCAGCATCTTCCGGGTAGCCTTTGCTTTCAGTCAACATCTAGTCTATCTGATGTCAGCAATGGTAGCCTTCTGCTGAATCCATTTGAGTCTCTGGTGGTTTCTCTGTCAGTGTACTGTTGAAGGTGCTTTTGAATTCTCTTTAGTAAAATTTTACTCACACGTGATATCATTGATGTCTGATGAGTCCCACATTCCATCAGGCCACCTCTCTTTTGAATGGGCACAAATATGGATCTCTTCCAATGAGTTGGCCAGGTAACTGTCTTCCAGATGTCTTGGCCTAGATGAGTTAGTGTCTTCAGTGCTGCGTCAGTTTGTTAAACGACTCCTATTGGAATTCTGTCCGTTTCTGGAGGCTTGTTCTTTGCCAGTGCCTTCAATGCACTGAGGACTTCTTTTGATACCAGTGGCTCTTGATGATGTGCTAGATCTTGAAATGGTTGAACATGGACCATTTCTTTCGGTACCGTGCCTGTGTATTCCTTCTGTTTTCTTTTGGTGCTTTTTCATCATTCACTGTTTTATCCCAGAGAATCCTGTAGTTTGTCAAGTCAAGGCTTACATTGTTCCCTCCGTTCTTTCAGCTTGGAAATGCTGAGCGTGTTCTTCCCTTTTGGTTTTCTAACTCCAAATCTTTGCAAGTTTCATTATAATATAAGACTTAGTCTTCTCAATCGGACCTATGAAATTTTCTGTTCACTTCCTTTACCTCCTCATATCTTCCATGTGCTTTATCACCTCTATGCTGGAGAGCAAGTTTCAGAGTTTCTTCTGACATCCATTTTGGTCTTTTCTTTCTTACTTATCTTCTTACTGACCTTTTGCTTTCTTCCTGTATGATGTTCTTGATGTCACCCAACAATTCTTCTGGTTTTTGGTCATTAATAACTAATGCATCAAATCTGTTCTTGAAATGATCTCTAAATTCAGGTGGATATGTTCAAGGTCATATTTTGCCTCTCGCGGACTTGTTTTAAGTTTCTTCCACTTCAGCCTTAACTTGAAGATGAACAATTGATGTCTGTTCCGCAGTCTGCCCATGGCCTTGTTTGGAAGGAAATGGAGCTTTTCCACTCTTTTTTTCCACAGACGTAGTCAGTTTGATTTCTTTGTATTTCTTCTGGTGAAGTCCATGTGTATAATCATCTTTTATGTTGTTTAAAAAAGGTATTTGCAGTGAAGAAGTCATTGGTCTTGCAGATTCTATCACATGATCTTCAGCATCCTATCTATCCCCAAGACCATATTTTCCAATTACTGATCATTCTTTTTTTTTTCTTCTTCCAACCTTTGCATTCAAATCACCAGTAATTATCAATACATCTTTATTGCATGTTTTGATCAAGTTCACACTGAAGAAGTTGGTAACATTTTTTTCAATTTCATCCTCACTGGCTTTAGTGGTTGCTATGTAAATTTGAATAGTAGTGATATTAACTGGTCTTCCTTCTAGGTGTATGGATGTTTTCCTATCACAGACTGCATAATACTTCAAAACAGATCTTGAAATGTTCTTTTGGATGATAAATGAGATGTCATTCCTCTTTAATTTGTTATCACTGGCAGAGTAAACCATGCTATTGTCAGAATCAAAATGGCCAGTCCATTTAAGCTCACTAATATCTAGAATATAGATGTTGATGCATTCCGTTTCATTTTTGGCAACTTCCGGTTCTCCTAGCTTCGTATTTCATACATTCTGTGTTCCAGTTATTAATGGATATTTGCAGCTGTTTCTCTTCATTTTGAGTTGTGCCCATCAGCAAATGAAGGTCTCCAAGGCTTTACTCCATTTGTGTCATCACGATCAAGCCACCACAGTGTGACAAACTGGCCGACAAGTGGTGGGCTTTCAGTTTAGGTTACTCATTTAATGATGTTCCCTTGTCACTTCTCAGAGATAGTGTTAAAAGCCACCTTGCGTTCAGCTGAGGGTGTTCCTGCTTGATGAGTGGAGTTCATTGTGACTCATGACCACCCATGCACAACAGATATGGACACTGCCAGGCCCTTTGTCTGCCTCACAAGTTCAAGTCCATCCTTGCAACTACTGTGCTAATCTCTCTCACCAAAGAAAATGAAACGTGGTCTTGCAGATTCTATCACGTGATCTTCAGCATCCTATGTATCCCCAAGACCATATTTTCCAATTACTGATCATTCTTTTTTTTTTTTTTCTTCCAACCTTTGCATTCAACTCACCAGTAATTATCAGTATATCTTTATTGCATGTTTTGATCAAGTTCACACTGAAGAAGTTGGTAACATTTTTTTCAATTTCATCCTCACTGGCTTTAGTGGTTGCTATGTAAATTTGAATAGCAGTGGTATTAACTGGTCTTTCTTCAGTTCTTCAGTGAGCATCTCATTGTAATGAGCACTGTTGATTGTTTTGCATTTTTCCTGATAAACTATAAGTATCACTTTTCCAGCTGATCATTTCATGTGTGCGCTCAGTGTTGTCATCAGCTGTGAACGTGGACTGATGCTTTAATGTAACCAGAGTGCGGATCATTTTTGACTCTACTTCTTATATATACTGATTGAATGAAGCCACTGGTCGCACAATGGGTTAAGCATTGGGCTGATAGCCATGGGATTTAAACCCAGCAGCTGTTTTTCAGGAGAAAGACAAGGCTGTTTGCTCCTGTAAAGCTGAAAGCAGTCTTAGAAATAGGAAGTACCAAATCTCCTCAGTCCTATAGGGTCTGTGTGTGTTGGACTCGCTCTGTTGGTAGTGAGTTAGGCTGATTTACTGTGGGGAAGGGATCCCCGATGGTTCTCTGGCTTTGTGGTTAGGTGCCCTTGAGTCCATTCCGACCCACGGAGATCCTGTGTACAACAGAACGAAGCACCGCTACACTTGGGTCCATTGCTGCTGCCCCGTGCCAGTCCATCTAGTTGGGGGTCTTCCTCTTTTTCACTGACACTCCACTTTACCAAGCATGCTGTCCTTCTCCAGGGACTGACCCCTGGATAAAAAGATAGACTTTCTCGCTGAGTTTTCGCTACCTGTGTCCACTGTTTAGTTCCACACTGGAGCCACTAGTAGTGGACAGCAGGAGCTAAAAGACAGGCGCAAACCCACCACAGGACTGGCGGTTAGCACAATTTGTTTTTCTAGTTTTGACTTTCCTCCCAAACCCTCTTGTTACATGTGCTCCTGAGTTTTAGCTGCAACCAGCGAGAGACAGACTGTAGTGTGCAGACTCCATGGTGCCCAAGAACTCACACACTAATCTATCTTTCCTGATGTTCAGGTCTCATCTTGGTGTTCTTGCCATTTACTGCCTCTGACCCCTGGTGACCTCATATATGACAGTGAAATGTTGCCTGCACCGCGTTTATGATTATTAATGCTTGAGTCCGTTGTTGCCGCCACTGTGTTGATCTGTTGTATGGAGCGTGTCCCTCTTTGTCACTGACCCCCTTCCTCCTTTACCGAGCATGCTCTCCTTTTCTAGTGATTGTCTTTCCTGATGATGTGTCCAAAGTAAGCAACACAATAGCTCTCCATCCTTGCTTCAAGGGAACATTCTGGCTGCTTTTCCTCTAAGACTGATTTCTTCTTTCTCTGGCAGTGCGTGATATATTCAATATTCTTTTTGCCAACACCACAATTCTTTTTTTTTTGTTGTTGTTGTTGTTAGGTGCCATCGAGTCGCTACCAACTCATAGCGACCTTATGCACAGCAGAATGAAACACTGCCTGATCCTGGGCCAATCTCACTACTGTAGAGTGCACCAATTCTTCTTCGGGCTTCCTTTTCTGCTTTTCAGCTTTTGCACACATAAGAGACCATTGGAAAACCATGGTTTGGGTCAGGTGCATAAGGCAAGTAGTACATGCACTGGACTGCTAACTGCAAAGTCTGTGGTTCAAACCCACCAGCTACTCCTCAGAAACCCTGTACAGGGCCAGGAGTTAGAGCGGAATCACTAGCACTTAACACCGACAGAAGGACCCATATATATGATGTTATAGTGTACACATTTATCTTGTTTCTACCTGGACATTTTATTAAAAACATTTCATCTATATTTGTACATAGCTAGATCTTAATGTGAGGACTGCACCTATGAAGGTAAGTCAAAAGTATTGCAATAAAATCATAGAAGTCTTTATTATTAAACAAAAATATCAAAATGTGAAACTAATATTTCTCAACATATCATCCATCTAAATCAATATGCTTTTGAAGATTGTGTTTCCATTCCCCTAACTCTTCTCTGAAGAAATTTCTGCTCTTATATCTACACCATGTGAAAACAATAGTGTTGGCATCCTTGAGGGAATCTAATCAAGTTCTTTTAAATGTTCTTTGAGTTTTGGAAACAAAGGGCATCTGAATGGGCAGAATCAGAGCAATAGAGTGGATGGGGTGAGGATGTCCAATGAAATTCCTGTAGGACATCCCTTGAAGAATGTTTGAAGAATGGGCAAGTGCATTGTTGTGTTGGAAAGAGAAAAAAATCTTCAGTGTAATTTTTCTGGCCTTTTTCTAACTAATGTAGTTTTTGATTTTTTTTTTTTAATTTATAACAAGCCCCCATGATCATCCTGTGTCCTCTGAGAAAAATCTGTCAATCTCAACAAACAGTTACCACACTATTTTGAGCTGATCTCTCTGCCTTGGATTTAATTGGACTAGTATGTCACCTTGGAAAATACTGTTTGGGTTAGACTTTGCTCTCTGGATAATATTGGTAAATCTAAGATTTGTCCCCAGTTATGATTTGTTCAATACAATTGTCTTCATTACCTTTGCTCTTCCTTAAAAGACTGATGGTAAGATCTTTTGGCACCCATTGAACTGAAATCTATCCTCGGCCAAGATGTTCAATAAAAATTTAAAATACTGAACCACCTGAGATCCCAACTTCAATGGTAATCCTGTGGTCTTCGGGACTTCAGCCAGTTTCTTAGTTCATCGAGGTTGATGGTCTTCCCTCTCTCAGCTCATCTTTGAGTCTTCTCAACCGTCCTTAAAAACTCTCTTGCTGTTGTTGTTTTTGTTTATAAGTGCCATCAAGGTGGTTCTGACTCATGGTGACCCTGAATAGCTTTTCCAAGGAGCAGCTAGTGAGCTTGAACTACTGACTTTGCAGTTCAAACAGACCTTGCAGTCCAGGACATTAGCACACAGTGCCACACCAGGACTTCATTAAAAAAAAAAAAAAAAAAGTCACTTTTCACTCTCTTTTCATGTAAACTAAACTCTCTATCCATCTAAAAACCGTTGTTTTATGTGAGTCAGCATTCCTGTAAATCTGTTGCAAAATTTTAGTAATTTGGGAAGAAGCCTACTTGAGTTTTGTTAAAAGTTTGGTAATAATCTTCACCCCAAACTAGTTTTTTCTCTATAGCATGCAAGTATTCTTCTTTTTTAAATGGGCTCCCGTGTAACAGGAACTGTGAGGGGGTGCATCACTGGGAAGTGTTTCATCCTGTTGTGCGTAGGTTGCTGTGGTTGAACCAACTGGACAGCAGGCAATGAACAACCAACAATGAAGGGGACTAAAACGAGTTATGTGACTGAGCAAGCTTGTCTGCATCCAGCCACTGGTCACAGTTATGTGTTTAAACACATTTGATTTGAATAAATCAGTGCATGTAAGAACTGGAACCCTTGTGTATGTTTGATGATGTTTGAAATAGATTTACTGGTCTGAATTCCTGTTTCCCATTTGGAAATAAAATTTAAAAGGCCAATATCTTTATGAAGAAGGCTATGAATCCTCCTTTACTAAACTCTTACTGAATGCCATCCAGGCAACTAGCATCTGTAATCCCATTCTGTCCTACAGCAGCCTGCAAGGAGGGCATCTTGTGGATGAGTTTAGATTTTACAGGCAAAGAGCCCAAGGTGCAGAAAGAGAGAGCAGTGTGTTCCGTGTTCCATACTGCTCTGTCCCCCAGGGGCATACCTAGGGCTGTGTGCCTTCCTTTCATGATAGAACTCTGAGTTCCACATGAACGGTTAGGGCTAGAATGGAAGGAAGGAGGAAAGAAGACAAGAGAGAAGAAATGGAGGGAGAAAAGAAAAGAAACAGAGGAAGATGAGTTTATTTAAATAGGAACAGATATTAGCCAATGCATCCACGACTTCTTTCTTTCCTTTAACTTTTCATTGTGATTTGAGTGAAGGTTTATAGACCAGAGCATCAGTCCCATATTAAATAAATCATGCACTTCTTGCCATTACTATGACTACACTCCCCTCCATGTACCATCATCAGTTAACAGTGTTGTTGTTAAGTGTCATTGAGTCAGTTCTGACCCATTGTGACCCTCTATAGGGTTTCCGAGGAGCTGCTGCTGAGCTTGAACCACCGACCAACCGGCTTTGCAGTCCAGCGCATTAACCCAGAGCGCCACCCCAGGACACAGTTAACAGTACTTGGCTCGGTTCCTGTTAACTCTTGCACTCCTCCCTGTGTCTTGCATCACCTTCATCCTTTCTGTGCCAACCTCCCTCTTGTGTACTGCCTTCTCCATTACCCAGCTTAACGGGTGTCCGTCCTCTCTGCCCAGCGAATAAAGTTTGAAGGGAGAAATAGTAAAGGGTGGGTGCTTAGAGAAGGCAACTAGGAATGCAAAGAAAAGACGCACTGGAGGGTCCACTGTTTTATTACTGATTTGATGGCGGGACAGTAAATACAAGGTCACAGGATTCTTTTGCTAAAAATAGTTTATTCTGAATAGCATGTTTTTTCATTTTCTTCTTATTTGTGTTTTACCCAAACATAGTGTAATTGCATTAAAGTGACAGCAAAATGGGCGGAGTAGTGAAAGTGTTCCCTGCAGATGAACTAACAGTAGATTGCATGCCATCACTTCATCTGAACCAGGAAGCATGGAATCAAGACATGTAAGATTAGTAACAATTAAAGGCCTTAAATGATTGTAATTAAATCTATATCGACTACAGAATCCATGGCAAAGCTGGTCTGTGAACGAACATTATCTGTCCTACATGATTGTCCTTTAGTACTCTCGTCTACAACATGGGTCTGCTAGAACTGAAACTGCCATGTGCTAACTGACTGTGTTATTGATTTAGCAAATCATATCCTTGCAAATGTCTGGTTGCTCATGAATTCTAATTTAATGAATAGATATATATCAACAATGATGGAGACTGTAACAATTTTTAAGAACTCTTTATAAACTGATGTCCAGAGAATTAAGACCCTCTTTTCTAATGAACTCCATTTCAGTGAGTGTGCCAAGCCCTTGTATGATGCAAGGAGCATCAAAAGAAGTTGCAAAGACACATAGTCTCTGTACCAAACAGAATTGGTTGATGTTCAACCATTCCAGGAGGTAGCATATGGCTGAGAACAGATGGGAGTGAAGGAAGAAGTCGGAGCTGCACTACAGGCATTGGAGGGAAACAATTCTCCGGGAATTGATGAAATACCATTTGGCATGTTTCACTAAACTGGTGGAGCACTCACTTGTCTACAGAAATTTAGGAGACACTACCTGGCCAACTGACTGGAAGAGATCCATATTTATGCCCATTCCAAAGAAAGGTGATTCAACAGATATCACTAATATCGCTCTCAAGAAAAAGTTTACTGAAAATAATTCAAAAATGGTTGCAGCAGTACATTGATAGGGAATGCTAGAAACTGAAGTAGAATTCAGAAGAGGACATGGAATGAGGGATATCATTATTGATTTCAGATGGATCTTGGCTAAAATCAGAGAATACCTGTGTTTTATTGACTATGCAAAGACATTTGACTGTGTGGATCATAACAACTTTTGGCTAGTATTGCAAAGAACGAGGATCCTGGAACACTGGATTATGCTTATGTGGAACCTATTCATGGACCAATAACCAGTTGTTCACACAGAACACAGTGATTCTACATGCTTTAGAACCAGAAGAAGTGTGGGTCAGAGTTGCTTCCTTTCACCACATGTATTCAATCAGTATGCTGATTCAAGAAACTGGACTACAGGAAGAACACAGCATCAGGACTGGAGGGACACTCACTAACAGACTGTGTTATAAGATGACACAATCTTGCTTGTTGAAAGCAAAGGGGATTTGAAGAACTTACTGATGAAGATCAAAGACTCCATCCAGCCTTCAGTAAGGATCATGCCTCCACATAAAAGAAAAATCCCCACAACTGGTTTAATAAGAAATGTCAAGGGAAGCTAAGAGAAGATTGAACTTGTCTTGGGATTTCATTTTACTTAGACCCACAATTCAATGCCCACTGAAATAGCAGTCAATAAATTAAAGGAAGCAGTGCATTGAGAGACTTACTGTAAAAGACGCCCATTTACCAACAAGTAAATAGGTCACCTTGAGAATGGGAAGCTAACCTGACCTAAGCCAGTTTCTTTTCAGTTGCCTCATATGCATGGGAAAGCTAGACCTGCATGAGGAAGACTGAAGAAAAATTGATGCATTGTGACTATGGTGTTGGGGGAGAATATAGACTATACTGTGGATTGTCAGAAGAACAAACAAACGTGTCTTGGAAGAACAGCCAGAATACGCCTTAGAAGCAAGGCTATTGAGACATCACCTCACATTCTTTGGACATGGTATCAGGAGTGACCGGTTGCGGGGACAGGATATTACACTCAGTAAAGTGGAGGGTCCGTGGAAAACAGGAATGCCCTCAGTAAGCTGGATGGACACAGTGGTTACAAAAATAGGCTCAGACCCAGAAATGCGTGAGGACAACGCTGGAGCAGGTAGTGTTTCCTGCTGTTGTGCAGAGTCGCTGAGTTGGGACTGACTGAAGGGTCCCTAACAACAGCCCATCTCCCACAGCCTGAGCTAATAGCCGCTGTTCCCAGCTTAGTATACGCATTTGCAAACATATGTCCATTTAGGAACATATTTTAAAAAAGCAAAATTACAACAACAAAACCAGTTTCCAAACCCCGTGTGTACAACTGTGTTCAATAGGGTTTTCAAGGCTGTTAGCATTTGGAAATAAATAACCAGGGTTTTCTTCCAAGATGTCTCTGGGTGGGTTCCAACTATCAACGTTTTTGTTAGCAGTTGAGATATTAGCCATTTGCACCACCCAGGGATATTTTTACATATTATGGTAAACAATAGATATGGTTTTATGTGAGTCTCCCTCTCAAACACACACACAAAATCAGAACCTATTGTGGGTCCTGCGTTTTATTTTTTCCCACTTCAGAGTATGCTAGAATTCTTTGTAACCAGTACATAAAGATCTGGTTTTATGATTAATACAGAATTTCATTGTGTGATTAGACATACTATATATAATTAATCACAATGTATATGATTATAATCACAGTCAGATTTTTTGGAGTCCTGGGGTGGCACTGTTGGCTAATGGGCTGGACTGCAAAGTCGGTTTGAACCACAAGGTCGGCAGTTCAAGTTCACCAGCCACTCCTCAGAAACCCCGTACAGACTTCCTGTGAGTTGTAACCGGCTGTGGGGCACTTAACAACAACAGGGATTTAGGTTTCTAATAATAATAATAACCCTAAACACCCTAGAGTAATTCTCTTTACGTACATGTGCAATTATTTATCCTACTATAGAAACCCAAGAAAAAGTTCAATTAGCAATTAATAAAGTATCAAATGGTATATCATTTTTCATGTAAATAGATACTGCCACATTGCCCTCTAAAAAATTTATATACTCAATAACAGTGCATGAAGTCATTTTCTTAAATCTTTACAACATTGGATATAACCCATCTTTGGAATTTTGCCAATTAGATGGATGAAAAAATAGCATTTCATTATCATTTAAATTTACCTTTCATGAATATGAGTGAATATGAATGAGATAGATCATATTTCAATATATAATATTTCTCCTATGAAATTATAGTTTATCTTTTTTGCCCTTTGCTTTCTGTTGGTTATTGATTTTCCTTACTGATGTGCCAGACATTTAAAAAGTATTCTGTGTGTTCTGACGACTTGATGTTAGATATTGCAAATCTCGTACATTTGTGGTCTGTCTCAAAGATGCTTTTAATTTAAATTGAATTAGATAGAAATTATTTTAATGAAATCAAATTTACAAATCATTACCTGTTAGTATGGATTTTAAGAACTAAGACCTGCCCTTTCCTGAGATTATAAAGAATTTGCTTATATTTTCTTCTAATACTTGCACAACTTTGCCATTTCATTTAGCTCTTTTATTACCTGGGTACCCCGTGAAGAAGAGACTTGTTTTTCCTCAAAGCTATCTGCCTTAATTATCTAATGCTTTTATAGTAGAAACACCACACACTGATTGCTTGAAAAAATTAGAAACGTCTTCTCCCACAGTTTGTTGATGTTAAGTGCTGAGGAACCTGTTTTGACTCCGACTCATAGCGAGTTTGTTTAGGGTTTGTGGCTGTAAATCTTTACCAGACAGAAAGCCTCATCTTTCTCCTATGGAGAGGCTGATGGGCTTGAACCACTGACTTTGAGATTTGCAGTTCAGTGCTTATTGCTTGAGTCACTGCAATCCTAGTCCCACAGTTTTTTGCTGTTGTTGTTAAATTGGTCCAACTCTGAGCAAGTTCCCGAGGAGCGGCTGCTGAGTTTGAACTGCCCACTCCGCGGTTCAATCTGACCTTGCTGTCCAGTGCTGATCCTACAACTCCACTCCAGGCCTGCAGTCCCGCAGTTTAGGGGGCTAGAATTCAGAATGCTGACTCTAGGCAAAGGCTTTGTCTCTGTGCTACCTCCGAAGGAAGGAGGATCCTTGTTTCCTTTCCACAGCTGGGGGCCTGAGTCCCTTGGAGATCTCCATGTGTCTTGGCATCAGTCTTCCCCTGACCTAGAAGGTTCTCAACACAGGGACCCTGGCTCCAAAAGAAAGCTCTGCTTCCTGATCTTCCTTCTTGATGGAAGTGCCTCTCCTTTGCTTGTTTCTCTCCTTTTAGC
>NW_006408666.1:7513354-7514563 GCF_000296735.1 Chrysochloris asiatica | reverse complement strand
AACAATTGTTGTTAAGTGCTATCACGGCAGTTCCAACTACAGTCACCCTGTACAGGGTTTCCGGTGATTTAAATGTTCACGGGAGTAGAAAAGCTCATCCTTCTCCCATGGAGTAGTTGGAGGGCTTGAACCGCAGACCTTGTGGCTCGCAGTCCAGGGATTATTGTATGGAGCCACTGCACCAGCTACTGGGTTTTGGTTGAGGATAGGAGATGGTCATGCCCTGGCTAGCAGGAAGGCACAGGAATACAGGAGAAGTTCACTCCCTTGCTGCCAACCTCCAGCCACATCCTGTGCTGCTGAGGAAATCTCAGGATGGCTGCAGTGTGCATGGTCAGCCCAAGTGGGCCTGTTTCCCTCTCTCTGCTCAGACTCGGCTCCCTCTCCCATCAGCACTCACTCTTCCTGTTGCCCTAGGCTCGAATGCTCAGAGGTCAGGTTCCCCAGCTGTGAGTTTCACTCAGTCTCCCATGTCTTTGTTGTACAGGGTCGCTTACTACATCTGCTTATTCTACCTTCTTGCCCCAGACTCTTTCCCAAAGAACTTTAGGACTAACTTCTGAATCTTTTATTGAAAAACACACACACAAGATATTTGACTGCAATAATATTGGAAACTTATTGGTTAGATTACGAAGAATGGACACGTTTAAACTCTGAATTTTCCCATTCAGAAACTTATGTTTGCCAAACATCATCTGACTTTTCCATCATATATGTATTGTACATTTCTGTTTGTTTTTTAAAATAATTTTCCATTGCAATTTTGCATTGAATGAGCTATCTTTTATTCGTAACATTTTTAGTTGTTTATTGCTAGGATACAGGGAAATGAATATTCTTTGTATAAGGATCATATACCACAGTACCTAGTGGGCTCTCTTTATGCGTTAGAATATAGGGTTCACATGTAAAGCTTCCTAACATTTTTTGAGGGCCAAATCGACCATAGGCTTGTTGGGGAAATATGATATAAATTTTCTAAAAGGTTAAATTCCTGCATATTTATATTTAAAGTTCCCTGTGTCTTTTAGCTTTTAGACTTAGAAGGAATCAGATTTGATTTCAGAAAAGAAACCTCTACTTCCCACGTTAAACATTACTAGGATGGTGAGGCCATTGGCTTTTAGCTTTGCTTTAAAGGGCTTGTCTGTTGCTGTTAGGCATGTTCAGTTTGGTTCTGACCAACAGGAAGCCCCTTGTCCCTAT
>NW_006408666.1:7508392-7509296 GCF_000296735.1 Chrysochloris asiatica | reverse complement strand
TGGGACTTGCAAAATTCTATTATGGGGTCTCCAGGATCATTTCTATTACCCATGCCCTACTTCCTACTACTGATCCTTCCTCTGTGTTTCCAACCTTAAATTCCAAACACCAGTAATTGTCAACACATCTTGATTGCATATTTGATCAGTTCATACAGAAGAAGTTGGTAGAATTCTTCCAGCTCATCATCACTAGCTTAAGTGGTTGGTGTGTTAGTTTGTATATGGGGATATTCTATCATAGACAGCATTTTACTTGAAGATAGATCTAGAAATGGGATTTTGTTGATGAATCTGATGCCATTCCTCTTGAACTTGCTATTCTGGTATAGTAAACCATATGACTTTCAGATTAATATTGGCCAATGCCATTTGATTGCAACTCACTAATGCCTAGGATATCGATCTTTATGTGTGTCATTTCATTTTTTTACAACTTCTAATTTTCCTAGATTTATATTTTGTACATTCCATGTACAAATGTTCTAATGATTAATGGATATTTACAGATATTTGTCCTTATTTTGAGTTGTGCTCAATGAGCAAATGAAGGTCCTGAGACTTTAATTGGTTCACATCAACATGGTCAAGTTCACTTTGAGGATTCAACACTTCCCCAATCGCATTTTGCCTTTCAATTTATGTCACTATGTTGTTGTTGTTGTTAAGTGCCCTGGAACTGGTACAGATTCGATCCAGTGCATAATAGAATGAAGCACTGCCTGGTTCTGCACAAGCTTCACAATTGTTGCCACATCTGAGCTTATTACTGCTGTCACTGTACCAAGCCATCTCGTTGGGGGGGGGTCTTCCCCTTTTTTCCAGGACCCTCCACTTTACCAATACGACATCCTTCTCCAGGGACTGATCCCTCCTGATAATATGTCTGAAGCATGAGAGAAAA
>NW_006408666.1:7491356-7507687 GCF_000296735.1 Chrysochloris asiatica | reverse complement strand
TTCGGTGTTCCCATGTTCTGTTCAAACAACTGTTTCTTGGTCTCTGTAGAGGTTCCTCAGGAGCACAATTAAGTGTTCCAGAATACTCATTCTCCACAGTGTTGTCCATAGTTTGTCATGACCCACACAATCAAAAGCCTTTGAATAGTGTCTCCTTCTTCCTAGAGTGTCTTTATCTGGAAGCTCAGTTACCTGTGGGTGGCCCTGCTGTTATTCAAACTACCTATGTCATAGCTTCCAGCATCACTGTAACATGAGAGCCATGACACTATGTCAAACTGATAAACAAGCAGCTGCCTATGACAATGGTGCTGTGTAAATGCATACTTATATAATTGGACAATAGGGGAAATGCCACATCTAAGCATTACTATTTCTAATAAGACATTAAAAACATTTAATAAATTAGTATCGGTGGTGGTGGTATATGCCATGGAGTCGGTTCCAACTCATAGAGGCAGGAAACCCTGCCTAGGGTTTACAAGGCTGTAAATCTTTACAGGAGCAGAAAGCCTCATCTTTCTCCTGAGGACTGGCTGGTAGTTTTGAACTGCTGACCTTGAGGCTAACAGTCCAACTCATAGCCACTACAGTTTACTGCTTATCTTACAGTGTCACATAGGACTCCCCCAAATTAGTTTTGGGACAAGTTAAAATCAAAACATAAAATTATACTTCTGATTTGTAACTCAAAGGGGAGAGTAGTTAATCTTCCATTCCAGGAACAGAGGACCCTAGGAGCATCAAGAGAGAAGAGCATGAGCTTAACATAGGACCCTAACCAGAGAAGCAGCGACACCAGAGATGGAGGCAAAGATGATGACATAGACAGAGAGAGAGAGCTGCTGAGGACTTTAGACTCATGGAAAAAGAGGGACTGAGAGCTGGTGGCCAGGAGACTGGCTTCCAGAATGTGCCCCTTGGTTGTTTAAATGATTATTTATGCCTGCGTGGTTTTTCTTTTTTTGTGTGTGTTGTTGTTGTTGTACATCCAGGGGAGAAAAGGGGGTGGTTCTTGATCAAAGAAACAATCTTTGAGTTTTGGAGGAGGAAATGATCCAAGCACTAGAAGGTAAACATACTGACAGGGGTGATGGGGCAGGCAGTATACAACCGGAGGGAGCTTGGCAGAGGAAATAGGGGTGGTGGGAGACACGGGGAGGAACACAGTGCTTAAAGTGAAGAGAGGTACACGCGGTTAACTGTGGTGCATGGATGGAATTACAGCCATATGAAGCCAAGTTTATGATTTGTTGGATGTAAACCTTCCCCTATGTAAACCTTCACTTAATGCACAATAAAAAGCTAAAAAAAATTATAGTTGTTTCACATCATATTTAAAAAATGTGCCTATATTTAATTGCTCAAATATAATGAAGTTATAAATAAGACCATGTTGTTAGTGGTGTTAAGTACTGTCAATTTAGTTCTAACTCATAGCAAGCCTGTATAGGTTTTCCAAAGAGCATTTAGTGGGTTTGAATCTCCAACCTTCTGGTTAGCGTCCAGTTCTTACCCTACAGCACCACACCAGAACTCCACTAACACTTTAGAATATTTAAATAAACTACATTACAACACTTCTATAATCAATCCTGGAGCCATGTTATTCTTCATATGATCCAGCTTCCTGGATTATGTGCTCAGCAGACAGATTAAATGAATACATTTAGTAAAAGGATACAACCCTGACACACACCTTTCCTGATTTTAAACCTTTCCGTGTCCCCTTGTTCTGTTCTAATAACTGCCTCTTGGGCTGTGTACAAGTTCCTCAAGAGCACGATGAAATATTCTGGAATTCTATTTCTTCAAAACCTCATCCAGAGTTTGTTATGACTCACACAGTCAAATGGCTTTGTGCAGTCAGTAAAGATAAGCAAGTGTCTTTGTGGTATTCCTCCTTTCAGTGACGTCAGCGATGACGTCCCTCGTTCCAGAGCCCCTTCTGAACCTGTCCTGAATTTCTGGAAGCTCCCTGTCAAATACAACTACATCCGTTTTGAATTATGTTTATCACACTTTTAGTTGCATGTGATATTTATGTTGTTGTTTGATATTTTTTGCTGATACAGAAATTTTTTTCCTGCATCTACTGAGATAATCACGGAACTCTGGTAGCGTAATGGTTACGAATAGGGTTGCGAACTACAGGGTCAGCAGTTCAAAACTACAAGCTGTTCCATGGGAGAAAGATGAAGCTTTCTGCTCCCATAAAGACTTACAGCCTCAGAAACCCTGTACAGGGTTGCTATGGGTCGGAACCTGTCGGGGACCCGCCTCGACATTGGGGTTCAGTTCACGAGGGGAGGATACCTGACGGCGACTCAAGAATACACAGAAAGAGACAAAGGAGACAAAGAGAGAGACAAAGAGGCACCCCAAAGCCAGGGTGGATACATCACTGATAGGCAGGCTTGGGACTACAGGCATCGTGGCCTCTGCAGGCAGCAACTCACTGCCCTGCAATCTTTACTCCATGCCTCCCAACCAGTTATGCACTGATCTTTACTCCATGCCTGCCAACCAGTAATGCTCTACTCCATGCCTGCCAACCAGCAATGCCCCCTGGGGAGGCCCGGGCCTCTGCTTTATTCAGGGGAGGAGCTTCACACCAAGCTGGGAGGGACTTAGGCAAGGTACAGCTAACATCAGTTCTTTTCCAGACATTCAGGTAACTTTACATTATACTTCACTGGTTCGAATCCCAGGCCAGCAACTTGGATTCTCAGGCCCAATTAACATATCTATAGCCCCTGAGCATAGTTGGGGGAAGGTGAGAGTTAAAGACAAAAGCTTGGGCAGAGTCCTGCTGCTTTGGCTTCCTGAGCCAGGTCTGCAGGAGGACTCCAGACGCCCAGGTGAATGGGCTGCACCTGGAAAAGGATTAGGGAGGATGGGTTCTTTGTCTATAGAACAAAGAACTGTGAAGTAGCTAAGACATTTTTAGTTAATCCTTTGGAGAAATGTTTAACCTTACAACCTTCAGTCTGGGCTTTAGGAAAATACCCCATTTATCTGTGGATTGCCAAAGGCTCCAGTGTATTAATTTAATATATATACCTGAATATTAATATGAAAGCAATTTGCCATTAACTGCCAGTGGCCTCATTTGCCTCGAACCTCTGATTAGTCTTACATGGTCTGCAACAGGAACCGACTCCACGGCACATAACCAACCAAGCACCACTGAGATACTCACTGATGGATTTCCTAATTTGAAAATAACTTTGCATTACTAATAAAGATCCAACTCATTCAAGATGCTTTATTTTTACACACTATTGTGTTTAACTTCCTATTAATTTGTTTTTCCATTTGTATTTATAAATAAATTGAGTATTTTTATTTTTTGACCGACCTTGGCTGATCTCATACAAAGCTATAATAACTTCATAAAATGAGTTTGAGAGCCTGCACTTAAATTTTTTTTTTTTTTCCTAAAGAAAGCTTGTATAAAATGATTCTGGGTTTTGTGGACTTAGTAAAATCATCCTGTGAAATTGTTTGGGTATAGAGTGTTATTTTGACTGCTAATTTAAATACTTTAATGGTTGCTGAGTTACTCAGAAATCTTATTTGTTTTCAAATCATTTTGGTCATTTAATTTTTTAAAATATGCATGGCATTTTACCTAAATTGTGTAATGCATTGCTACAAAATAGTTTATACTACTAATATAAGTTAAAACATATAGCTATGTTTCCTTTTCATTCCTAAATATGGTAATTTTTGGCTTCTCTAATTTTTAATTAGTCTTGCTAGAACTTTATGAATAGCATTCAACTTTTCAAGAAGTAGCGTTTAGTTTTATTGTTCATCCCTATTTTAAAGATATATATTAATTTATAATAAGTGTGCCCTCTTTCACTATTGTTTCGGGATTGGTTCTCTTACCCAAGTCTTCTTGGACTGAATATTTTGTGCATTTATTTTCCATCTTTTTTGTGGCTATTCTTCTCATTTAGTGAAAACTTCCTGAAAGTACCAATTTATCTATAACTCATAAGTTTAGATCTTTTCTATCTTTTAGTTACAAATATTTGAAAGCGTTTCAGAATTCAGGAAGGAGTATTTTAGTTCCCAATGTAGAGAGAGTTTTGAGACTGTCTTTTACTGTAAATTTTACATTTTTATTTCACTATGATTAAATAGCAACATTTCACTCTATCAAGTTTTGAAATAGACTGAGAATTTTTTATGGCGCTCTGTAAGCCAAAAGCACTTGTGTTTCATATATATTCATGTGTTCTCCTGGAAGGGTGGTGCGTTTGTGGAGTGAAAGGTCAGAGAAAGGCTTATGGGCTGCCCGAGAGCCGCTGGCTGCGGTGGGCTCCTCCACAAAGACACCCTCACACAGTTCTCGTTTGTCAGCCTCGCAAACTGAATGGTGCACATTTGTCTTCTGTTGTAACGTCTTTGGCTTCAGGTGAGTATTTTACTTAAGGACAATTTACAAATCAAAACAGAAACTTGTAATAAACTCTCTTTACAGTTGTGATTATAAGAAGCTTCAAATTCCCTTAGGCTTGATTGATAAAACACGACATTCATCCTATTCCGAGGATGATGTTCAGCAAACTTTATGACAGCGGGAAACAGCTGGTAGAGTGGGTTCATGGAAAGGTGAAGGTAATATAGCTATAAAAACACGAGGATAATGATTTTAAAAGGGATAATAGTTGTAACAACACCATTAACCTTTTGCTTCGGATTATTGGATGTGTGGTCTCTTTCAGAGGTCTAATCAAAGGGAACTGCAATGTGGGAGAAAGAAGGAGCTCTACAGAATTGGCCGCCATTTTTTCCTTAAAAGTATTATTTCCTTAATTCATAGAGAAAGCAAAACCACCGCTGGAATTGGACTTTGAAAGAATATTAATTTCGTTCCCAAATAAGTGGATTGCTATCTGTAATGGAAAGAATGAGAAAGCATCTTTATGGATCTATAGACTAGATCAGGATTCCTGTCCCTGGTTGTAAAAGCTGTTATGGACACTGAAAAAGTCAGACAGTTTAGGAGGCTTTAATATAGCACCTTGCTTTGTAGTCTAGGTTTATAAATACATTTTTGAGTTTGTATGCTATTTGAGAGACAATTTAATTTAGTGAAAATTGGAATCAATCTCCTTTTAGACATTTTTGTGATTCTACAGTGTCTTGTGGCCACATTGTATGCCTATGTTGTTGTTGTTGTTAGATGCCATCTAGTCGATACCGACTCATAACAACCCTATGCACAACAGAATGAAACACTGCCCAATGCTGGACCAACCTCACAATTATTTCTATGTTTGAGCCCATTGATGTTGCCACTGTGCCAATCCATCTTGCTGGAGGACTTTCGCTTTTTCTCCGACCCTCCACTTTACCAAACATGATATCTTTCTTCGGTGACTGGTCCCTCCTGATACTATGTCTGAAGTATGAGAGACAAGGTCTGGCCATACTGGCTTCCAAGGAGCATTCTGGTTGTACTTCCAACACATATTGGTTTGTACTTTTGGCAGTCTATGGTAATTTTAGTATTCTTTACCAACACCATAACTCAAATGCATCAATTCTACTAAAATTTGATTTCTGTATATTCCATCTGTATAGGTCCATGTGTTTAGACATCTTTTATGTTGTTTAAAAGAGGTATTTGCATTGAACAAGTCATTGTTCTCGCAAAATTTTATCAGGTGATCTCCAGCATCGTTTCTATTAGCAAGGCCATATTTTCCAACTACTGATCCTTCCTCTTGGTTTCCAATCTTTGCATCCCAATCACCAGTGATTATCAATGTATCTTGAATGCATGCTTGATCAATTTCAGACTAAAAAAGTTGATAGAGTTCTTTAACTTGTCATCACTGGCTTTAGTGGTCGGTGCATAAATCTGAATACGAGGTATAACTAAGAGCAAGTGGAATCAACAGAAACCAGATGACATAAACAGTAAAGATCACAATGCAAGGACAACAAACCAAACCCAGCTCATAGCGAATCTCTAGGATGGACACCCTTATTTAGATGGAAACCCACGATAACCAAATATCTGTGAAACATGTTGAGACTAAGGGCTCTTGGGAGTTCTGGGGTGGCACTGTGGGATAAAACACAGGGCCACGAGGTCGACAGTTCAAACTTACCAGCGGCTCCTCGGAACCCTATACAAGGTCGCTATGAGTCAGAATGACTCAATGGCATTTAAGGACACTTCATATTGCAGAGTCCTGGTGTGGCTCTGAGGTTTAATGCACTGAACTGCAAGGTCAGTGGTTCAAGCTCACCAATAGCTTTTCAGAAACCCTGTACAGGGTCATTATGGGTCAGACCGACTTGACAGTACTTCCCCACACCAAGGGGCTCTTCAGTTGGAGTCCAGTATCAAGTCAATGTGCTTGGACTCCTGGGTTCTGTGAACCTGATGAAAGTATAATTATAACTTTTGTAACAAGATACCCAAATGCATTTTTCAGAGAAGTTCTTTATTGTTAACTGGCCCCTCAAAAGTTTATGTAATCTACAAAAGATTAAAAACAAGTGATCTAGATTTTTTTTTTCTTCTATAGTTGCCTTCTTATCTGGCAACTGCTCCATTTTCTCTCTTTTGAGTTTTGAGATGTGATGTCCCGGACAGTCCCACCTCCTCCCCTAAAGCTACTAAACGTCTTTGTTTGCTGTCTTCTCAGAGACTTGAATTTAAAGAGATTTTTTAAGTGAAACTTTAGGATACACCCTTCTCACGGATGAGAGATCACTGATAAGGAAGAAAATGAAGCAGCCTGGGCCATCCTGGGAAATCTCTGAGGAGAAGGCTAACTGATCCTGTGAGAATGAACCAGGAGTTAAAACCAGCTGACCTTTGACTGAGAACTTGGCTCTTTTGCTTTTATAATGGTAGTATAAATGCCTGCATTTCAAATCCTATTTTTTAAAATACAATCCCTAAATAACTCTTTTTTTTTTAATGTTTTATTGTGAATTATGTGATAGTTTACAGGGGAGAACATTAGCTTTACATTCATCCTATCGTATATGGTTTCATTGCCATGGTTGCAATCCCCTCCATGCATCATCAACCAACCAAAGGGTACACACTACAAGTCTGCCCCTCAGTTGTCAGCACACAGCCCCTCTCCCTCTCTAGGTCTAGAGTCCCCAGCTGTTCAATCTCTCCATGTCATCATTTCTGCCTCCATCTTTGGTGTCACTGTTTCTCTGGATAGGGTCCTGCACTCCGCTCTTCTCCCTTGATGGTCCCAGGGACCTCCGCTCCTGGACTGCAAAGTCAACCACCATCCTCATTTTGCTACAAAACGTTTATATTTCCAACCCTCACAATCAGTCCTGTGAGAAATAACTCATGTGGTTCATCTTCAGGAATTCCTGAGATTGCAAGACCTGGCAGACAGATGGTTGATTTAAGCAGGCTATTCTGGAACTAGGAAATTTAAATACAAATACAGCCATTAAGACCTTGGGCAAGCCATTGTGGTTTCTCTGAGGGGAGGGAAAATGGGATGTACCATAGGTTTGTATGTGGAGAACTGGAACTGGAAGAGGGGTTTAGGGGGGAACAAGAATATAAACCATTTGAGGAGGGCAATGTGGGACGTCTGCCCGTGTCTGTGTCTATGGGGCTGGGCCCCTGATTTTGCAAAATCAAATAAAGAAAACCCCATTTTCACTAAAATGATACAGATTGGATTACTTGAGCATTTGTCAGTATATACAACTGCTATCACAAAAGTCCTGATAGCAATTATTAACTATTGTGCCACATGAGTGCCATCCCCATCTCCTTTTATCATCCCTACCCAGACAGATTGGATACTACTCAGTGGAGATTCTATCTTCTTCTGTACCCTCTAGATTTAGACTCCCTCTTGAAAGCTTGTAAGCCAGTCACTTCTTGCCTTTGTAGCCCCCCATTTTGGGTAGCCAATGTCTAAGTTGCCCATCACTGTCTACTCTGTGTATGGAGGGGGTGGGAATGATTCTTGCTGTAAAGATTTATTCCCTCTTTTGAGCTACTGCATCCATAGATATAGGTCAAGTTCATCAAATTGTATCAGATTCCTCTTTTTCCTCTTCTTTCTTCTTCTAGTTGAGTTCTGATCATCCAGTAATTGAAGTAAGGTCAAGTGGGTATTATCTGAAAGGATGGGTGTTCTTGTGCATAACCCCTTGCATTTCATCCACTGGACACTTCACTCTCCTCTCTAGTCCTTTGTGGCTATGTCACTGACTCTGGGCCTAGGAGACCCCAGGTCTTGCCACACTGCTGGCTAATCTGGTCTCCACAGGAGTCTATTGAATGGTAGGGTTTATCTTGCTGCTTCATTGCTGTTTTTCCCTCAGTTCCCTTTATCAGTGAACAACCTAAATAACTCTTGCATCTGTAGCTTTTTATTTTATTTTTTTCTGTTCCACTGCTGTGCCCTGAGGTTATGCTAGATTTTTTTAGTACATTTTGCTTCTTACAACACTTTGAGGGGTACAGAGGAATTGCCTAGACAGTATGGAGCATTTTCATGTACTCTTTCTTCCTTGCACTGTTTCTCCTACTAACATTTTACATTCCTGTGGCATACTATTGCAAGTGACCAACCACTTGATGCCTTGTTATTAACTAGCTTCTATAATTTACATTAGGGCTCCCTCTTTGTGCTCTTTGTAGCCTTATACCCCAAAATCCAACCCTACTGCTATCACATTAATTCTGATACCTAGTGACCTTATGAAGGGTTTCAGAGACTGTTAATCTGTCCGGGAGCAGAGAGCCCATCTTGCACTTCAGGAGCAGCTGTTGGGTTTGAACTGCTGACCTTGCAGTTAGCAGCCCAACAGCTAAGTCCAACATGGTTCTTTAGGTTCTGACAAATAGATAATGTCATAAGCTCACCATTTATAGTACATACAGAAGAGTTTCCCTGCCCTTCTTAAAATTTCCTATTATGGACTCGGTTAAAGACCTGGGTCAAGATTCAAGTTTTTCCTCAGGCTCGCCCACACATTTGTGGCATATCATTTTCAGAAATTTATATATCCTTTCAAAAGTATGAATCCCAGAGACATAGTTCTCGGTTTGTTTTTAATGTTGTTAAGTGCTGTTGAGTTGGTTTGACTTATAGTGACCCTGTATAAGATTTCCATGGAGTGGCTAGTGATCTTGAACCACTGACCTTGCCATTCAAACTGACCCTGCAATCCAGTGCATTAACCCACAGCACCACACCAGGAATTCCAGTTCTTGGTTTAGACTGCTTATTTCCTGCCTGGTTTCACTGCTTCTGCCTTTGGTAACTCCAACCCAGCTCCCATAATGGCTTTTCTCAAGGTCAATGTGATGACCTTCCAGTACCAAGAATACCAAAATCACCAGTTCACTCAGATACTCCTCTCTTGGTCCTCTTCATGTCTCCATCTCCTCGTTCCCAGCCCACACAGAACTGCACATACTTGCCCAACCTTTTCTGACATAGCTTGCCATTCTGTGTGTCCAATCCTGCCATCTGTTGCTCCCTGCCCAGCCAGCTCTTCCCTGTGTGTGCTTAATGATCAGCCTTTGGGCAGCCCTCAGACCCATATAGCTCTTCTTGAAGCAGCTCTGATACTTTCCTGCCCCCGCACACTAGAAATGGGTCCTTAGCACTGTCTTACCACCACGGGGCTGCCTGTGTTTGTTTCAATGTCTTTCGGCTTATTGTAGGCACAGATGAAGATTTCATTTGTATCTGTGGTTTATTTGAATTCTGGGCTTGTTGAATGAGTGTTTCACCAGAAACTGTGTGGAATTTCTGAACAAAGAAATCAGATTCAAAGAGATATTAATGAGTAGGTCCTGTGTCTTTCTCCTGACTTATTCTTGTTTCTAGCATACCACACCAGAATGTTTGAAATATCCAAGGAAGGCTGGTGAGAGACCACTTTGCTCTACTTGGATTGTATGACTGGACATGTGAGTTTGGGTGTAATAATTATATATTGTTGTTGAAAGAACTAAATTCAAATTCAGGATCCGCCATTCAGACAACACTAATGGAAACCCATTACAGTCATTCCTTGGTGTCTCAGGGAGATTGGCTCCAGGATTCTCAGATGCTCAAGTCTCTTACCTAAAATGGCATTCTATTTGGAGTCCTGGTGTGGCACTGTAGGGTAAGCACTAGACTGTGAACTGCAAGGTTTGCAGTTCAAATCCACCAGTCACTCCTTGGAAGATTCATACAAGGTTCCTATGAATAAGAACCGACTCGATGGCACTTAACAGCAACAATTATTTGCATAGAATCTATGCATGCACATCTTCCTATATAATTCATGTTTCTACAGATGACTTACAACACCTAATACAACCCAAATAGCTACAGATCACTTACAACACCTAATACAATCCAAATATCTACAGATCACTTACAAAACCTAAAACAATCCAAATATCTACAGATCACTTACAACACCTAAAACAATCCAAATATCTATAGATCACTGATAACACCTAATACAATCCAAATATCTACAGATCACTTACAACACCTAAAATAGCACGAATGCTATGAAATAGCACTTTATACTCCCTCTTAGCCTTTGAGGAATTGCTTAGACCATACCAGTTAATTGCTTTCCCCCCACAGATATGGAGCTGTGGATACAGAGATTACACCTGTAGCATGCCTCGCCCTGGACCTCTTCATCTACATGTTAATTTCACTGCACTCTAGTTTATTCCAACTCATAGTAACTCTGGATAAGGTTTCTGAGACTATAAATCTTTATGGGAGAAGAGAGGTTTATCTTTCTCCTGTGGAGGGACTTGTGGGTTTGAACTGCCGAGCTTACATTTAGCAGTTCAGTGCTTATCGTACAGCACCACTAGGGCTCCTTAAACCTTAACTTCTTAATCTACATATTGTTGTTGTTGTTGTTGTTAGGTGTCCTTGAGTTGGTAGCAACTCACAGTGACCCTATGCACAAGAGAACGAAACACTGCCCGATCCTGGGCCAACCTCACAACTGTTGCCACGCTTGAGCCCATTGATGCTGCCACTTGGCCAATCCATCTCACTGGGGGTCTTTCTCTTCTTCTCTGACCCTCTGCCTTACCAAACATGATATCCTTCTCCAGTGACTGGTCTTTCCTGACAATATGTCCTAAGTATGAGAGGAGAAGTTTGGCCATCTTGGCCTCTAAGGAGCACTCTGGCTGCACTCCTTCCAGCACAGATCTGTTGGTTCTTTTGGCAGCCCATGGTAATTTAATATTCTCCTCCAACAGCATAACTCAAAAGCATCAATTCTTCTACGGTCTTCCTTATTTACTGTCCAACATTTGCATGCATATGAATTATTGAAAATATCATGGCTTGGGTCAGGCGCACCTTAGTCCTCAAGGTGACATCTTTGCTCTTCAACACTTTAAAAAGTTCTTGTGCAGCAGATTTGCACAATGCAATACGTCGTCTGATCTCTTGACTGCTGCTTCCGCGAGTGTTGATAGTTGATCCAAGAATAATGAAGTCCTTGACAACTTCAATCTTTACTCCATTGATAAGAATGTTGTTAATTGGTCCAGTGGTGAGGATTTTTGTTTTCTTTACATTGAGATGTAATCCATATCGAAGGTTGTGCTCTTTGATCTTCATCAGTAAATGTTTTAAGTCCTCTTCACTTTCAGCAAGCAAGGTTGTATCATCTGCATATTGCAGGTTGTTAATGAATCTTCCTCCAATCCTGATGCCATGTTTTTCTTCATAGAACCCAGCTTCTCGGATTATTTGCTCAGCATACAGGTTGAATAAGTATGGTGAAAGAATACAACCCTGTAGCACACCTTCTTTAATTTTAAACCATTCGGTGTTCCCATGTTCTGTTCAAACAACTGCCTCTTGGTCCATGTACAGGGATCATAAAATTATCGATTCCCTAATTACAGAGTTTTTAGGATGCAGTTAGTACATGTGTGAATATATTGTTTCAGGTCATGTAACCTAGAAATATTAGTAACATTGACTATTATGATGCAACTAGACTTGAGAACCTGTTACCCTAATTCAAAAACTAATGCTAAATTATGTTGTTGTTATTGTTAGCTGCCTTTCAGTTGGCTCTGACTTATAGTGACCCCACACACAACAAAACCAAGGACTTTTTGGTCCTAGAAAGTCTTCATGATTTTTTGCAAACCTGAGTCCAGTACGGCCACTGTATATTTGCGTGCTTTCCAACGTGGGGCTCATCGTCCAACACAGTGTCAGACAATGTTCTATTGTGATCCCAGAGCTCTCCTAACTGCTTTCTGTAAGGTCCTCCGGCCAGTCTTCCTACTTTGCCTTAGTCTGAAAGCTTTGCTGAAACTTGTCCACAGTGGGAGACTCTACTGGTATTTGAAATACTGGAGGTATAACTTCCACCTCGTGGTACCTGGACCAAGAAGCAGTTGTTCGGACAGAGTGTCAGACAGAGCTTCCCCAAGAAAGCAAATCTAAGTACTCTCAGTCAGTTCTAGAGCACATGACTGATGACAGAAACAGTCTATAAGAAAGAAACTTGTCACTTATTAGAAGTCCATAGGCACCTGCACATTTCCTGGTCAGTAGCAATTTGGTGGCTCTATTTTCTTCTACAATGGTAAAGTTTCACCTTGTCACAGAGAGCCTCAGAATAAAAGCTGTTGCTATTCTTTGTAGCTGGACATTGCCACGAAGAATCAATTCTGGTCAATGGGGTGTGAACCACAGAGTCATTGGGCAGTTTCTGGGATCCTTCTCAGGAGGCTGGTGGTGCAAACTCTTTGCTTCTCTTCCTTTGGGTATTCCCTGTATCCTGGAACTTGGCTCTACCAAGAGGGAGGCTATGCTGGTGTTAGCAGGAAGAGCTCTTGCTCTTGAGGACTTTATGGGTTAGCCCTTCAGTGACAGTCCCAAACTGAACTTGCATTATGTTTAAAGCATGTTTTTGTTTTGTTTTGTTTTTTTTGGGGGGGGGATCCCCTTCATTTGAAGTAGAACTAAACCCTCCACCCAATTAGCAAGCCTTTAGTCACTGTATCTGCTGAAGGTTTGCTCTTCCGTAACCCATCTCAGTAGGAGTTCTTAGCACGCTGTCCTTAATAGCTATTGTCTAGTTGGCTCTGGTGCAGGTGGCCTTGTGTAGAATAGAATGAAATGAAATGGCCTCATTTTGCATCCTCCTCCTGATCATTGGCATGTTTGAATCCCAGCAGGCAATATTCCATTGTGATCCATGGGTTTTATATTGGTTAGTTTTGGGATGAAGCTCACCATGCTCTTCTTCCCAAGGCTTTTTAGTCTGCAAACTCTGATGAAATCAGTCTACCATGAGTGACCCTATTGGTATTTGATACAATGTAATGAAATGATAGACGGGTAGTGATCTTTACACCCTGGGGAATGTGAAGGATGCATGTCTTAACTGTAGGGATAGAAGGACAAAAGAAAGACTTCCCAGGTTGGAGAAGCACGTACTATCGACATTGCTGATTGTTACAACTGACAACAGGCTTGTGTGATGTTGTGGCAGGTAGGGTAGTAGAGTGCTGCATCCAGATGTTGAATTTCAGTCCTGGAATTGTTATTGCTACATGTGGTTGCAGTTGTGTGTCGTCGAGTTTGTTCTGAACCACAGTGACCCTGTATAGGGTTTCTCGTGGCTGGTGAGATTGAACCCTCGACCTTGAGACTCAAACCGACTTTGCAGTCTAACATAGACGTGCATGTCTGAGGGGATGTGGTCAGCGGCTGTGCCCTTTGGGGAAGTTGGGCAATATGAAGAGGTGAAGAAAGAACAGGGTCAGGAGGCATTCCTAATTCAGAATACGACTCCATCCAGCTGGGAAGGGACTGTTGACTTGCGGGGTCCCCCCCAGGGAATCATGGCTAGGGGACAGTTTGTATTCTGACATGCATATTCATACATGTGGACAACACAACTCAGACATTTTCTAAAATTTGGTACACATTTCATGATTTAAATTTGTCAGAAAGCTTCACGTTCACTTGTGTATTTCAACACATTGTGTTTATGGCTGAATACCTACATTTATATTGACTACAGTAAGAAACGTACATTTTAAAGTAATTCAACATCAAGAAGGGTTTTATATCTGCATTGCCAGAATATCATTTGCATGGCTGCATTCTGTTAATGCACAGTAGTTAAATAAACTCCAAAATTCTGATTCTGCAATAGCGCATTAAATCATCTTAAATACTATGTCATAATGACAACTTGATGCAACCAGATGTGAGATTTAGGAATTAAAAAAAAAAAGAAAAAGAAAAGCTTTTCAGAAGACATGGCTTCCTGATTTTACATTCTCAGACCCGTTTGCACAGCTGTTAAAACAGCTCTCCTGAGTGTGAGCGAAAGCCACTGCGGTTCTGCTTCAAGCATGGAATCACTTAAGAGCAAGCTAATGTTCTCCAGGACATTTGGATCTGCACTTTTATGATATCAGCACAGGCAAGATTTCCTTCTCAGGGCCGGATTTTCTCACTGTGGAAACGTACAAATAAGTGTGATCGTGTGTTGTCACCGAGAATTACTAACAGGTCTCCTAAGGTGTCCTTTGGTCCAGAAGCCAGGTGAAGCCAGTGGACCCCACAAGGACAGAATGCTCATCACACCAGATTTAAAAGAAGACTGCCAGGTATTAATCCACATTGACCGGATAACATGGTTGAAATACGAATCTTCTGTCTTCTAGTTCCTGCCCTGCATTGTGGATCATTGCTGAGGAGAAATGTCAGCTTCCTGTTCTTTGAAGTCTCCACATCTTAGGATTGGCAGTGAACTTTTGAACTTCTGATCTTATCAGCTAGTATAAAAGTTGGCACAATTCAATGGTGTTTATGTAATGAACCATCAAAGAAAGAGAATCCATTTGACAACCATGTTGTACACTGTGTGCAGGGAAGGCTAATGCCACCATCAAACAGGAATCCTAGAAATTAGGTCGTAACAGGCAGTACAAGTGGGCCCTAATGAACCCAGATTCCTATCTGTGCTGGAATTTTATTCTGGATAATGTCCTCGGAAAAGCTGCCATGTTTGAATCTGGAAGGGAGCCCATTGCTGATACAACAAATCAATTGATAAGAAGTGTCTTTATTGCACTCAATAAAAAAACAGCGCAACCCCAAATAAACATGCATGGCTCATAAAACAAATTGCTCACCTAAAATGAATTACACTCTAAGTTTTTTTAGTAAATTACACGACAGAGTCTTTAGTGATGTATCCATCCACTCAAGAGTAAGATTATAAACAACACTAAAAGTAAATGCTTTCATGTTTCTTTTAAGTTTTTTTTTTTTTTTTTTTCAATCTATGGGATTACCAAGAGCAAAATATAAAAGAAAAAAAAAAAGTGGTAGAAATTGCTTGTTTTGTGAAATATAGGAAAGAAATACACCATCTGTGATTTAACACAGTTCTCAGTGTTCCATCTGGGATCTAAGCACAGTTCTTAACAAAGCTGGAATCCTACTGTAGTTTGATATAATTTTAAAAATTTCCTAAGAAGACTCCTTGTAACACACCATTTTGAATGAAATAGTAAATATGGCCATTGTAAATTGTTTTAAGAATTTATTGGTGTTGTTATATGTAAAGGCTTAATATTCTTAACAGTTAATCAAACTTCAGGCCATGAAACTTCACTGTAAAACAAGTGGATATTTAACCTGGTGTGATTAATCTATTCAGTAAATATAGACTATCAAGGATTGTGTTAAACATAAGTCCATGTATAAGAGAATCTAAAAGCATTCAATGGCATTGCATGTTACTTTAGTCAACACACTTTAAGTCAGTATTAGTAAGAAAACACAATGATACATCTGCCAGTGACTCCTGGGCCATTTTGGGGGATGATATTCACGTCCTTCGGATAAATTTATTGGGTGAGATGAAGCCATGTGTGTACATACAGGACCTGTACAGTGTTGAACAGCAGACAGACAGAAATACCTCCAAAGTAGGCTAACTATCCCTGGAGATGAATGCTTTTGGCTCAGAACAGGAACACATTGAGCAAAACAGCATTCTCAAGTAGGCCGTAAAACTACAAGGAGGGACTTCAGAAAGTTTGTGGAAACATGAAATTTAAAGATAATGAAATTTTTTCATGAACTTTTTGAAGTCTACTCATAAATTAAAGATGTACAGACTCGGAAATCCTATGCAGGATCACTATGAGTCAGAATCGACTCCATGGTACTTAGCAACAACAACAGCTCATAAATTAGGGTCCACTCTGGGAACTGAATGATGCAGACTGCATCAAGAAAAGATGGAAGGAATACACAGAGTCATTGTAC
>NW_006408666.1:7488249-7489970 GCF_000296735.1 Chrysochloris asiatica | reverse complement strand
GGCCAGGCGGCACCATTGATGGACTCAAGTGTGGCAGCGGTAGTGAGGTTGGCCCAGGATTGGACATTGTTTCATTCTGCTGTGCATGGGGTTGCTATGAGTCGGTTCCGACTCGATGGCACCTGACAACAACAACAACAACAATATATTATAATATGATATAATATTGGTGTTGTAGGATAAGCACTGGACTGCAAGGTTGATTTGAACCTCAAGCCACCAGCTGCTCCTTGGGAACCCTCTCCATGGTCATTCTGAATGGGAACTGACTTGACAGAACTTACCATGAGCAGCAAGATGATAGTAATGTGATATAATTGTATGGATTCCCTGAGCGGTGCCAAGGAGATTTCACTGCAAGGTGCCTGGGAAGAAGGGATCCTCTTCCCCAACATGGGCCACTGAAAACGGTGTGCAACCCCACTCGGACACACGTGGGGTCGCAGTGAGTCAGTCTACTTGATGCAACACTCAAAGCAAGGAACCCTGGTGGTGCAAAGGTTAAGTGTTTGCCTGCCATTCGAAAGGTTCATACGTTTGAACCCACCTGGGAGCTACTCGCAGAAAGACTTAGAGATTAGCGCTAGGAAACCCTAAGATTGTCTCTGTTACATGGGGTCACTATGCCTCGAAAACTGTTCAGCATCACCTCCCACAACAATATATGTCGACAGGAGTCTTTAACTTTTAAAGACAAAGGTCACACCCAATGTTCTATTTGGTATCTTCCCTTTTTCTGAAACAAACAAACAAAAAACATTCCCTCTCCAGGGTCCCTATGATTTGGAATCTGCTCCCTGGCACTTCAAAGCAGCAACATCAGCGTGTTCAAAATCACTTTATTCTTTTTCCATGTTGCCGGGTTTCCTGCTGGATGGATGTGTTTCTGCTGAGGGATAAACCAGCGCCATCCAGTCCATGGTGACTCCTAGCTCTCCTCTAAGGTCCACAGTGTCCCCGGGCTCCTAGGCTAGTTCTTGGTGGCTGTGTGTGTGGCGGTGGGTGTGAAGCCAACCTTTTGGTGAGTGGTGGAGCACTTAGCCATTGTAACCATCAGAGCTCCTTGATGCACTGTTTCCTTCGTTTTCTTCTTCCTTCCTTCCATTGTTCTGCTTTGTTTATGTTCTCCTTTTCCTAGCTTCATTTTTTCCTAGGAAAAACTCAATTTCCTTCTGTTCAGTTTTGCAGTTTTGTTTTTTTACTTCTGTTTTTACTTTTTTGAAATCCTCTTTTATAATTTTTCTGGGTTCATTTTATTGTTTTATTTTTAATTGGATACATAGGTCATCTTCTTTTTTTCTTGTTTTAACTGTGTAAGTTTTTGAATGACATGATTCTAGAAAACACATCTTTTTTTTTTTTGGAATTCCATATTCTGAAGAAAAATATTCCAGGGATTACTTCAGAAGTGGGTTAAACTTTTCTAGGTGGTTGATTTTTTGATTTACATTTCTTTCCATTTTTCTGCCCTCTTTTTCCTGTTTGATCATTTTTATAGCTTTATTTTCCACATTATCCAGGTTTATAGCATTTCTATTTTCTACCAATTTTCCCTGTCATAATGTGGTTTTAGCGTTACATCGAAATGAATTTAATGCTCACAATAGTGTTCTGTGTCCAGCATTTACAACATGACCCTTCTTTTCTTTGTCATTGTCTATAAAGAATTGGTGTTGGATGATCAGAGCTCAACCAGAAATAAAAAGAAGAGGAAAAAAAAA
>NW_006408666.1:7480528-7485634 GCF_000296735.1 Chrysochloris asiatica | reverse complement strand
GAGAAACAGCTATAAACATCTATTAATAATTGGAACATGGAATGTACAAAGTATGAATCTAGGAAAATTGGAAGTTGTCAAAAATGAAATGGAACGCATAAACATTGTTATCTTAGGCATTAGTGAGCTGAAATGGACTGGTATTGGCCATTTTGAATCTGACAACCACATGGTTTACTATGCAGGGAATGACACATTGAAGAGGAATGGTGTTGCGTTCATTTTCAAAATGGAGGTTGGGGAATAGAAAAGAGTAAAAGAAAACAAATCCTTCATAATTTTGTTATTCACAGGCAATCATTTAAAACATTATTTCTTTCTTTGTAATTCTTTCTGTTGTATTTAAAATTCTGTAAATTTAGATTCTCTTTTTATAGAATTGCAGACTATTTCACAAATTTTATGGTGCTTGCTGCTTTGTTTAGAGTCCCAGGGTTAACATGCTTGGCTGTTAACTCAGAGGTTCAAGATTCGAATCATCCCAGAACCATCTCTGAAGAAAGGTCTGCTGATCTACTTCTGAGACTTCATGGAATCCCTATACAGGGAAACGCTGAGTCAGAACTGATTTGCTAATACTTAACAACAACAACAATGTACGTACACACCACATTTTGTTTATTCTCTCATCTGTTGATGGATGACAGGTCCTTTAATACATGCACATTTCAACGTTTAATGGCCCTCACTAGGCCTCTTTCATTATCTCTTGCTGCCTGTAATTTGGGTGTTATATTTAAGAACCCATTCCTAAATGTAAATCATGAACATTTACTCTTAGGCTTTTTTCTAAGCATTTTATCATTGTAGCCGTTACATTTAGGCATTTGAGTTAATTTGTGCATGGTGAGAGGTAGGGCTCCTACTTCATTCACTGATACTTACAGGAGCAGTTTCCTAGCACCATTTATTGGAGAGACGATTCTTACCTCATTGAATGGTCTTGACACACTTGTCAAAAATCAATTGGTCATAGATGTGAGAGTTTATTTCTGGACTCTCCATTCTTTTCCATTGATCTGTATGTCTCTCCTTAGGCCAGTGCCGTCCTGTTTTAATTACTTACAGCTTTATGATAACTTTTGAAATTGGGAAGTGTGGATCCTACAACTTTGTTCTGCTTTATCAAGACTACTTTGTATATTTTGGATTTCTTGAAATTGCATATGGATTTTTTAAAAAAGGATTTGTCATTTCCAGAAAACCAAAACCAAGCAAAAACAAAAACAAAATACCCCACAACAATAAAAACAAACAAGCAAACAGCAACAACAAAAACACGACCAGTGGATTTTTTGAGAGGATTTGTATTGAATTTGCATACCATGTTGGATACATCTAGTTAACAATATTAAGTCTTATAATTCATGAATATGAGATGTCCCATTTATTTAAATGTTCTTTCATTTCTCTCAGCAATGTTTTCGCTCTTCATGTAAATGTATTCTTGATTGTTTTATCTTTTTTGATTCTATTGTATATGGATTTGTTTTCTTAATTTCATTTCTAAAAGATTTCATCGTAAGAAATTTCACTACTAATACGTACAAATAAAACTGACTGTTAGCATATTGATTTTATATCCTGAAACACTATTGAATTCATTCATTAAATCTAAGAGAGCTTTTTGTGTGTTCTATGTGTGTAGTGTATCTTAGAATTTTCTACATGTGAAGTTATTTTATTTGAAAATAGCGAGAGTTTTAGTTCTTAATTTCCAAAGAAGACTTTTTGATACTGTTTATGTATTTGGAGTCCTGCTGTGGCACTGTAGGTTACTGAGCTGGACTGCAAGGTTGGTTTGAACCTCAGGGTTGGCAGGTCAAGTTCACCAGGCTAGAAGATGGAACAGACTTGAGCAACAGCAGCTTATTTATTTGTTCATTAGATAGTTTCTCTCTCTCTCTCTCTCTATCTGTCTATCTATCTATCTATCTATCTCTATCTATCTCTCTATCTCTCTATCTCTCTCTCTCTCTATCTATCTTTCTATCTATCTATCTATCTATCTATCTATCTATCTATCTATCTATCTATCTATCTATCTATCATCTCTCTATCTATCATCTATCTATCTATCTATTTTGTTGACTAATTGCTCTGGCTAGAACATCCAGGACCTTTTTGCACAGAAGTAACCAAAGGCAGGCATCTTGGTCATGTTTCTGAGTTTAGTGAAACGCCTTTCACTAAGCTCACTGGTACCAGTGAGTATAATGTTGGTGGAAACTTCATCCTGAGGGATTTCCTTTCTATGGCTACTTTGTTGAGTGTTTTCATCATGAGAAGATGTTGTACTTTGTCAAATGATTTCTTTTTCACATTAGTTGAGATTACCAGGTGTTTTTCCCCTCTCAATGCTATTAATCCATATTACATTATATTTATTGACTTTTGTATGTATAACAACCTTTGCATTCCTATATTACATTATATTTACTGACTTTTGTATGTATAACAACCTTTGCATTCCTAGGATAAATCTTAATTAGCTGTGGCGTATAATTCTGCTTTAAGCTGTAGGATTTTGTTTGATATTATTTGGTTGGGGATTTTTTAATCTGTTTTCATCAGGGGTATTGGCCTGTAATTTTATTTTCTTATAATATTTTTATTTAGCCTTGATATCAGTATAATGCTAGTCTCATAGAATGAATGCATTGGGAGATTTTCCTTCTCTTCAATTTTTTCAAAGATTTTGAGAAAGATTGATTTTAATTCTTAAATATTTGGTCAAAATCACTAGTGAAGCCATTTTACAGATTTCAGTTCAACAGACTGTTTGTTTTGTTTTTTAATGACTGATTCCCTTTATTTGCTTGTTATAGACCTATTCAGGTTTCTATTTCTTCTTCAGAAAGTTGTGATAATTTTTTGTGTTTCTAGAAATTTGCTCACTTCATCTAGACAATTGTTCATAATATACTTTAAAGAAAACCTTTTATTGTGAATTGAGTGACAGTTTGCATGGGAGAACATCGGTTCTGTACTATTGTGTTTTGTTTCATTGCAATGACTACAATTTCCTCCATGCATCATTCAACAGTATTTGCTTCTATTTCCTCTGTTTTTTGTTTTGTTTTATTATGTACACAAAAACACTGAGGAATACATAATCAGTGAAACAACCAAAGGGCATATTTTGCAAGCCTGCCTCCTGCCTGCCAGCACACAGCCTTTCTCTTTCCATGAGTCTAGAGTCCTCAGCTGCTCTATCTCTCCATGTCATCATCTCTGCCTCCATCTCTGGTGTCGCTGCTTCTCTGGATAAGGTCCTGCATTACGCTCGTGCTCTTCTCCCTTGATGGTCCTAGGGATCTCTGTTCCTAGACTGTAAGAATAACTACTCCCCTGTTTTTGTTACAAAATTTCTATCTTTAAAATTGTGACAGTCATAATTAGTCATGATAACAATTACTATTGAATCATAAGAATCTTATCCCCATCTCTTTTCACCAGACCTATCTAGACAAGATGAAAATGATTCAATGGGGTTTCTACCTTTCCCTGCACACTCTGAAACTAAACTCCTTCTTGAAAACTTGTGAGCCAGTCACTTCCTTCCTCTATCACCCCCTCATTTTAGGTAACCAATGTTAAAGTTGCGTTCCTATCAACCCTGTGTACAGAGGGGATAGGATTGATCCTTGATGTGAAGACTCCTTCCCTCTCAGTTGGTATTTTGAGCTACTACATCCATAAGTATAGGTCAAGTTCATCAAATTGTAGCCATTTACACTTGTTTTCTTCATTAGATTCATTCATCTTCCTCTAGTGGAGCTCTGGTCATCAAGCTATGGAAGCTAGGTCAAAAGGGCATCATAACATTCTTTTAAAATGCTTTTGATTCTGTACAGTTGTAGGCAATATCCTCTTTCCTTTCTAATTTCAGCAATCGGAGTCTCCTCTTTTTTTCTTAGTTAGTCTAACTAAAATTTTGCCGGTTTTGGTGATCTGTTCAATGAGGCAAGCTTTGGTTTTTTCTCTACTGGGTTTATAGTCTCTAGCTTGCTTATTTTCAGAGTAATCTTTATTTCTCTTCATTGCTTGCTGTGGGCTTTGTTTGTTCTTTTTTTTCTAGTCCCTCAGGTGGTATGTTAGGTGATGGGTTGACAAGACTTCACAGCAGTCAACAACAACAATACGCACTTATAATCACTGCTCACATATTTTATCTTAAAATTTTTTTTTTAAAGGAGTTACAAACTAAAAGCAAAATAATATACACTTTTCTATTTGTCTATGTAGTTATTATCTTTACCGTCTCCTCATTTCCTCATGACTTCAAGTTGCTGTCTTGAGTTCGTTCTTTTCAGTCAGAAAGGCTCACATTAGGCAGTCAGAAAGGCTCACATTAGGCTGTCTTGTAGGGCTCTTCTTGTACCAAACTCCCTGTACTTTTGTTCATCTGGGAATATCTTAATTTCTCTTTCACTCCTGAATTACATATACTTTTCCAGATACAGAATTCTGGTTGCCTGTTGTTTGTGTTTATTTTGGCACCACGTGCCAGGTCACTGCCTTTGGTTCTGCATCGTTTCTGTGGAGAACAGCTGTTAATCTCACTGAGGACGACTTGTAAGTGGAAAGCCACTTTCTCCTGCAGATTTCAACATTCTCTCTTTGTCTTTGGCTCTTGGTGTGATGCTCTGATTTCATTCTGATTGGAGTTGATGTATATTCTTGCATATATAAATTCAAGGCTTTCACAAGATTTGGGAGTTTTTCCGCTATTATTTCTTTAAATATTTCTTTTGCCATACTTACTTTGGCAGAACAAATATTAAAGATTTCTTCTTCCCTTCTGGTCTTTTCCTTATAGAATTTCCATGTTGTCTCTGTAGGTTTGCCTGATGGTGTCACACAGGCTCCATAGTCTCTGTTCATTTCTCCTTATTCTTTTTTCTTTCTGTTCTCAAAGTAGTTAAAGCCAATTTTCCTATTTTTCATTCTCTAATTCTTTCTTCTGCATACTTCAATCTGCTGTGGATGACGCTAGTGAATTTTTCATTCAATTATTGTACTTTTCAACCTCACTATTTCTGTAGTAAACCACATGGTTTACTATGCAGGGAATGACAAATTGAAAAGGAATGGTGTTGCATT
>NW_006408666.1:7461215-7477983 GCF_000296735.1 Chrysochloris asiatica | reverse complement strand
CTATGAGTCGGTTCTGACTCGATGGCACCTGACAACAACAACAATTTCTGTTGATTCCTTTCATAACTTCCTTCTCTTTGCTGTTATTTTCGCTTTGTTTCTACATTACTTTCCTGATTTCCTGGGTCTTTGGCTATGGCTTCCTTTAGCTCTTTAAGCACATTGAATTTATTTTCTGTTGCAATGTGGGGAATTCTGAGGAATAGTTTCTGCCAACTATTTTTGTTTTCTTTTGGATAGGTCATACTTTTCTATTTTTTTGTATACTTTGAGATTTTAATGTGATCATGTTTGACTCTGGAGATCATATTCTCAGCCTTCTCCAGGGTTTTCTGTTCTCTGTAGACGGCTGCAGCTATCTATTTGCTTAGTGATTTCCCCAGATTATTACAGCAAGGGCTGCATTCCTTGTTTTGTGTGGTCAGTGAAGTCTACGTTCCTTTACCTCATATTCAGGCAGTGTTTTTACAGGGATTTCCTTAAACTCCACCCAATCAATAAACGAAACACTCTCCTTGCCTCTGTTTCGATCACTCTTTAGTGCTTGATGGGATCCTTTATACCTGTCTCAGTCTTCCCTTCATGCTTTCACCAAGCTCTGAATCAGTGGGTAGTTAAAGCCTAGCATCTTTTGGGGTGTTTGTAAGCATGAGTCATTCCAGGGACTTGTAAGGGGCTTTGTCAATTTTCCAGTATATGCCACACTTTTGAATTATCCAATTTCCCATTGAAATTCTTTTCCCGGATTTATCATCAGGCTTTAAGCATTTATTGTTTGTCTTACCTGTCATCTTTTGCTTCAGGCAACTGTAGGGTTTACATTCAAGCTAAATAAAAACTCGCAAAGCTTTCTCACCATTTTAAAGTTTAATTTTTCTGAATTCAGTGTTCAGTTGTTTGTTGTAAATTTCTATTTTCCAGAGTTCCGACAAAGTGGGTCATGGCAGTTTCTTCTTTTTTTTTCTTCTTGTTTTCCCCCACTCTGGAGGGATGCACATTTGGAAAAATCTCCTTCAGTGCTGAGCTGATGTTGTCTGTGATGATTCTT
The DNA here is from genome assembly GCF_000296735.1 of Chrysochloris asiatica. Classification (NCBI taxonomy): domain Eukaryota; kingdom Metazoa; phylum Chordata; class Mammalia; order Afrosoricida; family Chrysochloridae; genus Chrysochloris; species Chrysochloris asiatica. The sequence goes on along the minus strand of NW_006408666.1, from coordinate 7,476,935 downwards.
TAAATAACATGCACCAAACAGATGTATAAGGAGCTTTGGTGTCATAGTGCGTTCTTTGTTACACTGCTAACCACAAGTTCAGAAGTTCAAATCCACCAGACACTCCACAGGAGAAAGATGAGGCTTTCTGCTGTCATAAAGAATTATGGCTTTAGAAAGTCAATGCAGGGTCACAATGAGATAGAAACAACTCAACTGCATACAGCCTCCACCACCACCACACCCACGTGTATGTTTGCATGTGTATGTAAAGTTTGGTCACCATTCTTATACTTATTGGGACACCTGGTGTGAAACTGTGGGATCAGCACTGGACAGCAAACTGCAAGGTTGGCACCTCAAATCCACCAGCTACTCCTTGGAAACTCTATACCGGGTTGGTATCAGTTGAAACTTACTTGAAGACACTTAACAACATCAAATATACTTATTATTTATTGTTGATGTTAAGTGCTGTGGAGTTGGTTCAGACTCATAGTGATCCTATATAGGGTTTCCAAGGAGCGACTGGTTAGTTTGAACTGCTGGCCTTGTAGTTCAAACCGGCCTTTCAGCCCAGCACATTAAACCACAGTGCCACACCAGGACTCCATACTGTTTTAGAATTGATGTAATGATATAATACTTATGTGTATGAACAGCTGATTCAAACTAGGGGTATCAAATAAATTCTTAAGATCGAGCAGGAATGGGCTGAGTGAAGAAGGTTGGGTGGGAGACGAAGACCCAGCCCCCTGGCATGACTGTACTTCTTTTAATGCACTATTCTCACTTCCTTGGTTAGAGTGCAGATTCTTTGTGAGGGGACTCATGGGGAGAAAGGGACGTGAGAGCTACACATTCTTTGTCTTTTTCACAAATAGATGTCACTCAAAAGAGGTGGGTTGCCACTTCTATTCAGTATCGTACTGAAAGTCACTATCTTTATTTGCAGATGCAATGATCCTATCCATAAAGCATTCCAGAATCCCAATTAGGAAACTACTGGAAGTATAAAAAAGGATTCAACAAAGTGGCAGGGTACAAGATCAACATACAAAAATTGGTCAATTTCCTCCACATTAGCAAAGAGAGCTCTGGAAGAGCAAAGACAGAACTACCAGTCAGTCCCCCAAAGGATGACATACTTAGGGGTGAATATAATGAGAGACACGCAGATATACAAAAGATAACTACAAAAAGCAAAGACAAACTACAAGGAACCAAAGGAAATCTGCATAAATGGAAGAATATACTATATTCATGGACAGGTATTGTTGTGTTAAGTGCCGTTGAGTTTGTTGTGACTCACAGCCACCTGGTATAGGGTTTCTGAGGGGCAGCTGTGAGTATGAATTATATAAATCTTGTGGTTAGCAGTCTAGAACTTAACCTGCATCACCACACCAGGACTCCATATTCATGAACAGGAAAACGTAATATTGTGAAGATGTCAGTTCTACCCAAAGTGATCTACAGACACAGTGCAATCCTGATCCAGATCATTCTTTAAAGAGATGGGAAAATGATCACCAATTTTATATGGAAAAGAGAGATCCCAGATAAGCAAAGCTACTAAAGAACAAAGTAGGAGGCCTCACACTTCCTGATCTCAAACCATACTATACATTCATGATAATCAAAATAGCCTGGGCCTGGTACCATTATGGACACAGACAAATGGAACCGAACTGAGAGTCTAGAAGTAAACCCATCCATTTATGGACACCTGGTCTATGACAAATGGCAGAAACCCAGCAATGGTATGGGCAAACCTGGATACCATTTGCAGAAAAATGAAGCAAGATTTGTAACACTAACCATATACAAAATCTAATTTTAGATAAAAGACCTGAACATAGAACCTAAAACAATAAAGATCATCAGTGGAAAAATAGGGACAAATTTTGGAGCTCTAATATATGAAAGATGAGGCTTTCTGCTCCCATAAAGATTTACAGCCTCGGAAACCCTGTACAGGGTCGCTATGTGTCGGAACCGACTCCACGGCACACAACAACAACAACAACAACAATATATGACATGAATACACTATCAAGCATTACTAAAATTGAACAAATAGCAGAAGACCAACTAAATAACTGTGGCACCCTAACAGTTAAACAATTATGTGCATCAAAAGACTTCACCAAAAGGTAAAAAGAGAACTTACAGAATGGGGGTAAAAAAATTGACAACGGATTAATCTCTAAAGTATTGAAAACTGAAATGCGTAGTCAACAAAAAGACGAGGAATCCAATTAAAAAAGGGACAAAGGACATGAACAGATACTTCACCAAAAAAGTCATTCCTGCAGCCAACAAACACATGAAAAAATGCTTATGATTATTAGGTGTTAAGAGAGATGCAAGTCAAAACAAAATGCAAAATAATCTCACCCCAGCATTAATATTGTTGTTATTAAGTGTCGTTAAATTGGTTCTGACTCACAACAGCCCTGTATGGGGTTTCCAAGGAGCAGATGATGAATTTGAACTGCTGAACCACTGACCTTGTGGTTCACAGTGCAGTGCTTTCCGTACATTAGCACGCCAGGAGTCCTGATCATTAATAGCAAAGTTCAATAAAGCAGAAGACAACAAATGCTGGTAACGGTGTGGAAAGACGAACTCTCTTACACTGTTCTGGGGTTGCAACATGGTCTAACCACTGTGAAAAACAGTGTGGTCCTTCCTTTAAAAATAGAAATAGAACTATCATATGATGCAGGAGTTTCCATTAATAAGCTTATCCTAGAGAAACAGGAGCTGTGACACAAATTGATAAATGCACACCATGTTCCTAGCAGCATTGTCCACAATAGCAAAGAGATGTAAAATGCCTAAGTGCCCATCAACAGATGAATGGTTAAAGGAGCTATGGTACATACATGCAATGGAATACTACACAGCAATGGAGAAAGTAACACTGGATCTGTGAAATACCTCAGAATACAGGTGCTCCTGGAGCACATTATGTTGGATGAAATTACTCAAACACAAAAGGACAAGTATGGTGTAAGACCACCAACTATAAGCAGGTCTAGAAGGGGAAGGCTGGGTAAATCACTAACTAGAGAGCAGACACATATTAAAGTGGGTCAAGCAAAAGGCAGTATGCAATAGGAGGAGGTCAGCATCAAAGGGTCAGGCAATGGAAGACTAGGAGAAGCTGAGGTTAAAGGGCAAGTGATGTTACCAAGAGGTCATTGCAGTCAGTGAGATGAAACAAAATGCATATGAATTGTTGGAGATAAAATTGATGATCTGCTTTGTAAACATTCACCCAATTCACAATAATCACAATAAGAAAAGAACCAATTTGCTCTGCAGACTTTTACCCAACTCACAATAAAAAGTTAAAAAATTGGTCTGTTGATCATAATGTTGTTAAGTGTTGACAAGTCGGTTCCGACTCACAGCGACACTGTCTAGGGTTCCAGAGACTGTAAATCTTTGCTGGAGCAGAAGCCTCATCTTTCTCCTTCGGAGTGGCTAGTGGGCTCGAATCGTTGAATTTATGGCCTGAAGAGATATTGTGCTCTTATTGTTGTTGGTGCTATGTGCTGTCAAGTTGGTTCCGACTCATAGCTAGCCTGTATAGGGTTTCTGAGGAGTGGCTGGTGAGTTTGAACCGCTGACCTTGTGATTCAAACTGACCTTATGATCGAGTGCTTATCCTATGGAGCCACACCAGGACTTCACTAATAGCAATCCTGTATAGGGTTTCTGAGGAGCACCTGGTGGGTTTGAACTGCTGGCCTTGTGGTTCATTAATCCTGCCCATAATAGCCACGAATGACTCCCAAAGCCACCTCTTGGGCAGAATACAGAGAGCATTTCCTCGGTAATAGCAGTCTACAGTGTGAAGTGCTGTTTTGTTTGGAGGAAAATGCAAAACTCTTCTTGTGGACAGAGACCGTCCTGCTGTTGAGTCTGTGGTTCTGGCTTGGCCCCCACTTCTACTCTCAGCCAGGTGACTCCACAGAGCATCAGCTGGACACTACTACTGACCAGATGGCCTTGTCCCTATGCTTCAGGTTCCTGAATGCAGTGACCCCCACTTCCCTGTGACTGAGATCCCAGACACCAGAAAGAGTTAACCAACATGGAGGCCTAACCACATGCAGAGCCCGCACCTGATTCTTTCTAGGAGTATTTTGATAGGACCAACAGGAGTTCATTGCTGAAGGACCGCCATGCTTGGAGGCTGTGGGAAACAATGAGTCTAGGGTTAGAAAACAAGTATGCATGCCCAGAGACAGACTTCTCCCTCTTTCCAATGATGCTAAGTATGGCTTTGGTCAAACATGCTACTCAATGCCTCTGATCCTTGAAAATAACATCAGAGAAAATAACTTGAGTTGTCACTCAGTATTCTTGTGTGAACAATAGAATACAAATAATTCTGGTACTCCTTCCTAATAGCAATTAGAAGAGATAATAAAAATCTTTTCAGCTGCTTGACAATCAAGGATCTATTGAGTAAAATGGAAATCTTACAATGACAATTTGAACAATTCATTACTAGGAAACCAATGGGATTTTTAGCTTAAGTTATTTAAAGCAAAACAAAAAATTGGGTAGGAAGGATAGATGCTAGAAATAGGTCATATTCTTCACTTTAGAGAAAATACAAACTTGCTGAAACAAATCTTTTGAAAGGATATATGAGGGGGCTTCCAAAAGTCTGTGTTAAATGGAATAAAAAGATAATGGAATTTACCCATAGACTTTTTGAAGCTCCCTTGTAAGAACCAAGAGTCAGAATGGTTTGAAAGCTTGCCATCCCTGAACACAGTACAAGTTCTACCATATATTTATACAAGGTGGCATCTTCCATTGAGTGAACACAGCTTTCTCTCACTCCACCTCACAGCCGAGGAGAAGAGTCAGAAGGATTGGGTGTCCTGCCCAGACCACCCAGTCACCTGATACAGACTCCTAGACCCTGACCCACATCTCTCCACTCTCAGGAGCTGAGCTCATACTCTCCCGAGGGACATTTTAGAACTCACAGAAATGGACACCAGGCAGGTGGCAGGGCAGACAGCCCAGCCTCCTCTCTTCATTTCTCCTCTCCCTCTTCATTCCAGTTTGTCTTTCTGTTCCTTTTCTATCTCTCGCTTTCTTCATTTCTCTTCAAATAGAAGTCTAATTTCAGGAGTCCTGATGTGACACTATAGGATAAGCACTGGACTGATGACTCCAAGGTTGGCATTTAAAACCCACCAGCCACTCCTGGGAACCCCTGTACAGGGTTGCTATGAGTCAGAACCAACTCGACAGCACTTAACAACAACACAACAATACAACAACAATTTCACATACAAGTTCTGGGGTGGCTTGAAAGGCTAAGTGTCAGACACTACCCAAAAGCTAGTGTCTTGAATTCTCAGAGGCATTTTCAATGAAAGATGGAGGTGACCTGCTAACCAAAGGTCTCAGCCATCAGAAACCCTGTAAAGCACAGAGCTCTGGTAGCATAGTGGTTACAAATCGGGCTGCTAGACTCACAGTCAGCAGTTCGAAACTACCAGCTGTTCCGCGGGAGAAAGATGAGGCTTTCTGCTCCCATAAAGATGTACAGCCTCAGAAACCCTGTGCAGGCTCGGTATGAGCGGGAATCGACTCCATGGCACAACTCCGATGCAGCACTGACTCAACAGCAAGTTAGGACAGAAAGTGCTCCTGTCGTGTACCCCACAGCGTGACCAATCTAAGTGTACAGCTTCATGAATTTAGACAGATAGGGTACCCACCACCTATATCCAAAAAACAATCTTCCTATAACTTCAGAAATCTTCTTCATGTCTCTTTCCAGGCAATTAGCACCCACCGACGTTGCTACTGGTCTTTCTGTCACTGTGGACTCACACAGTAAGCAGTCATTTGTATGTGCTTTCTTTCACTCAGTGTAAAAACCTGGAAATTGTAAAAACCTGGAAATCATCTATTCTACTCCGTGTATTGAGTTCATTCCTAAGACAGAATTCATGATGAATTTGTTCACCCATTTTCCTGACGGTAATCACTTTGATTATCTCCAGTCTGGGCTATTATGATAAAACCTCTTCGAGCATTCTTCACAATTTGTGTGTATGTGTGTGACGATTCCTGGGGCACAGGATTGTTGTTGTTGTTAAGTACCGTGGAGTTGGTTCTGACCCTGCACAGGGTTTCCGAGGCTGTAAATCTTTGTGGGAGCAGAACACCTCATCTTTCTCCCTTGGAACCGCTGGTAGTTTTGAACTGCTAACTTTGAGGTTGGCAGCCCAACTCATAACCACTACGCTACCAGAGCTCCTTTATAACCATACAAAAAACAGAACTGGTTAGAAAACTCAATGGTGGTGCTTGTTGAAATGACCACTTTATAGGAGTCCTGGTGTGGTGCTGTGGCTTAATGCACCAGACAGCAAAGCTGTTTGACTGCAAGGTTGGCAGTTCGAGCTCACCTGCTGCTCCTCGGAAACCCTATATAGGGTCGCTATGGGTCGGAACCGACTCGACAGCACAACAACAATAAATCACTTTACAGATGGTTGTTGTTTAACTCAAACTCTACCCATGGAATTTATAACATTTTCATACCCATTAGCTTCATTGAGACAATTTTTATGCAAATGTCATTTGAGTTAAAGGAAAGCTAATAAATGCATAACATGGACACTTGTTTTCATCAAACGCAGTCCTATTTCTTTACTGAAGGTTAAGTATTAAAAAGTGAAAGTTTGTTTTTTTGTTTTTTGTTTTTTTTTTAATCAGTAAGTAGAATAGGAAGTCAGGAATGTTCTCTGATGGAACAGAACTGTTTACTCTGAGCAGGGATCTTGCAGGAACCTCTGTCCAGAGCTGGACCAGCATCTGTCAGGCTGCGCCTCCGGGCTTTCTTGCTGCGCGGCGGCGCCACCTAGCGTCTGCCTGGCTCGCTGCTGGCGCTCACTCAGCGCCAGATTTCCTCTGGGCTCTGAAATGCAGAGTCTAGGCGACATCAGAGAGCTCTTAGTATCCTTGGCTTTAATAGCTCCTCGGCTAAAGGCTCCTGAGTGGAGTCCCCGCTGCACCGACAAGCTGTTTACACTCAGCTCCTTCTCCCAGTGTCCCCAGGACCGTGGTGGCCATGCCCAGTAGCCAGGACAGGACAGGACAACACGCAGCTCATCCACTTCTCCTCAGTTCTTCCTACTGCCCCTGCCTTGATTTCTCCAGGATGCACTGCCCTTTTAAAAGTCCTTCTGGGGAGTCAGACGGGAAATGAGACTGAGAACCTATTGCTGATGAAAATGTTGAGCCAGGTTGTGGTGCTATTTTATGATTCATCCTTCAAATAACTCTGAAAGGAGACTGTCTTTAGCCCCATTTTATTAAAGGGGAAAGTAAAGTTCAGAGAAGTTAACCGTTTTCCTCAAGGCCACACAGCGACATCTGAGAGAGGCAGATCTCAGTTTCAGCACTGGCTGGTTTCTTTCAATGTAACAGCCAACAACTCTCCTACGCCACCTTGTGGTGGGGTCCATTATCAACCCATATGCTCCCTCTTCATCCTGCACCTCCCATGTCCCATGGCTGGAAGGGCCCTTCCAGCCCATTGTCTGGTCCCTAGCCAGCTGTCTGGAAGCGCCCGGCACACACACAGACAGTCACCATGCTCCACGGTGGTGTTTGTATGTGGGAGAAGAAACCCTCAGGGATTTGAGAAGCGTTGGCACTGTGACTCCACCCTGTCAGGAGGTGGTGCTTTGTGGTGATGTAAGCAGAGAAATAAAAATGCAGAGCCGGAGAGACTCCTTGCAGTCCCGTTAGGTTCTCCAGCTGCAGGACTGAGGGCAGAGGAGGTAGAATGCTTAATGGACTGTCCCTGGGTGGTTCAGCAGTGTGGAACTCAATGTGGGCTGCATTATCATGCTCTAAGGTGTCCCACAGTTGTCGCTGTGTGGAGCGGGCGTTACGGCGTGTCCATAAAAGGCACATGGCATGCAATGTGATTGGAGAAAGATATTGGCTGGGACTTGGAGGGTAGAAAGTTGCATGGAGTATCCTGTCCACTGGCCCTCAGAGGCAGAAGGTCAGGACGGTTGGAACAGTTAGTGTAGAGGGCCAACTTCACTCATCAAACTGAAGACAAGGGCAAGCTCATGCAGTAAGAACATTGCCTGGGCATTAGATATGTTTCTGTTAAGGAGGGACTGTGTTGTGTATTTTCTAAAGATGACAACGTCTTCTCTCATCAATTTGTGTTGTCCCCACCAGGCATTGGTATTGACTTCCATGGACTGTCAGACCTATTAAATTCTTGTCTCCCAAACCATTCAGGTTAAAGAGAATTAGCTTATATTTGCAGGCTTGGGACTTGGACGGGCATGAAATTTAGGGCGGCTCTTGCTTTCAATGCTCAGAGACTGTGCCTCTTTAAACTGGTGCCTCGGGTACTACACTAATGCAGGGCAGACCCAAGGAGGTGGATTTGAATGTAGGATGTCTAAATACTAACATGTGATTGCTGAACCTGCCCACACAAGACCTCACGTGACTAGAGAAGGCTTCTCAGAACACGGACGGCCTGAGATCTCACTATTTGCTGCTCTGTGTGTAGTGTTGGTGTCCTCGTGGCCAGTTTGGTAATACATTGAAGGTTTTGCGGGAACTCCTGGAGAATACAGCAGCAAACACATTCGGATGTCTGAAGTTCAAGCTGGCTCAGAGGTGGTTCTAGCAGGGCGAGCAAAACGGTGGCCTCCCTTAGTCCCTGTGCGAACAGCGGAGCAAAGTCTTAGACAGAATGTACTAGCAAGTGAACTTCCACATGGCAGAGCCCAGCCAAATGAGAGAGCTTATAAAAAAGGTTCTACTTCTATTTTAATGTTCAATACAATTCCTGCTTTTATAGAATCTCAGATGAGACGCCAGGCCCACACACTGGAATTAGCATTGACAAATTCAGTAAATAAAAATACCAAACTCCCAATTAAACTTGAATTTCAGATAGATTTATATATATATGCATGTCTGGAATATTGTAAAGGATAGATTTATGCAAAAGACATTTCTTATTTATCAGATCTCAAATTTAACAGGATACCTTGTGTTTATCTGGAAAACCTATCTGAAATCCTTCATAAGGAATCTTGCAGTCTTAAATTTTATGTGTCTGTGGTAGGAGTCTTGGTATGGGGCCCTAGGGTAAGCACTTACTGCTAACCACAGGGTGAGCAGTTCAAACCAACCAGCTGCTCCTTGGAAACCCTATATAGGGCTGCTATGAGTCAGAACTGACTCAACAACACTTAACAACAACAACACGGTAGTATGAAAGGAGCCGTGGTGGTGCAGTGGCTAAGGCAGTTGGCTGCTCACTGACAGGCTGGCCATCTGCACCCTCCATGTGCTCCATGAGGGTTGTAGCTCGGACACATCCTGAAGCCAAACTCCTCTGTCCTGTGATGTCTCTCGGAGTTGCAATCACTCCACAGCTCTGAGTTTGGCATTTCTTAGCAGGAAAGGTTTTTTTTCAGGTGAAAATTGTGGCTCCCTTCTCTTGGGATTTAATATTATTACTATTATTATTTCAGTTCCAGAAAGAAGCATTAATTTCAGTGGTTCAAGTGCCTCCAGTGATTTTCAGACAAGCTCCACCTGGAAGAATTCAAGGTAGACTTTGTAGCTGATCGCAGAGCTATGTTTGTTGGCTTCATAAAGACATTGAGGTGGCATGGCAGCTTGTTTGATTTGGAATTTAAATGTAGTTCAGACTTGAAGATAAATCTGTAATTTAGAGTTGTTTTGGTGTTCATTTTAATGCTTTAAAAATGATTTGTTCTAGAGTTCAGCTAGAAGAAGAAAGAAAAGGAAAAAAAAAGAGTAATCGGATACAATTTGACCTACACCTATGGATGCAGTAGCTCAAAAGAGAGAACCAAACTTTACAGCGAGGCTCATTCCCACCCGCTCCATAAACAGAGTAGACAGGGATGGGCAACTTGGACTTTGGCTACACAAAGTGGGGGCGGGGCTACAAAGGCAAGAAGTGACTGGCTTACAAGCTTTCAAGAGGGAGCCTAGATCCATGGAGGAAGGTAGAATCTCCACTGAGTAGTATCCAATCTGTCTCGGTGGGGCTGACGAAAGGAGATGCAGACAGGTCTCTTGTGATACAATAGTGAATAATTGTTATCAGGACTGATTGTGAGGGTTAGAAATGTAAAGGTAGACATTTTGTAGCAAAAGGAAGGGAGTGATTAACTTTGTAGTCTAGGATTGGAGGTCCCTGGGACCATCAAGGGAGAAGAGCGGAGTGTGGGATCCTACCCAGAGAATCAGTGATGCCTGAAATGGAGGCAGAGACGATGACGTGGAGATGGAGCGGCTGGGGACTTTGGACCCAGATAGGGAGAGGGGCTGTGTGCTGATGACCGGGAAGCAGGCTTGCAGGGTATACCCTCTGGTTGGTTGATGATGCATGGAGGGGATTGTAACCATGGCAGTGAAACGATATATGATAGGATGAATGTAAAGCTAATGTTCTCCCATGTAAACTATCACATAATTCACAATAAAACATTAAAAAAATGATTTGTTCTTAAAAATCATCAAAGTAATATAACTGAGGAGAAAATTCTCATGACACATGGGATTTGAACTGGTGCCTTTAGCAAGTCTTCAGGACAAGGGGAAGCTGAAGTCCTCTTGTTGAGAATGCTCTTAACGTCCCTCCAGCTGCATACCCTCCCTCTCTCTATCCATCTGTCAAACCTCTGGGCTAGGCAGACATTGAGAATGGATTAAAGATTCAGCCATGTTTGTCACAGAACTCACAGCCTCCTAGAGAAGACAGGCTTGCCATTGGAATCAGTTGTGAGTTTGCTGGAGTGAAGGTGGGTGTGAGGATGCACCCCTGAAGTAAGGGGGTCACTTCTGTACAGGGAAAGGGAGAGATACCAGCTCCTGCGAGGAACTGGCACCTTCACAAGTCTGGCAGGATGGGTCAGAGTTAGCTTTGTTAGGGTTAGGTGCCATCCAGTTGACTCTGACTCGTAGCGGCCCTATGAACACCCTCACCATCCTCAGAGTGGCTGAGTTAGTTAGCCAGGTGGTAATATGGGGAAAGTCTAAGCATGAAGAGTTGGTCATCATCTGGATAGAAAATATGGAAGTTTGCTGTTGTTAAGTGCCATCGAGTTGGGTCTAACTCATAGAGAACTTTAGAGCATTTCCAAGGACAGCTGGTTGGTTTGAACTGCTGACCTTGTGGTTCTCGGTCCAGTGCTGATCCCACAGTGCCACACCAGAGTCCTGAGGATAAGGCAGCAGGAGGAATAAGAGGTGATTCCTAGACTTCTGGTTTGGCACAAGTCCTGCTGAGCACAGATGGAGATTGGGCATGATCTGGAACATTGGCACTTCTAGCAGATGTGACTAGATCACAGAGGATATTGGGGGAATCTCAAATGGTCATTCTATGTGACCTTTGGGAGACGTCACATTCCTCAGTGAGCCAGAGTTACTCATGGCTTCGGGAAGCCTGGGACTGGGAGCTCAGAGGGGCACATGCACCCTTGGTTTTGTGGGTTTCGTCTTCTCGAGAATATCAGTGAGCTTGCAGGCTAAATGAAGTTGTCATTGTTGTTGTTGTTAAGTAATATCAAGTCTATTCTGAACTCAAAGTGACCTTTACAGGGTTGCCAAGGAGTGGCTGGTGGGTTTGAACCGCTGACTTGCAGTTAGCAGTCTAGTGCCTATCCTCTAGCACCAAACCCAGATTCAAGGGTTGTTGTTGTTGTTAAGTGCCACTGAGTTGGTTCTGACTCATAGTAACCCTGTATAGTTTTCTGAGAAGTAACTGGTGGGTTTGAACCCTTGACCTTGGGGTTAGCAGTCCAGTGTTTATCCTATGGAGCCACACCAGGACTCTAGGGCAGGAGCAGGAAAATAGGATGAAGCATGTGCTCCTTCTTGGTGTGGAGGAAGCTGTTTCTGGAGATTTGTGCAGGAACCGGATGCTTCAGTCAAACGTGGCAGATTTGCTTTTTAAAATAAGATTGCGTCGTTGGATGGCCACGGCATCAGCAGAGGGGACACTAACTTCCATCCATTTTCTTTTTGGGCAAAATGTACTAGATGAGCTACAGATTGTATTTTTCATGTCTTCAAGAGTAATGTTTGCATTTACTAATAGTTGGGGACAGAGCCCACTGGAACAGACGTCTCCAAAATTTTTGATACGGAATTATCCTGTAGATTCCCTGGCACTTGTTTTATTAAGACTGCGTCTCTCTTTGGAGAAGTGAGTGTTATGCACTCTCCTGAGAGAGTGTTTGAAATGAGAAGTGCCTTCAGAGTGAAGTGGGCTGGTTTCTGTTCAGATTCCAAACAAATGCCTTTTCTGGTCAAAATGACGAAAGGACCCAAAAGACAACTCTTTGATCAGCATGATCAGCTAGTGGGTGATACTTTTGTTCTACACCAGTGCAGCTTGCAGAATGCTTATTTGGCAACAGAAGAAAGGTCACCGTTTTAAGGCCGTTCAGAAACCAAATGTTCCTGTAATATGGCAGCTTTCTCACAAAGCACCGTTTGGCTTTGCCTCTTTGGAGTCTGTGCTTCCCCAAACTCAGGCTCGCCTACATGTGTCAGTGTGTGTGTGTGATGGGTGTAGGTGGGTGAGAGGGTGAAGGTCTGTTAAATGCAAAACCTGAGGTCTCCACAGCAGGGGACTATTTCTACCACAAGGTGAATTCTTTAAATAAGCCAAGAGAGTGCTAAGAGGGGATCTCTAAGCTAGGTGCGCCATATGTAGAAACAGAACAGCGTGTGCCTAAAACTTGCAACACGTTCTGTTTTTCACCACCCCATCTTTTTACTTAAACAGCATTTGTACAGCTCTGCCTGTAATGAAAACCCATCTCTTTAATTAACTCCTGCCAAATGTGTCTCTCTACTGCCACCTGTTGGTCAGGAAAATACTAGGGCTCAGATGGGGCCAGGGAAGGTCATTGAAAGTCTCCATTGACTTGAACTTCATGAATGGAACTCTTTGAAGCAGAAGTGATGGAAACAGCTCACTAAGAGCGAACGGGTAGAGAAACAATACCATTTCTTGACACAGAGAAACTTGCATATTTAGTTGCTAATCACTATTGATTTAGAATCTTAAAAAGTTTTGGTTCCTATGTCAATAGAAGCAATGAAAAATATTTTAGAGGTGGGAATTGTCTCTTCAAACAAAATTAAGGACAAATAAAATGAGTCAAAGGATTCTAAGGTGAGGCTTGTGGTAAACACAATGGCAGTCTTTGATAAGCTAATTACAATTGTGGGGAAATGTTTAAACAAATCACAGCTCCAAGTCATTGTAAGCTAACCCAAGAACCCAAGTGGCCCCCACTGTATACATCCATTTCTTTTCTCTTCTTTTGGACTGGGCTTATGTGTATCTGCTTAACACCTGTGAGAACATGAACTTTTAACTGGCGCCATGTAGAAGGGAAGAGGGGGAACACTGGGCATGGACAAGAGGGGTGGATGGTCCAGCACATTCACGTCCTACAAAATGTGATGAAATATATGGAGGTGCAGGTGTGCCGTTGAGTTGGCTCTGACCCATAATGACCCCATAGAGCATTTCTGAGGCTGTACATCTTTTGTTGTTATTGTTATGTGCTGTTGAGTCAAGCGCTGGTGCGCTTGAAGTATCCTTACAAGAGCAGAAACTCTCATCTTTCTCTTCAATCAGCTAGTGGATTTGAACTGATGACCTTTCAGTTAGCAGCCAATGCATAACCACTACAGTATCAGAGCTTCTCATTGTTGTTGCTAAGTGCTGTTGAGTAGGTTCCGACTCATAGAGACCCTGTATAGGAGTTCTAAGGAGCAACTGGTGAGCTTGAACCAGTGACCTTGCAATTCAAACCGACTTTGAGTCTAGTGCATTAACCCACAACCCCACACCTTATAGATCTACACATGTGTGTGTGTGTGTGTGTGTGTGTGTGTGTGCTCACTATTAATGTGGGAGTCCACAATGTGCAACTCTAACAATCTAATAACAAAATGACTGGGAATGGGTGTTGCGTCTTTGATGCTGCCTGAGAGGTATTGGTTGTTAGTTGCTTTAATGGATGTGAGCCCTGTGGATGTGTTCTTTCTTTCTGGGAGTTTCTCTCTCCTCAGCTCCCCACCGCTCACTCTGGCCTTCTTCTTCCTCTGTAGACTCTGGTTTCCGTAGTTTCGGGCCGTCCTCCCCACACAGATGCTTCTCTGCACTCACAGCCACCACACCACAGGGCATAGTCTCTTTTTTATGCTTTAGATCTAGCTTCATGTAATCGGAGAGCTCATTAATAAGTACCATTTTGTATGATTGAAAAACAGCAAAGGACTCCTGGTACTTAAAAATAAAAAAACAAAACAACTTAAGAAGTGAGTTAAGAAAACAATGAGCTCTTTTCTCCTTATGTAAACTGTGCCTTGGAGATGAAGGGAGACCTGATTACTTCATTGGTCAACCCCTACCCAAACCTCAGCAGGCATTTGAGATTCTCTGGGTTGATGTCTACATACACCTTTGTTACTGAAGGGCTTTTCCAGAAATTTCTATTTCTATTCCATTCACTTCTTGCCATACTGCTTTCACCTGGAAACTTACTTGTGTGTGTGGGGGGGGAAGGGAGTGGGGGCAGGAGGCAGGAGTCTGCTTTTGACTACTGGTTGGGGAAGTCTTTTCAAAGAGAGACATGGATCCGTGTGTCTCATCAGAAGGTTCTGCTGTGGCTGCGTGTGATTCTGTTGCCCTCAGCCACGCTGACTGTGAAGTCATTGCTCACAAGTCAAACACCTGTGCATTCGGACTAAGGGGATCCAGAAAGGCTTACACTGTAGGGCTTGGAGATGAACGCTGAAAAGGTCATAGTACACATAATAACTTCGTTATAAGGTCCCCCCTCAGGATTAGAGACAGCAACTGGAAAATCCCTTTTCCTGGACCTAGCTGAGCATACCATCACTCACCTCTCAGTTTGTCCCACTGCGGTAACTTTCATGTTGCTGTGACGCTGGAAGCTATGCCACCAGTTTTTTAAATACCAGCAGGGGTCACCCATGGTAGACAGACTTTAGCTAAGTTTCCAGATTGAAATGGACTAGGAAGAAGGAGACACGAACTACCTCTGAATGTGTATCCACTGAAAACCTTGTGAATAGCAGTGGAACACTGTCAGATAGAACCAGCATCTTGAATACCTAAACATGATGAAGAGCACCAGAATATTGTCAGATAGAGTGCTGGAAGATGAACCCAATTAAAAAATAGGCACAGGACATGAACAGACACTTAACCAAAGAGGAGACCCAGGCAGCCAACAAACGTATGAAGAAATGTTCGTGATCACTAACCATTGTTGTTGTTGTCAGGTGCCATCGAGTCGGAACCAACTCATAGTGACCCCGTGTACAGCAGAACAAAACAATGTCTGATCCTGGGCCAACCTCACTACTGCTACCACACTCGAGTCCATCAATGCTGCCACCTGGCTGATCCATCTTGTTGGGGGTCTTCCCCTTTTTCTCTGACCCTCCATCTTACCAAGCATGATATCCTTCTCCAGCGATTGTTCCCTCCTGACAATATGTCCAAAGTATGAAAGATGAAGTTTAGCCATCTTGGCCTCAAAGGAGCACTCTGGCTGCACTTCTTCCAACACAGATCTGTTGGTTCTTCTGGCAGCCCATGGCACTTTTAGTATT
>NW_006408666.1:7443942-7457450 GCF_000296735.1 Chrysochloris asiatica | reverse complement strand
TTCCGACTCATAGCGACCCTGTACAGGGTTTCCGAGGCTGTAAATCTTTACGGGAGCAGAACTTCTCATCTTTCTCCCACAGAACAGCTGACCTTAAGGTTTGCAGCCCAATTCGTAACCGTTATGCTACCAGAGCTCCTTAAATATATAGGAATAGATGGTGAAAATCTCAATATCCTAACCCAAAACAAGGCTAGGGGCAGACTGAAAGATAATAGCAACTGTTTTTATGCAATTTCATGCTGAAGCTGAAGAAAATTTAAACAAATCTGGCAAGAGCCAACTATGAACTTGAACCCACCTGAATTTAAAAACCATCTCAAGTACAGATTTGATGCATTAGACACTCCTGACTGAAGACCAGAAGTGTAGTGGGTTGCATCGATAGCATCATAAGGAAGACAGCAACAGGTCATTCAAAAGACAAGAAAGAATGAAAAGACCCAAACTGGGTCAGATGAAACTCGAAAACTTGCTTTCCAGTATTGAGATGCTAAAGAGAATGAAAGAAATGAGGAAGTAAGAGAAAGAGCTGTACAGAAGATTTCAAAGGGCAGTCCAGTAAGAGACAGTCAACTAAGACAGTGAGGAGTAAAGACCTGGAATGAGAAAAGGGAAGAACAAGCCCAGCATTTCTTAAACCGAAAGAACTGAAGAAAAACAATCAAACCTTGACTTGCAATATTGAAGAATTCTATGGGAAAATGTTAAATGATGCAGAAAGCAGCAACAGAAGATGGAAGATATACACAGTTGTGGTATCAAAAAGAAATGGTCAATGTTCAACCATTTCAAAAGGTAGCATATGATCAAGAACCACAGTACTGCAGGAAGAAGTCCAAGATGCGTGGAAGGCATTGGTGGTGAAAAACAAGGCCCAGGGAATCGCTGGAATACAAATTGAAATGTTTCAACAAACCAATGCAGCATTGGAGGTACTCACTTATCTACACCAAGAAAGTTGGAAGACAGCTGCCTGGCCACTTGACCTAGTTGTGCCCATTCCAAAGAAGGATGATCCAGCAGAATGTGGAAATCATTGAACAATATCATTATTACCACATGCATGTAAACTTTTGCTGAAACTGATTAAAAATGGCTGTGCACGAGTACATCAACAGGGAACTTCCAGGATTTCAAACTGGATTCAGACGAGGATGTGCAACTAAGGATATCACTGCTTATATCAGATAGAATTGAATAAAGCAAAGACTATCAGCAAGATGTTTACTTTATTGACTATGCAATGACTTCCAACTGTGTGGATCATGAGAAGCTATGAATAGCATAGCAAAGAATGGATATTTCAGAACAAGGGTTAGGGTTATTGTCCATAGACCAAGAGGCAGTCATTCAAAGAGAACAAGGGGATACTGGATGGTTTTAAATCAGGAAAAGTGTGCACCAATGTTGGATCCTTTTATCACACTTATTCGTTCTGTGCAAAGCACAGAAGCTGAGAAGCTGGGTTCTCTGAAGAAAAATGTGGCATCAGGATTGGAGGAAAACTCATTAACAACCCGTGATATGCAGATGATACAACCCTGCTTGCTGGAAGTGAGAGGACTTAAAAAGTTACTGATGAAGATCAAAGACCACAGCCTTTAGTATGGATTGCACCTCAATGTAAAGACAACAAAAATTCTCACACCTGGACCAATAAACAGCATCATGGTAAATGGAGATGAGATTAAAATTGTCAAACTTTGTTTTTCTTGGATCCACAACTAAAACTCATGGAAGCAGCAGACAAGGAATCAATGATGAATTGTCTTAGACAAATCTGCTGCCCAAGTCCTCTTTACAGTGTTCACAAGCAAAGATAAAAGTTTGAGGACTAAGGTGTGTGTGTCCCTAGCTATGATATTTCCAATAGCCTTAGCATGTGAAAGTTAGACAAGGAATAAGATGGTCAGTAGAAGAATTGATGTATATGAGTAATAGTGTTGCAGAAGAATATTGAAAGTATCATGGCCTGCCAGAGGAATAAGCTGATCTGTGCTGGAAGAAGTGAAGCCAGAGTACTCCTGGGAAGTCAGGATGACTCTCATCCTCCAGACATGTTGTCAGGAGAGCCAAGTCTCTGGAGAAGGACATCATGCTTGGTACAGTGAAGGATCAGTGAGGAAGAGGAGGACCCCCAGTGAAATGGATTGGCACAGTGTCAGCAGCAATGGGCTTAATCGTGGTACGTTTGTGGGATGTCGCAGCACCAGAACGTATTTCATTCTGCTGTGAATAGGGGTTGTTATGAGAGCTAGCTGACTGGATACCACCTAACAAAAACAACAACAACACCGACATGGGCGTAAAGACAGACTGTTCGTGCCTGCTGAAAATGTTGGAAGAGCAAAACCTTGTATTTTAATAAGAGGCTTTATATTTTATGTGGCTCCAATATGTTTCTGGCCTTTACTTTTCTTCTCATTATTTCAAAATACTTGTATTTCAGAATATTCCATCTCCCCTACGCATGTATTCTCATAATCTTATGTTCAGTTTGGATTCAGAAGAGGTCAAGTTATTAGATTTTCCAATGAGCCAATTATTGAATTACTTTGACACTTTTTGTAGCCTTGGAATATCTGAGGTCCAATAAAACAACTTTTCAGACCTGGCTTTGGGAGGCAAAATCTGTGTAGGAATAAGGCAGTTTGCCACCATCTGGGAAGCAGTCTCCAGGGACGGTTAATTCACACACAGAGTTCAGTGGGAGGCTTTCCAGATTCACCTACAAGCCCTCCTGGCACAAGCCCACCAGCATTGAGCATCTTTGAGCCAGCAGGACTCAGTGCCCTGAACTACATCCTATAAACACTGAGTGTCCTGATGAGGTTATTGTAGCCAGGGGGACAGGAAAGGGCCATAGATCCTCAGAGTTTGGATGTCTGAGGGCAGTCCCAGATACAGTCCTTCTGAAGGAAAACCTGGCTTCAGCAAGAGAAAAGCCCATTGTCCTTGAGTTGACTCCCAATCATGGTGAGTCTGTGTTACAGGATGGGACTGTACTACAGGCTTCTGTTAGCTGTAGTCCTCAAAGAAGCAGACCACCAAATGTTCCTTGTGTAGCACTACTGACTGTGCTGAAATGGTCAAAACCTTTCCATCAGTAATAGAACCTGTCTGTGTCACTCAGGGACCACTCAATAAGAGGAGGCGGTTTTACAGCTCCACATAAGCCAAGACTAATGTAGAGACAGGAGTTCTGAGAGTGTTGTGGTTACTAGTCGGGCTGTTAGTCTCATAGTCAGCAGTTCGAAACTACCAGCAGTTCTGCGGGAGAAAGATGAGGCTTTCTGCTCCCGTAAAGATTTACAGCCTCGGAAACCCTGTGCAGGGTCGCTATGGGTTGGAACCCATGACTCTACGGCACACCACCACCAATGCAGAGCAGTGGGAATGTAGATTTGTTTTCTTGTCTTCATTTTAGATGTGCCTTTTAGCCAGTGCTGATACGTTGTTGTTGTTGTTAAGTGCCAGTGAGTCATACAGATCCTGTGTAGACTTTCTGTGGAGCGGCTGGTGAGCCTGACCCTCCAACTTTTCTGTCCAGTGCTCCTCCTCTGGTGCCCCAGTTAACGGATACGTGACTGACCTCCTTCTTAGGACAATGCCGTTGCCAACTTCTGCTGGAAGCCGATTTACTTTTAGTTGTCATTTCCAGCAATGGTGCTGACACCACCATTTAACACTTGAGCTTTCAGATTACAGCATAGGAAAATCTTCTCATTTATGATGGTGCATTTCCAATCATCAGCCCGATTGTCACCCAAATCATGTGTTGGTCTGTTGAGGAGTCACTGAAGATACAGGGTAGAGATTTTTGTATATCAGGCAAAGCTGCCATGTTTCATCCTAAGCACAGTTTACAATTCACTTGCCATTATTCCAAAAATTATACTCCTTGGTTAAGTTCAAATTTTCAGGTGGAGAGTCATGCTTCCATCATTTTAGTTTTCTTTTGTTATAATGTGATATTCGCTAATATTTTAACTGTGTTCTAATTAAAACTTGCTAAATCCAAATTGGTTTAAACTAGTTGCCCAGTATTTTTGACAGTCGGTGTTTGAATAAACAAGGAAGCATATAAACACAGAACACCTAGACTCACTGCTGTGGAGGAGGCTCTGACGCCTGGTGGCCCCATGGATTACAGAGTAGAGCTGTGGTCGTCATAGAAACAACCACCATGACTTCCTTCTGTGTCATTGTTCAGACCTGCAGCCCAGCACACACTAGTTGCCATGTGTTAAAGAGTAAGAAACTAATGTTTTAAGTCTGGTCTTGACTGCAATGGGTTTGGATTTGTATTTCCAGGCCTTTTGCTCACAGCGTTCCCTCTAGAACATTCCGCCTCCCATTTTCCAGTGCTGTAGGATAAAGCATTGGACCACATGGTTGTTTTGAACCACAAAGTTGGCAGTTCAAACTCATCAACCACTCCTTGGAAACCCTATAAAGGGTCACCATGAATTGGATCTGATTCCACAGCACTCAACAAAAACAACAAAATCCTATTTCTGCCTGAAGGACTGAATTAAATATCTGCTGTTTTGACATCCTTTCCTGAAAATTCCTAGTAGAAAACAGGTGGTATGCCATTTCTTTTTACATAGGGTAAGTGTGTATTACAGGAAAAATGACAATGAACTTTGTCAACAGTATAGAGGTTGTTGCTGGCAACTTTATCAACAGAGACCAGAAATTGTGCCAGCTGCCAGCAGGGCACAATGATGGGCACACCAGAGCTGTTTCTCCCTTAGAGGCACTCTATGTCCTTGTGAGGACAGGACACACTCAAGTAGAAGACAGTTAACAACTGTACCATATACAGTTAACACGTCATTACTCGACTGTGTCTTTGCAGAAGCTGTGATGCCAGAGCACGTTACCAGCTTAAATTTGACCAAAGTTATTTGAGCACAAACATGTGCATTGCAGGGACAATGGTGGTTCAGAGGTAGATGTCTCACCTTCCATGTGGGAGACCAGAGGTTCAAGCCAGATTCAGAAGAGGACATAGAATGAGGGATATCATTGCTGATGTCCGATGGATCTTGGCTGAAAGCAGAGAATACCAGAAAGATGTTTACCTATGCTTTACTGACTACACAAAGGCTTTCTATTGTGTGGATCATGACAAGCTATGGACAACATTGTGAAGTATGAGTATTCTGGAACACTTAATTGTGCTCATGAGGAATCTGTACCTGGACCAAGAGGCAGTTGTTCGAACAGAACATGGGAACACTGAATTATTTAAAATTAAAAATGGTGTACAATAGGGTCGTATTCTTTCACTATACTTATTCAACTTGTATGCTAAGAAAAGAATCCGAGAAACTGGGTTATATGAAGAAAAATATGGCATCAGGATTGGAGGAAGACTCATTAACACTTGCAATATGCACATGATACAAACTTGCTTGCTGAAAGTGAAGAGGACTTAAAATATTGAAGACCACAGCCTTTGATAGGGATTGCATTTCAATGTAAAGAAAGCAAAAATCCTCACCACTGGACCAATAAACAACATACTTATCAACAGAGGGAAAAGATTGAAGTTGCCAAGGATTTCATTCTTCTTGGATCAACCATCAACATTCATGGAAATAGCAGTCAAGAAATCAAATGATGTATTTCATTAAACAAATCTGCTGCAGAAGACCTTTTGAAAGTGTTGAAGAGCAAAGATGTATGCCTGACCCAAGCCATGATATTTTCAATAATCTCATATGCAAGCAAAAGCTGGACAGTGAATAAGGAAGACCGTAGAAGAATTGATGCTTTAGAGTTATGATGTTGGAGGAGAATATTGAAAGTGCCATGGGCTGCCAAAAGAACCAATAGATCTGTGTTGGAAGAAGTGCATCCAGGATGGCCCTCTCATACTTCGAACAAATTGCCAGGAGGGACCAGTCACTGGAGAAGGATATCATGTTTGGTAATGTGGAGGGTCAGAGAAAAAGAGGAAGACCCCCAGCAAGATGGATTGGCAAAGTGGCAGTATCAATGGACTCGAGCATGGCAACAATTGTTACTGTCCCAGGATCGGGCAGTGTTTTGTTCTGTTGTGCATAGGGTTGCTATGAGTCGGTACCAATACGATGGCACTTAACAACAACAACGAGGGAGACCCAGTTTGATTCCTGGTCAATACACCTCAAATTCAGTCATCTGCCACCTGTTTCTATGATGCCAAACAGGATTCTATGGAGCTGGGAAGAAACGCCTGGGGTCTCGATGGCAGCTAACATAGTGTAACATTTGCCTTGTTTTGGGAAATAAGGAATACAAGCTAAAGGAGTTTGCAATCAGCATAATCACAAAGATGTTGAATTAAATGCCTTCTTTCCCAACCTGGTGTTGGACTCCCAACACATGCTTTTGAATGAATTAATGAATATATTTGTGGAGTCCTTAAGAGACAGCTTGGTAAGCACTAGCTCTGTAGAGTAAGTATTGGACTGTGAACCACAAGGTTGGCCTTCAAACCCACCAGCCGCTTCACAGGAGAAAGATGAGGCATTCTGTTCTTGCAAAGATTCATAGAACAGAAACCCTTTATGATATTACTATGACTCGGAACCAACTGCATGGCACTTAACAACAACAAAAAGAAAGCCACAAATATTTACTAAAAGTGGTATTTTCTGGCATCTAATAGTGGACTACAAGGCTTGGGGGTGCAGTGGCGAAGGGCTAGACTGATAAGCACCTCAACGGGTGACAGATGTGTCAGTTTGTTTCTGTGTATATCATGCCCTCGGAAAGGCTAGCGTGCAGATCTACCCTTTTATGTAGGGCCACTACGAGTTGGAGTGGACAACACTGGGTTAGTAGCGGAATCCGACCACACCTCCTTTAGTTGGAGCTCTGACGGGGTATTGGGTTCCATGTTGAGCTGCTAACCACAAAGTCTGCTGTTTGGAACCACTAACTACTCTGTGGGAGAAAGATGCAACTTTCCATATATTTTTCTAGCT
Source organism: Chrysochloris asiatica (assembly GCF_000296735.1). NCBI lineage: Eukaryota > Metazoa > Chordata > Mammalia > Afrosoricida > Chrysochloridae > Chrysochloris > Chrysochloris asiatica. The sequence goes on along the minus strand of NW_006408666.1, from coordinate 7,450,464 downwards.
CACACAACAGGATCACTGTGCCTAACTGAGGGGTTCAGTGTTGGCCTCTTTACGAATTTTTCCTAAGAGGAAGTTGGAGTACCTAGGTGGTGCAAACTGTTACAACATGTGTGTGCTAACCAAAAGGTTGGAGGTTTGAGTCCACCTAGAGACACTTTGAAATTATGTACTTCTGAAAAAAATCAGCCCTTGAAAATCCTGAAGACTAGAAGAAATCCTCATTATTCTAATCTGACACACCAAGGGTCACTATGAGTTGGAGGGGATTTGATGAGAATTGGTTTTTTTTTTTAAAGAGGAGTTTCAGTTGGGAGGAACATTGAGAGTGGGAGGGAAAGACAGGAAAGTCAGCTTCTTTCTTCACCAAAAAGTGCGACTCTTGGTATTAGTTTTAGGCTTTGTGTTGTTTCTCAACTTCCTGCCCTTTGTAGCTGAGCCTCTGTGATCAACCGCCCCTCGCAGACACACTGATAACTGTGAGAATAATCAGGTGGCCTCAGAAGCTTCTGATGCCATTGGTAGCGTAGTGGTTACAAATCGGGCTACTAACCTCAGGGTCAGCAGTTCAGAACCACCAGCTGCTCTGCGGGAGAAAGATGAGGCTTTCTGCTCCCGTAAACATTTACAGCCTCAGAAACCCTGTTCAGGGTCACTATGAGTCGGAACCGACTCCATGGCACATAACAACAACAGCAATCAAATAGAGTCCTGGGACCGTATACGTGGCCACGCACCTGACCTCTAGCCAAAGGTTGGTGAGTAAAGCTGTCTCAGAAGAGGCCGGGCAATAGACTTCTGAAAGATCATGTTGGGGCACAGCTGTGCTCTGCACATTTTAAGTCTTGACTGAAGTTCAGACTTCAGTTCTTTGGATCATTAGCCAGCAATCTGGCAGCTTTGCCCTGAAGCAGAGTAGGTTTGGTAGGAGGTTGGGAAAGAAGCAGGAATGAAACCAGAAACAATAGGGAGAAGGTGAGTACATGATGCTACACGGTGGGGATTGCAAAGTGTGTATGAACTGTTGAATGGACAACTGATCTGCCCTGTACATTTCCCCGCAATTCACAATGAAAAGTTTTTTAAAAAAGAAAACAAACAAACAAAAAAAAACCCCACTAGATTATATTTTCTTGGTCAGCCCAGAGAGAAACTGTGTTGTCTTCAAGGAACTTGCTTGAGTGTGTTCTTAATGATCTACTTGTTAATGGCTTATTTGGAGTACTGGTGTGGAACTGTAGGATAAGCACTGGACTGCTAACTACGAGGTATGTGGTTCAAACCCACTAGCCATTCCTTGGAAACCCTATACAGTTTTGCTATAAGTTGGAATTGACTCCACACTTCGCAATGAAAACAGTAATTGGCTTATTCTCTGAACGTTGGAGGTCTGGAAGCCATGACTTGGGTCAAAGCCCATGACCCATCCTAGAAAGCTTCATGACCTGCTTGTGTGCCTTTCAATCCTGCTCTTGTAAAAAGCATGCAAGCACAGGATGTAGAACTGTAGCAAACAGCATTCTTCTGGGGAGCTAACAGACATTAGAACTTCCACCCTTCTTTGAGACACCCTGAGCTTACTGGTGGACTCTGCTTTCAAGTATTCCTGCAAGGCCCACCCCAAGCTCAGTGCATGTTCTCACCCCATCAGCTTCAGTCCACTTGACCACACTTACTTACATATCAGTAACAGAAGAGAACACACACCATACAGCATTCACAACAGTTGACAAATAGGTAGGGGAAATTCAAATATCATTTCACTAACACATTCAACTAATATGGGTTACCTAAGGAGCTCTGGTAGTGTAGTGGTTACGAATCAGGCTGCGAACCATAAGGTCAGCAGTTTGAAACTACCAGCTGCTCCGTGGGAGAAAGATGAGGCTTTCTGCTCCCATAAAGATTTACAGCCGCAGAAAACCTGTACAGAATCACTATGAGTTGGAACCGACTCCACGGCACATAACAACAACAACAACAACAACAAAACTCACTTCAAGTCTTCTAACAGATGTGGATGTCCTTTGAAGGCAAAAAAAAAAATGTACATTTATTTGCTGTCATTGCTTTCTGCACACTCTCTCACCAAAGCCACAGGATTGAGAGACACGTGTCGCCGAGTTACAAAATATCCTCCAAGTTGCTGCATGTGCTCTCTCCCTTTTCTCACTCTTATTAGACTTTCATGCCTCGGCACCGCCATCAATCCCATACAAGGTTTCAAAAGTTCAAACAACCTCTGGTTCCACATCACAGCCTTGAATTCACAGCATTGATACGACTCCATGAAATAGAGTAGTTGGATAAAAATGGCATATCCACTGTCAAAGACGCAGCCCATGCACGTGATGACGAAGTCTTGAATGAGAAAGCATGTAGGCAGAAGTATTCCTATGGCACAGTATTTACAGCACTGCTTTCAGTAAAGTGATTCTTCCATAAATATTTGAAATGAGATGAACTGCAGAGATTAAATGAAGGCTAATTATTGTACTTTTGTATAAGAGGGAAGACAAGTGTTAAAAAACAAACAAACAAAAACAAAAGAACCAAACACTGTGACAACGTGTGATCTCCAGAAAGAAGATAGTCCTGGCAAAAAATCCATATGGTGGGGTTCAAATTAAAATGAGGGGAAAAGAATGTAATTCTAACCAATGGTTTCCATTTTGAACAGGCAAAGAATTCACTCGCCAAGTTCAGGGATAAAATATTACAAGAGAAACCTTTTAATATCAGTTGTAGTGTGTTGGTTTACCAATCAGCCAAACAGCTGTTCACTTTCAACCACTCAATAGTTCAACCCTTTAAGTAACAAAATTTATAAAATTCCTTTACCTTTTCCTCTTTTTCTAAAGAAAAATTTCAAAAATAACTGCTGAATATATTCGACACTGAACACAGCAATCTTGAATTTTTTTCATACATGTATATTTTACAATACGCTTACTCTGAGTTTAGAAAAAATTGAGTTCCCACCAGTCTCTACCAACCAATCAGAACCCACTGTCTACACTCCCCAGCCAGAGGATTTGGAATCCATGTTTGAGCCAAAGCCTCCATTTAAACCACTGCCTGACCCTGCATTTGATGCTTCTCCCCAACCAATTGCTGCACCAGAATTGCAACCACTGTGAGCGTTCTTTCCAGAACCAGAAGCGTGATTTGGCTCCCTCTGCGTGTTGCCTTGGCTTTGGTTATTACCCGCCGGGCCTGGCTGGCTCTGCTGACTGGCTGACATGCCCTTCATGCCCGAGCTCCTCTGTAAGGCTGCTTGGGCTGCAGCCATCATTGCTGCATTAATGCTGAAAGCCCCAGAGTTCACCACTCCATGCATATTACTACCTAGATTCTTTCCCAAGCCAGCCCCGCTCCCCAACTGTTACCAAATCCACCTGGATTACCACCAAATCTTCCACTTCTTTCTGTCGATTGCTGGTGTGCTTAGGTTCAGCCTAGATATATGTAGGCTGATTCCTTTAATGATCAAGTCCTCTTCACAGAGCGACTGGGTAACCTGATCATCTGCAAATGTAACAAAGGCCAAGACCCTGAACAGTTTGGAAATGAAGACATCTCTCACGTCTCCATTACTGGCCAAAGAACTGCCTCAACTCATCAGCAGGCATATCCTCCATACAATGCCCAACAAACACTTTCTGCTCCTCAAAGTCTCATCAGGGCTTTGCTTGGAGTTCGGCGGTTTACAGACACAGTACCGTCCATCTATTATAGGTCTCTGGAACATGACCTTCACCTAGGTGTCATATTCCGTAAAACGAACAAAGTCAAATCCTTTTGAATGACTGGTTTTAATATCCTTCTTGACCTGCACCATAAGAACCTCTCCGAAAGTACTAAAGTACTCTTTCAGATCCTGCTCAGTTGTTTTCCACAGAAGCCCCAAGATGATCAAGTCAGACATCTTCTGGACTGCTCGATTCACCCTCACAGCTGATGAAACATCTGTCTCATCCATTTTCTTTTGTTATCTTTGGGATAGTTGACAGCATAGACCAGATTTCCCTAGCAGGCATTAGGGACATGCAGAATTCCTACAACTAGTCAGATGCCTCTCATACACTGAGATATTGGATTCCTATAGCTCAGACCACATGCCCATGGAAACTGGGCAATAACTGTGGACAGTAGCCCCATTGCATTATCTTGCAATGGTATCTCGATAGGTTCATCATTCTCATCTTCCATCACTCGAATATATTCAGACATCTGTGTCTGCTAGGCCACTGCTAGTGAGCCTGACAAGGAAACAAGCAGTGAGAAACCCAGGAGCTGTCTAGTTACCACTTCGTTCTCACAAAATCTTTTCTCTACGCTCTAATTGGTGACCATGTTCATCACCGATAAGGGGAAGTAAGGGAAAAACAGCAATGAAGCTGCGAGCTAAGCCATATAATGTTCAATAGACTCCTGTGAATCCGGGTGGAGACCTGGTTGGCCAGCAGTGTGGCAAGATCTGGAGACTCTTGGGCCCAGAGTCAGTGACATAGCCACAGAGGACTAGAGTGGAGAGTGAAGTGTCCAGCTGAAAAGAAGGGAGGGCATATGCACAAGAACACCCACACTTGTAGATAATACCCATTTGACCTGGCTTCAATGACTGGATGATCAGAGCTCAACCAGAAGAGGAAAAAAGAGGAAAAAAAGAGTAATCTGACACAATTTGATGAACTTGACCTACACCTATGAAAGCAGCAGCTCAAAAGAGGGAACGAATCTTTACAGTGAGCATGATTCCACACACAGAGTAGGCAGGGATGGGCAACTTGGACATTGGCTACCCAAAATCAGGGGAGGGGGTTACAAAGGCAAGAAGTGACTGGTTTACAAGCTTTCAAGAGGGAGCCTAGATCCAGAGGTCATGGAGGAAGTTAGAATCTCCATTGAGTAGTATCCAATCTGACTAGGCGGGGCTGATGAAAGGAGATGCAGATAGGTCTCTTGTGATACGATAATGAATAATTGTTATCAAGACTGATTGTGGAGGTTGGAAATCTAAAGATAGACATTTTATAGCAAAAGGAGGGGAGTGATTGACTTTTCAGTCTAGGAGCAGAGGTCCCTGGGACTATCAAGGGAGAAGAGCGGGACCCTGCCCAGAGAAGTAGTGATGCCAGAGATGGAGGCAGAGGTGATGACTTGGAGAGATGGAGCAGCTGGGGACTTTAGACCCAGAGAGAGAGAGGGGTTGTGTGCTGACTACCAGGGGGCAGACTTGCAGGGTATACCCTTTGGTTGGTTGATGATGCATGGAGGGAATTGTTACCATGGCAATGAAATGACATACGCTAGGATGAATGTAAAGCTAATGTTCTCCCATGTAAACTATCACATAATTCACAATAAAACATTAAAAAAAAAATCTTTTCTCTGCTTCTTTAGGCCCACCTGCAACAGCGGTGAACTGACCTTTGATCAATCATAATTTTGGGATGATTTTCTTTGTTTTCCATCGTCTATAATTAGCCCAATGGCCATGAATTCATTTGAACTCTGTCTTGGCCTTAGGCTGATGAGGTCTCCCATCTGAATGATTGTCTTTGCTCAGTTCAAGGCATAGTAAAGTGTGTTTCTATAGAATATGTTTGAATTTGGGAAAAATCTGGTTTATCAGTAAGAAACAAACCTCTCCCCCTTCCACAACCCAATTCTCACCTTTGTATGTAATTTGGTGGGAAAGCCTTGGAAGGTTAAGATAGGAAAGTAATGCCTGAATCAGGATTTTTCACGGGATGTTTTACTAACATGTGTCCAAACAAATGGTAAAATTTGATGATTACTGGTGTAGAGGCAGACATTTAAATCCATTTTTGTTTTAGAATGAAGGAGCTAATTGCCTGTCCATTACATACGCAACAATGGTGGGGGCGAATCAGAGGGGTGTCCTGGCCAGGAACCATGATCGTCATGACAATACGGTGATGACTTAGGATTTTGTAAGTAGATCCCCAGGTTAGTCTTTCGAGGTGCCTCTAGGTGGACCTGAACTACCAACCTTTTGGTGAAGAACTGATAACACTGTGTGCAGTACCCAGGCCTTTCTTGTTGTTGTTGTTAAGTGCCGTCGATTCTGACCCATAGCGACCCTGATTAGGGTTTCCAAGGAGCAGCTGGTGAGCTTGAACTGCTGACCTTGCAGTTCAATTGGCTTTGCAGCCCGGCGCATTAACCCACAGCGCCACCCCAGGACTCCCAGGCCTTTCTTATGAAGGATTAATGGCAGATCACATTGAATGAGGAAATAATAGTAACAATAATAGCAGCAGTAAACATTTATGGGTACTGACTATGTGGAGTCCTTGGGTGGTGCTGTGGGTTAATGCACCAGACTGCAAAGCCGTTTGAACTGCAAGGTCGGTGGTTCAAGCTCACCAGTAACTCATTGAACCCTATGCCGGGTCGCTATGGGTCAGAACCGACTCGACGGCACTTAACAACAACACAACAACAACTATGTGGTAGACATTGTACTTGGCATGCATTAACTCATTTAATCCTAAA
>NW_006408666.1:7421487-7422357 GCF_000296735.1 Chrysochloris asiatica | reverse complement strand
CCAATGATACTGAAGGAGGAAGTCCAATGTGTATTGAAGGAATTGGCAAAGAACAAGGCACCAGGTATTGATGGAATAAAAAATTGAAATCTTTCAAGAAAGTGAGGAGGCACAGGAAGCATTCACTCATCTCTGCCAAGAAATTTGGAAGACAATGCTTCAAGATAGGCCCTGAAATATTCTTTTTTGATGGTGAATGTGATGCCATTTAAAAAACGTTCATACTTTGTGCATTCCATTTTCTGATTGCATATGGCTGTTTACAGCTGTTTCTCCTCATTTTGAGTTGTGCCCCATCAGCAAATGAAGGTTCTAAAAGCTTATTCCAGTCACATCATAGTGGTCAATTCTACTTTGTGGAGGCAGCTCTTCCTCAATCCTATTTTGAGTGCCTTCCAACCTGAAGGGCTCATCTCCTGATACTATATTCAACAATATTCTGGTGCTCTTCATCGTGTTTCAATATTTTGGTGTTATATGACAGTGTTCCATTGTTATTCACAAGGTTTTCAGTGACTAAGCATTCCGAAGTAGTTTGCCTTTCCTTTTACAGAGTCTGTCTTAATCTGGACACTCAGGTGAAACTTGTTCATCATGAGTGCATCCTGCTGGTATTTAAAATACTGGTGTCATAGCTTCCAGCATCACAGCAACACACTAGTCCCCAAAGTGTAACAAAGTGGCCGGCAAGTTGTAGACAATATTGAATAAGAATGCTGATAAAGGCCATTCTTGTCTGATTCCTGTTTGCTTTTCTATTTCTCTCATTTAGAGAAATGTTGGCTTTTGGTTTTGTGTATATGCCTTAATTATGGTTAGGAATTTCCCTTCTATTACTATTTTGTTGAGTGCTTTTATAAGGAATTTGTG
>NW_006408666.1:7404417-7420611 GCF_000296735.1 Chrysochloris asiatica | reverse complement strand
CAAGTGTTGATTTTGGTTCATCCACTTTTTGGATGTGTGCATTTATTCTTATAAATTACTCTTTAAGAACTGCTTTTGCAGTTTCTCAAACAGATTGGTAGGCTGTGTTTTTGTTCTCATTTGATTCAAGGAGGTCTTACATTTTTCCTATTATCAAGTAGTTTTTAAGCAAGTTGTTATTCAAATTCCATGTATTTTATTTTTTCTTCTTTATCTTCCTATCATTGCTTTCTAATTGCATAATGTTGTGACCTGAGAATATGTTTTGTAGTATTATATTGCTTTTAAATTGATTGAGTCTTGCTTTATCACCTAACACATGGTCTATTCTGGAGAACGTTTCACATACACTGGAAAAGAATGTGTGTTGTGCTGTTGTTGGATCGAGTGATTGAGTTTTCTGTACAAGTCTATGAGGTCAAGTATATTGATTTTGCTTTTAGTTTTTCTGTGTCTTTGTTGAGTCTCTTTCTAGTTGTTCTGGCCTTCATTAAAAGTGGTGTATTTAAATCTCTTACGATTATTGTAGAGTTGTCTCTTTCTTCAATTCTGTTAGAGTTTAATTTATTGATTTTGAAGTTCTTTAATTGGGAGCATAGATATTTATTATGGTTATGTTCTCTTATTTAACTGACCCTTTAATGATGAGATGTCTTTCTTTGTCTCTTATGATGATTTTCTTTAAAGCATATTTGATCAGAAATTAATATTGCCACTCCTGCTTGCTTTTGATGCTATTGGCTTGATGTAGTTCTTCCCATCCTTTGATTTTTTTTTTTTTAATCTATCTCTTTGTGTTTGTGTCTAAAGTGGGTCTCTTGCAGACAGCATATTAATGGATCCTGTTTTTTTTTTAAATTTTTTTAATCCATTCTACTACTCTATCTCGACTGCATTTAATGCATTGCATTCAGTGTAAGTGTTGATAGATATGAATTAATTGCTAGCATTTTGCTGTGTGTTTTTTAAATGGTGTTGCTGGTTTCTTTGTTATATATATATATATAACAAATATCTATCTATCTATTATCTATCTATCTATCTATTTTCTTTTGCTGACTTAAACTTGTTTGTGAGTCTTCTTGTCAAGCAAACAACAGTGAAAAAATAAAATGATAAAGGAAAAAAATAAAAGAAAGTACAGGCAGAAACAAGGAAAAAGAAAAGGAAAAAGAAAGTAAAACCGAGGAAGAAAAAATAAATAAGAAAATGAACTGAAAAAAGAAACACTAAACAAAATTGGGAGAGGAAGAAGAAAAGAAAAAAGATCAGAGAATAGTAAAACGAAATCAAGAGGAAAAAGAAGAAAGGGGGAAACAGAGAAACAGAAGAGAAAAAAACAGAGATAGAAATAGAAAGGATAAAGAACAAGGGAAAAGCAAAAGAGTGTAAGAAAAGAAAGAAAGAAGGAAGAAATAAAAACCACAAAAGGAAAACACACACACACACACACACACACACACACACACGCCACAACAGAGCAGGAGGTGGAGCACGGAAGCAAAAATGCAGAGCTTTCTTGGGAGCTCCTGGCAGCCAAAGAGTTGAGGAGGTGCGGGGAGAGGGAGGAGATGGTGGCATCCTCTACCCCAGATGGAGTTCCTATAGACCTAGATGTTTCTATTGTTAGGGCACCCCATCTGGGAGCAGTTGGATCAGGTCCTAAAGGTAGCTGGGTCAAAGTCTTCCTGGCCCAGAGGGAAGCTGGAGGCTGGGCAGCCGGTTCTAGGAGTTCCTGCTAGTCTAGTTGGTCTGGGCCACTCTGTGAGTTCTGCAGGTCTGAAACAGAGCTCAGCAGAATCCAGTCGCTAGGGTAGTGCAGCCAGGTCTCATGTCTCAGTGGTGTGGCTCACAACTGGGGACCTCAGGGAGAGAAAGGATTGTGAGGGTCCCGTCTGCAGTCACAGTGCCACCAGTGTTCACAGGTTCAAACGGCTGCACACCCTCATGCTGCCCATCCTCCAGCCCACCTCTTTGTTGCCTCGTATTGCTGTCCTGGTTCAGTTTGTCCTTCTAGTACAGAAATGGGGAACATCCAACCCGCGGGCCACACAAGCCTGCAAAATCATGTGGTCTGCCCTTGCCAAGGCAGCTGCAGGTGGGACTTGAAATTCAATAAATCCAGGAGCTTTTGTCATAGCAACATAAATTTATATTAAGTGATGTTATAAATATCCAAGTGGCTCTTGGCAGGCAAAAGGCTCTCCTCTCCTGGTGCTGTAAGTGTTGAATCCACTTCTCTATCCTTGCCTGTGAAGCCTAGGAGCCCAGGACTATCGTCTCTGTTTATTTGGAGTCCGGGTGTGGATCTGTACCACAAGTGTTGAACTGCTAACTGCAAGGTTTGTGGTTCAAAACCATCAGCTGCTTCTGATAAACCCTATGCAGAGTCATTACATGTTGGCACTTAACAACAACTGTTTCATTTTGTGCCTGTATCTTTGCTGTAGAATGCCTGTGTGTGGCTTGTGTGCTTAGTCCGCCCGCCATCTTGCTGGAAATTGGCATACTCTGAAATTGACGAGGTGCACGCGGGTTACTGAGAGTTCTGTGGTGGGTTCATTAGCATTCAATGCAAAGCAGAAAGTGAGAGCCCCTGGCTATCCAGGCTGCCCCAGCTCATGAGCCTCAGGACCAGGAAAGCTAACAGGAGGTGCCTCAGGGTCACAACCTTGCCTGGCTCTCATAAGCAGTGAAAGGAGAGTAGAGGTGACAGAAACACAAAAGCTCTGCTGCTGCATCTTTGTGGATTGATCATATAGTCTCATTTCTGCGATGTGATGTTTAAGCATCCACCAACATCTGCCATGCTCAATGCACAGAAAAGGTTTCTTGGTTTCCCCTTTAGTAAGGATCTCAGTTGTCAAGATGCTAATTTCAAGATTGCTAGCTAGCTAGATGGATAAGTAAATAGGTAGATTGGTAGGTAGGTAGATAGACAGACAGACAGAATGATATTGCTGTTATTATTAAGTGCTGTAGAGCCAATTCTGACTCATAGTGACCCTGTATTGGGTTTCAGAGGAGCAGTTGGTGGGTTTGAACTGCCAACCTTGCAGCTCAAACTGACCTTGTAGTCCAGCACCTTATCCTGCAGCTCCACACCAGGACTCTGATAGATAAAACATAATATGGATACAATAACATAACAAAATGTGGATAGATAACAACATCCTCACAACATGGATGGACCTGGAGGACATTATGCTGAGTGAAATTTGGCAATCACAAAAGGACCAATATTATATGAGCCCACTGTTGTAAAAAGTTAAGGAAAAATTTTCTTGACAAAAAGGAAATTCTATGATGGCAACTTGGGATGGGAGGGATAGATAGATAGACAGATAGACACAGACAGATAGCTGCCATCTAGTCAGCTCTGACTCACGGTGACTTTATGTTCAACAGGAAGACACGGGGTCTCATTCTGCACTATCGTCATAACCCCCTGTGCATTTGAGTCCATCCCTGCGGCTGGCTGTTGTGTCAGTCTCCTCAGTGGCATCTTCTTTATCACACAGGATGTGCTCCTACCGTGAGTAATTCCTGCCTTGACATGCTCACAGCAAGTGAGCCAGGCAGCATTCTATTGTGATCCATATGCTATTCATTGGCTAACTTATAGAAGCAGATCACTAGGTCTTTCGTCTTAATCTGTCTTAGTCTGGAAACTCCTCTGAAATCTGTCAAGCATAGGTATGACTCTGGTGGTATTTGGAACACTGACAGTAGAGCTTTCAGCATCTCAGCAACATACAAACCACCACAGTATGGCAAACACACAGATGGATGGTAGAATGTCAAACAGCTAGCAAAATAAACCCCCTGAGTCCTCTGTCCTCTTTCTGTCCCATGCTCCATGAACCACGATAAGATACAGGTGATCGTCCACATTCAGCTCCATTTCTGTCTTGTCCTGTCCACTGAGTTTTCCCTGTGTGGTCCTGCGGAATGTGCTGAGAATACCAGAGACTATGCGTATGATGAGGCTTTTCAAGTTTCCAGTGTCCCTTGACCCTACTTCACCTTCTGACATTGCTGTTGTACCAAGTTCAATCACCCTTCTCCTTACTCAGATGAGGAAACTGAGGCCCAGACTGAGGAGTAAGGGGCTTAGGGAGATATGATTATAGTGGACAAGACCCCTGTCCATCCCATGGTTCTACATGCTCAATGTTGTTGCATCCTGTGAGTTCTCAATAGCAATCCTTTTAATTTTATTGTAAATAATCTGATAGTGCAGACCTGTGTGTTAGAGTTACCTGTAATGTTTATTTTTAATCGTAGTGAAAACTAACATACAACATAAAGATGCCAAATTAGCAGAGGTTTTTTTTTTTTAATGTTTTATTGTGAATTATGTGATAGTTTACATGGGAGAACATTAGCTTTACATTCATCCTATCGTATATCATTTCATTGCCATGATAACAATCCCCTCCATGCATCATCAACCAACCAAAGGGTATACCCTGCAAGCCTGGCCCCTGGTAGTCAGCACACAGCCCCTTGCAGAGTTTTTATATTATTAAATATAAAATAATATTTAGCTCATGTAGACTTTCAAACAGTGAAGTAAATAAAAAGATAATAGAGAAAATTGCTAAATGAGAGTTGATAAAATCAGATAATGTTTCTGAAATATATTTGTAAAGCATTTTACAAGTTATGTCCAGTTCAACTCTGTTTTTGTAAAGTCTGTGCATAGATAGGAATGCAGAAAATGTATGGTGAATGATGTTCACAGGGTCATCTTTGAAACTTGATGTGATATTTAGTAGTTATTTTCCCATTTGTGTTTTTTCTTTATTAAAAATAACATGAATAGGTTTTACTTTGTAATCACAAAAAATAAATGATATACTAGGAAATTGTGTAGTACCATTTGCTAGGAGAGCTTGATCTTTTTATGTTGCTGGATATAAATAAGACCTCCAGTGTGGATTAGCATCCGTCCTTTTATGTAACATTGTCCACCTCCAACACTATAATTCAAATGCATCAATACTTCTACAATCTTCTTTACTCACTTCTCTGTCCAACTTTCACATGCATATGAGGTTATTGAAAATACCAGAGTGTGGTTCAGGCACACCTTAGTCCTCAAACTGACATCTTTGCTCTTCAACACTTTAAAGAGGCCTTGTGCAGCAGATGTGCCTAGTGCACTATATTGTTTGATTTCTGGACTGCTGTTTTTTATGGTTGATCGGAGCAAAATGAAGTTTTGGACAACTTCAATTTTTTTCTCCATTTATCTTGTATGTTAAAGAAAAGAAAAAAAAATCCACCTGGTTGTGTGCCACGAAGTTGGTTCCTACTCATGTGATCCCTGGATAGGGTTTCTGAGGCTGTAAATCTTATGGAGCGGAAAGCTTTATCTTTCTCTCAGGCAGCAACTGGTAGATTTGAACTACTAGAAGTCATAGCTAGCAGTCTAGTTCAGAATCCACTATGCTACCCAAACTCCTCATATGGAGCATTATGTTATTCCTAATATGAAAAAAATCAATTCCTTGTTAACAAACTTTTCATCTCAAACCTATCATTAATGTAATCTCATTGACCCACAAATATTCAGAGAGTAGGACCTAACTCATGGTGAATCAGATAAACGCTGAGCTTGAAATGATTATTGTGTCAATATTTTTTAGTAAGAAAAAGTGGCATTATAACTAGAGAAAGTGTTGGCTCTGTTAGCAGATTCATGGGATTCTGATGTCTCCAAGCTACTGCTAAACCTCACTACCTTGTACTTCTGGTATTAAATTCTGTTTATATAAAAATCAGTCAAAGTTTGATGAACTGGAACATGAGCTAAGCAGGAACAAAAGGCCAGTCTAGTGGACATGTCAGCTCTGCAGAGGGTTTGAGACTCACTACAGTGTGGTGTAGGTTTTTGATTATGTACATGATCATGTGACAGTTGACTGAATTGATGAAACTTTGCCCTAAATGAGGGTAACTTTATATGTTAGACAAATTTCATCAGAGAGGAAGCTAGGGCTAACTTCAGACACTTTGCTGGAGAAGGAGAATGCTAAACAATTTGAAAATATGTGTTGAAATCATGTAGGAGGGACTGAGACACAGTGTGAATAAGAATGAGGAATTGTGGTTATCTAGCAGGTTTTCAGAAGACATCTGTGGTGAAATACCCTGATATGAATAAAACAAGGATAATTTGATTTCTGTATTAATGGGCATGTGTAGGTGGGGGTGGAGGGACTGGGAGAAAACTCATAAAGCCATGCCACAAAAAGGAATGGTGAGTGGGATACTGTAGCTTCAGCTGTGCCAAGTTGGAGCCAACTCATGGTACATAGTGTCCAGTGGAATGAAACACTGCCCAGCCATGCACCATCCTCACCCTCACCCTCACTAACACATTCCAGGCTCGTGTGGAGGCTGTGGTGCCAGTCTATTTCATCTATTTCACCCAGGGTCTCCCATGCCCACATTGGCTTTCTAGTTCAGCAAACATGATATCCTCCTACCGGTCTATACTAAAGGCCAAATCATTGGCTTGTTTTCCAAAAGTCCCACGTACCTGATTGATTCAGATGCATACTTTCCATATGCTGTTGTTGTTGTTAAGTGCCATTGAGTTGGTTCTGACTCCTGATGACTCTGTCTAGGGTTTCTGAGGCGCAACTGATGAGCTTGAACCGCCAACCTTATGGTTCAAACTGACTTTGCAGTCCAGAGCATTAACCTGGTCTGTATTATGAAACAAATTTGTAATCTTATTATAATTGTGTAAATTTAAAACAGTGATCTAGAAATCAAGCAGAATTCTACAAAGAGCTAAATATGTTTCCCCTAAATTCAAAATGACGAGTAAAAGTTGCTAAATAGAATTCTTTAGTGGGCAGTTTTTTCTATAACAGAGTACTGCAAGTTCTTACCATATAATTGCATACGTGCTTACTAGTTCAGAATTTGGTTAAAAAAAAAAAAAAAAAAAGAAACAGATTAGATATGTTTATGAAAGCTAAGAACAGTGCACATTTTTTTGGTTTTCCATTGTAATGAAATGTATAAAGAGATGTGGTTGGTTGTGCATTTGACAGCCAAGTGTGGAACAAGTTGGCATTGCCATCACAGGACAATGGGCCCTTCTGCCTTTGCAGCACTGGATGTGAAAGATTCGTGTCTGCTCTACGTTGGAATTTTCACTTCTGGGGTCTAGGTGATAATAAGTAATAATACATACACTTTAGTTACTACTTGATGTCTTCTAACATGCATTGGTTATTAGGGTCCATGTAGGTTAGACATGTTTAGATAAGATTGGAAGAAAGGATTCCATTGCTATATACTTCTAAGGAGAAGAAGACAGGTACAGTTTGAGGTTCCACAGTAGGGAAGGTGGGATCCCCAATTGACTGGAAGGGAGGTGAGGGTGGAGAGTCACATGGAAAGCAAAGAGTCTGTGGACGGCAAACAGTTGAACATACTGTTCAGCCTTTTGTACATCCTAATTCCATCACCCTCTCCAACAACGGGTGCTGAAATTCTCAGACTTTCCAGTTCCAGTGGGGACAATCCTTGATGTCATTTTTCCCATTCTTAAATGTTTTAGTTCCCAACGTTCTTAGTAAAGTGTCATCAGATCTTTCTTTGTGGCTCTAAAAGAGGAACAAAGGAATATTTGGATAAATGAAAACTAGACACAGGTGAGTAGGAGATGGCAAGTCGAAGGTAATTGTTTTGGAAAGTGCTAACAGCAAATCTGTACACATTGATTTTCAAGTAGAATTAGATAGTGTTGGCTAACAACTGAACTTGTTCTTTCTAAGGCCTGATTAAGATCATCTGTCAGAAGCCATGAAGACAACTGTATATGATATGACTGGGGGCAATGAAAACTGTTGAACCCTTTTACATTTAATAGGATTATCTTGATTCAAAAAAGTCATCTTTTCTTTTTATTGTCCAGACTAAAAGATACGAAAGACACTCTTCTCATTGGACTATATCGGAGTGACTTTCCTGGTCTTTTTTTCTGCAACATATTTTGAGTCAAAATTTTGTAGGGTGATATGGTTTCTGAGACAGCAGGTTATATTTTACGTTGATAAGATTCAGGTTCACTTATGCTATAGCAGTACTAATGGGTATTGCTTGTGGATAAACCATTGTATAATTTTTAAATGTCCAGTATAGAAAAGTTAGAAAAAAGAGAATGTTTTTCTATGCTACAGTGATTCCCTATTTTTTTTCCATCCAAATGAAAGAAAACGACCCCAAAATGATCACGGGGTACATATGGGTGAAATCTGGGTCCAGGAATGCTTGATGACAGAAAACAGAGTTGTAATCTATTCCAAATGGACCATCATCTGGATATTTGAAATACCATGCTGTAAACAGAGTGTTCCCTTGTCTTATAGGATGTTATGTAGGGTTGAATGCAGATGAAAGCGCAAATATATATCATGAAGTAAAGTATAAAATGAGCATTCACCTCCCAAGTACTCCCCGTCCCACCCCATTGTCAGATCCTTTTAACTGCCTGTCTTCTAATACCAGTGCAGCTAAAATGTTTAGTGCTTTGGCCATTTGATGACCCTAGTCATTTCTCTCTTGGAAAAAGTGGCCAAGAGATTTAGAATTTAAACCAGCTTGGGGAATCTTTTTGCACCCAACCTCACTTTATAAATGAGTAAACAAGGATGCAAGGATGGTGAAAAAGTCAAACCATCTGCTCTTGACCATTTCGGATGTGTAGCGACCCTATGGGTTGGCTAGAACTGCCGCCTTGACTTCCCAAGGTTGTAAACCTCTACGGAAGCAGACAGCCTCAGGTTTCTCCCTTGGAGTAGCTGGTGGATTGTTCAAGCTGCTGGTCAGGAGGCCATTGCTTAAGCCACTGTGCCACCAGGGCTCTTGGGCATGTTATCGGCAGGGATCAACGCCTAGAGTTGGGCATGATGCTTAGTAAAGTACTGGGTTAGCAAAAAAAGAGGAAGATGTTTCCCAAGATGGATTAATTCGCACAGAGACTGCAGCAATGGGCTGGAACACACCTGCTATTGAGAGAGGACTGCAGCGCTGGCTGAGTGGCATTCTCTTACACACAGGCCCTTACTAACAACAAGGCACAGAGAAAAGGCCTCCTTGTACATCCAGATGGGGGTAGAGGAGCCAGCAATGTAACTTCCTTCTGCTGAGGTCTCAGTGATTTGCATACTGCCTTTCAAGGAGCTTTGATAGCATAGTTGGTAAGAGTCAGACTGCTAACCTCAAGGTCAGCAGTTAGAAACGACCAGCCTTTCCGCAGGAGAAAGATGAGGCTTTTTTGCTCCTGTAAAGATTTACAGCCTCGGAAACCCTGTGCAGGGTCACTATGGGTCAGGACCGACTCCGCGGTGTCCCACCATGACCATGCTGCCTTTCAGCAAATAACTTTATTGTTCTGTAATGGAGGCATTCCGAGGGTGGCTGTTGTTAAGTGTTTTCGAGTTGGTTCTGGTTTATAGCAAGCCTGTAGAGGGTTTCCAAGGAGTGGCCAGTGAGCTTGACCTGCCGATCTTGCTGTCCAAACCAACTTTGCAGTCCAGCTCTTTCCTAGAGACGACAGCAACACTTCTTTAATCAGCTTGTCCTTCTGGCCAGAACAGATATACAATATTGAGCATCTGATTACGTAAGCTTCATTCATTCCAAGTTTAACTCATTTCTCCATTTTGATAGCATTTTCCCCAAACCTCTTATTGTGTATATATACATTCTCAGCATAAAAATATCAGCAGTCTAGAATTAAATAAAGAAATAGAACTCCCTCCAGTTTTCTCCACCACATCCTAGTTTTCAGGGGTATGTTCTCATTAGTGCATAGTGCGTACCCTCTTGGACATTTTCAGCATCTGGAAAACATAGACAGTAATATCATACATATGGATGTCCTTGTTAGTCATGGGTATATGCTATACATTTCTTGATGCAATGTGCTATTTTTCAGTTAATAATGTGTCATGATGCCCTGTTTATGCACTTTGCTGTTTTTATCAATTGTACATGTTTTGTATATTTTTATATTGTGGCAATCCATAGTCCGCATGGCATGGATGTCTGTTTAACCATTCCTCTGTTAATAGGCATTTTTTGACGCTCTTGATTTTCATTGTCCACAACAATGCTGAGATGAACAGCTACTTTTGCACTCGTGCCAACACATACATCTGTAGGATGCATTTCTAATAGAGGAAGTACCAAGTCCTTACACTTACATTGAGCAACTACTGTGTACAAAGTTCTATAAAGGTAATAGCGAATCAAATACTATTTCTTTCAGGCAATGTTCCTGCTAGTATGAAGCTTGTCGTTCAGAAAGCAAGATTTACATATGAACAGTTGTTGGTGGTGATGTGCTGTGAGATGGATTCCGACTCCCAGCCTCCCCACGTGGGGTTTCTGAGTCTGCCAGTCTGTAGAAGCAGAAAGCCTCATCTTTCTCCTACTGAGCAGCTGGTAGATTAGGGTTAGTAACCCATCTCCTAACCCACTACGCTAATAGAGCTCCTTTATGTATAAATGTTGTTACTGATGTTCAGTTGCCATTGAGTCAGTTCTGACCCATAGCAACCCTGTATAGGGTTCTCGAGGAGTGGCTGATGAGCTTGAACCACCGACCTTGCTGTTCAAACTGACTTTGCAGTCCAGCACATTAACTCACAGTGCCACCCCAATATTTACATATATATAGTGAGTTTCAATTAGAAATTGACAAATGTTGTGCAGAAATCACAAAGGAATTTCAGTGATGAGTAGAATTCCTTCACTTCCTCACCCAGGCCAGGTGCTTAGGGGAAATGCACTGATAGTTAACTTGCTATGGTCAGTGTGTGTCGCCTGACAGCTTATAGGATTTCAGAAGATGACAGCTTGTTTATTGAAAAGGGGGCTTAGAGGTCTAAAAAGCGTAATTGGCTTTGAAATTTTAGGAATTCCTTATATTTGTGCAGAGGAATATTGTTGCAATTAGCTACATAGTATAAAATTGAAAGAACTTTTATTTCAAAGATGTTTTCCTAATGTTTAATGTAAATAAGGTTTATATTGGTTTCTTTTATGTGTGTGGGTTTCCCAGATGAAGGTGACTTTACTTTGGGTTTCAAGTTCACATATATGTATTTGTGGTCTTAGTTACATGTAGCTTTTTCTTGAATCTGGAACATATTGAGAAATCATACACAGGAGTCCTGGTGTGGAGCTGTAGTACAAGCACTGGACTGCTAACTTGCAGGTTGTGCTTCCAACCACCGGATGCTCCTTGGAACCCTCGATAGGGTCACTGGGAATTGGAACAAACTTGACAAGACTTAATAACTTACCAACATGCAAGGATAACTTTTGATTGTGGTTTACTTTATCTTAATTCACAGAGAAGGGTTTTTATTTGTTTTGTTTTTACAATTAGGTCTGTGGCAATCGTACACTGAGCAAGTCTATCAGCACCGTTTTCCCAACATGTTCTCCATCGTGTCTCTGACACATTTGGGAATTGTCACACTATTTCAGATTTTTCAGAATGCTGTTGTACACTGAATTGACTATTGTTAAGTTGGTTCCTACTCATAGCGACCTTGTGTAGGGTTTCTGAGTTTGAACAGCCAGACTTACAGTTCAAACGGACTTTGTGGTCCAGTGATTATCCTACAGCATCACACAAGGACTTACAACAAACATACTTCTGTGTGCACTGGGAAACCAAAAGAATGTGTGACTCACTTTATTACAATATTCAATTTGTTGCACTGGTCTGTAGCAGATCCCACAGTCTCTCTAAGGCCTGCCCGTATTCGTCTCTCATGTAGCAGGGGTTAAGAATACCAGGGAACTTCAAAACATTTGTGAAAAAAATCTAAGTTTTAATTCCATTTTACCATAAACTTTTTGAAGGCCTTTTGTAAATGCTTTTGTTTTCTTCCACTTTTAATCCCAGCTGGATTTTTCCTGGAGAAGATTCTTCTCAATGAAAAAAACCAAATCAAAGCAGCTTCAGTTCAGTTGCTTCTGACTCACGGTGACGCCCATGCGTCAGAACAGAACTGGGCTCCGTGGGACTTTCAGTGGATGAGCTTTGGGAAGTGGACCAGCAGGCTTTTTCCATGATGCCAACATGAGTCAGAATGAATTCCACTAAAACTAGGTGGTTTAGCGAGTTCTTTATTACTAAAAATAGTAACTGATTGTGGTGTGCGTCGTTATGTTTAGAAGACTTTGGTGTTGGAGCCAAGTAAACCCTATTTTGAGTCCCACCTCTGCTACTTAACAGGTTTGATATCTTGCACAAATGACTTCCCCTCTTTGTACCTCAGTTTCCTCATATGAAAAAAGAGACCACTGGTAGGATGTTAGCAGTGGTGAGATGCATTGTAAACTGTGACCAGCACAGTGCTTGAAAGCTATCATTAACTGTAAAAACTAGCATAAGTAATGGAGTCCTGGTGTGGCGCTGTAGGATAAGCACTAGACTGTAAGGTCGGTTTGAACCACAAGGTCTGCGGTTCAAACTCAACCATCTGCTCCTCGGAAACACTGTACAGGGTTGCTATGAATCGGACCCAACTCAATGGCATTTCACAATAATAATTAGTTACTATTAATGAGGTCTCAGAATTAGAAATCTTAAACCCATGAGGCTGATTACTGTTGCTTGGTTTCTAACAAATTACACTTTGTCCAGAAAATTTAGAAAATGGTAATTAATCCTCAATCACATCAATAAACAGGCATCATGCATATGTATACATTATCAATGTAAAATTCATTTTATTTATTTTCATTATTTAAAATCTCTCTGAATATGTCAAAGGCATAACCATACTGTGTTGTGTGTTGAATCAGCATTTTCATCTTAAATCTGATTGTCATCTGTGGAGACATTCAGAGTATTTTTGAGGCTTTGAGTTTTAAAGAGACGGGCACCAAGCCTGGCCCAGGGTAAGCAATTAAGAAACAGACATCATTTAAAGGCTTGTTTTCATAAGCTTATGTTTATCTGACATTGGCTCTGTTTTGCTTTATCTTTTCAGAGATTCCTCAAAGTTATCTATAAGGCAATTGTCATTTGATGCTTTGTCTACACAGGTGTAGTTTGTGTTTGTATTTGGTGAAATAGGTTCCTGGTGAACCGTGAAGTCTTTAGCATAATATTTGGTACAAAGAAGTTTAGTTCATCAAACTCCTTTCCTCCACCGTGAAGCAGTGCTGTTGACTCTTTGGGTCCCTCTTCAACTGAGAAATGTTCTAGTCCACGTTTCCACTCTGTGAAGTACCAGGACTTGCCTTCTGTTTTCTCAAAGGCGTCCTGGGAGCGTAGTGGTTACAAATCCGGCTGCGAATCACAAGGTCGGCAGTTCGAAACCAGCTGTTCTGTGGGAGAAAGTTGAAGCTTTCTGCTCCAGTAAAGATTTAGAGCCTCGGAAACCCTGTACAAGGTTGCTATGAGTCAGAACTGACTCAATGGCACATGATCACCACTATTTACTTATAATTCAGAACTGACTCAAGGGCACTTTAACAACAGCAAGTATACCAGCTTTAGCAGTTATTTTCATCTTCTAAGGAGCTCTGGTAGCGTAGCGGTTACGAATCGGGCTGTGAGCCTCAAGGTCAGCAGTTCGAAACTACCAGCTGTTCCACAGGAGAAAGATGAGGCTTTCTGCTCCCGTAAAGATTGAAACCCTGTACAGGGTCACTATGAGTCGGAACCAACTCCATGGCACATAACAACAACAACAACACGTAGGAAACTAGTCAGGGGAGCATCAAGCTAGAATAAGTTATCCCTACCAAAGGACTCCTGGTGTGGTCCTATAAGATCAGCACTGGACTGCTAACCACAAGGTTGGTGGTTCAAATTCATCAGTGTCTCTTGGAAACCCCATGCAGGGTTTCTGTGAATCGACACTTAACACAACAACAATACTGGGCTTACAGTGACTGGGCACAGATGGGACAATAGGCACTTAGGTAACCAGGGACAATGCTGGTTCAGACTTTTTATTTGTTTGCTGTTGTTATTGTTGTTAGGTGTTGTGTAGTTGGTTACAACTCTTAATGACACTGTGGACAGCAGAACAAAACAGTAGTTGATTCTGTGCCAGCCTCACAATTGTTACATTTGAGCTCAGTGTGGCGGCCGCTGTGTTAATATAGTTAATTTTGGACCTTCCTTCATTGCCTCTCCAACTGACTGTGTCCATTAATTAGAAGGGAAGTTGATTCATCATTCGTCATTCCCCAGAAAGTATATAGAAACATTGAGGGGAAATATACTTCATCCTGGAGAAGGAATTGGATTAGTTTAATTTACTAATCCAGATAATTGATAAAAGTTCAGATTTGATAAGTATCCCTGCAGTTAGTGAGAAGAAATGGAGGCATGAAGGAAACCCAGATAACACTGAAGAGAAGATGAGTGTAAAATACACACGGAGACCGTGGTGACCAGGAGGGGATGCACCTCCACATCCGTGACATTAGGGAGCAGCCAATGGAAGGCCCTGGTAAGAACAAGAGACTCAGGACACCCATCGTCACCATAAGCTAGCTCCATTTCCCATCTGGCCCCGTCTTGTTAATACCACCCCACAGACTGTGAGACTGAAGACAGGAGAGTGTGTGGACGGCTCAGGAGAGTCCAAAAGAGAGATAGAGGGCAAAGACAAGTATGTAGGTGAGGGTAGGAAGATGTTCGTTTCCCACGTCGGTAAATAGTGTAGAGCCTGTTGACTCTACCTTGGGTCTCTTTGATAAAGTTGTTGACTACATTTTCAAAAGAGAAAGAATACAACAGTATCTGATTTTCATGCTCTTCATGATTGTTTACAAAATGCTGTTTCTCTAATCTACTGTCTTCTGGTTTCTTTTCTTCCTGTGACCCCCTTCCTCTTCAGGCTCTCCCTAAGCACCCCCAGGCCTCTCCTCCCCCAGGCCTTCTGTCTCTGCCTTCTGCACCTCCTGTTGCACCCCACCGCCTTCCTCACTTTGACGTACAAAAGGGCCACCCAGCAGCTTTCTGATATTTTAGCCTCAGAATATGCTTTTCAACCTTTGGTAAGCATGAGAAGGCAAAGGCTTGGAGACGGAGCAGAGAATGGGATAGTAGCAGTTGGAAACTGCTCGCTTGCCATTTCTGGATGCTCCAGAGCATATGGAGAGCCCAGAATCTTCAGCAGCCAGAACGAGGCTGCGCAGTCCTGGCAGCTTCGTGGTGAATTTGTAAAAGAAAGCTTTTAGTGAACTTTTACCTCCAGCTGTCAGAGGAAAGCTAGAGCTGAAACACTTGGTCTTACAGTCGTTTCTATGTTCCCAAATACATGTACACACATGGGCATTGTTATTAAGAACTCTATTGTATTTCATTGTGCGAATGCACCGTATTATTTACCAAACAGAACCCTATATTTTGGACATTTGATTTGTTTCCTTTTCTTTTTCTCTTTTATGGATTCTAAAGCGTGTAATAATGAACACGATATCACCTACATTTTTGTTACTTTCTCATTATCTTGTTAGCATTGGAGTTGGGTGTCTATATTTTTTAAGATTTTTGATACAGACTGGCAATCTGCCCCCTAGAAAACTTGTACAAATAAGTATTTTTGCCAGCTATTTGACAGACCACAAACAGAGCTGTAGTATCTCATTATATGCATATAAATACTGTGTTTGTTTGTTTGTTTTTTCATTTATTTATTCATGTTTGTTCTGTGCTATTTTATGATTATTCTGTGCTGTAAACCTGAGACAATTGTATTCTGGTGGGTAGAGTTTGTGGAACCATAAACCTCAGACATTATCAAAACTAATTTCCCATAGAGCCTGTCAGTAAAAATAAGAGACAGTAACTGAGCCCCATCTACCACATTTTACAGCTTAAGTTTCCCTTCATCTCCTGGCCTGTTGCCCAGTTACACCCCAGACATTTCTGAGGTCCCCTACAAGGTGTTTTGCTAGTGTCTTATTATAATGACCAACTCATCTTGGATTGTTTTCCTTTGAGAAGACTTTGGGTGTGGGGTTAGGAAACAGACACTCAGGACACCCTGCTAATTTGAGTCCTTTGGAATATTTGAGTCATTTGGAATATGCTTATAATTAAAAACTATTTATGTTTACCTGAAGTTCAAATTTAAAGAAGTAACCTCAATGGTTGTTGTTGTTAACTGCCGTCAAGTC
>NW_006408666.1:7402152-7403150 GCF_000296735.1 Chrysochloris asiatica | reverse complement strand
ATTTCCCACCTCTGAAGATTCTGGATGGGTTTCAGGATTCCCCCTATGGTCTTATGTCATGCAGAGACTCCAGCGGAAGCCTCCTTCACTGGACACATTGTAGCCCCATTTTAGATATGCCTATCAATTATAGGCAGAAGACGGACTTACAAGCTTTCTATGGCAATATTTCTGGCTATTCCTTTCTATCCCCCTCAAGTGTCTATTATATAATGTTATGCAGTGGAAACCAAGATTCAAAAGACAGCCAAGCTTCCTGATGATAGGAAATGCTGATAGGTCTCTTGTGATACAATAGTGAATAATTGTTATCAGGACTGATTGTGAGGGTTCGAAATGTAAAGGTAGATGTTTTGTAGCAAGGAGGGGAGTGATTAACTTTGAAGTCTAGAAGTGGAGCTCCCTGGAACCATCAAGGGAGAAGAGTGGAGAGCGGGACCCTACCCAGAGAAGCAGTGGCACCAGAGATGGAGGCAGAGACGGTGACGTGGAGAGATAGAGCGGCTGAAGACTTTTGACCCAGTGAGGGAGAGGGGCTGTGTGCTGATGACTGGGGGGCAAGCTTGCAGGGTATACCCTGTGGTTGGTTGATGATGCATGGAGGGGATTGTAACCATGGCAATGTAACGATATACGATAGGATAAATGTAAAGCTAATGTTCTCCCATGTAAACTATCACATAACTCACAATAAAATATTAAAAAAAAAAAGACAGCCAAGCTTCTTAACATTGTTTCCCCCCTTTTGCCCTTTCCAACCATACCTCAATCCCTGTATCCCAGAGCCCTGTTGTTCCAAGGTTATGCATACATCATTATTTGCCTCTGTCTCATTTAATCCATGCAAATCTGCTAACTGTTATTCGATCTGCCTTGTTCTCCCATTCCCCTCTCCCTTCTTGTGTATTGCCCCCTCCCTAGCACCCAATCTATCCTGTGTCTATTCTCTACCCTGTGTTCCACCTTCCCCTACCTCCCCTCATCCCACCCACACACCC
>NW_006408666.1:7393885-7396383 GCF_000296735.1 Chrysochloris asiatica | reverse complement strand
CTCAGTGTAAAGAAAACAAAAATCCTCACCACTGGACCAATAAGTAGCATTCAGATAAATGGAGAAAAGATTGAAGTTGCCAAAGGCCTCAGTTTGCTCAGATCAATCATGTACACTCATGAAACAGCAGTCAAGAAATCAAACGATGTATTGCATTAGGCAGATCTGCTGCACAAGACCTCTTCAAAGTGTTCAAGAGCAAAGATGTCAGCTTGAAGACTAAGGTGCACTTGATCCAAGCCATGGTATTTTCAATAACCTCATATGCATGTGAAAGCTGGACAGTGAATAAGGAAGACCATGGAAGAATCAATGCATTTGAGCTATATTTGAGGAGAATATTCAAATGACCATGTATTGCTAAAATAACGAATCCATCTCTGTGTTGGAAGAAGTACAGCCTGAACACTTCCTGGAAGCAACGATGGACAGAATTGCTCACTCATACTTCAGACATATTGTCAGGAAGGACCCATTCCTAGAGACGGGCATCATGTTTAGTAAGATGGAGGGTCAGGGATTGGCACAGTGTCAGCAGTGATAGGCACACATGTAACGATTGTGAGATTGGGACAGAACCGGGCAGTGTTTCATTCTGTTGTGTATAGGGTTGCTATGTCAGTACCGACTCTAGCTTGTCATGATCCAAGGTTCCTGTGGCATTTGTCCATGGTGTTTCTGCTCCCCCGCTTGGTCTTGCCATTTGGTCTTGCCCAAGATGTCGGCTCCAGGCCTCCGAGCCCAGCCCGGCAGATTCAAAAGCACGTGATTTCTTACTTCAGCTTCAAGTTCCACTAGCTATAAGCCTTCAAACTTTTCAAATATTCCTAGCTCTGTGGTTCCGAGTTTGGGAGCTCTACCCTGGATCTGCTTTGCCTGGTATTCGGTGGTATGGCTGATGGCGAACTTCACTGAACCTCCGCCCTAACTGCCATTTCCCACACACTCTTAAACTAAACTCCTTTTTGAAAATTTGCAAGCTAGTCACTTCCTGTCTTTATCACTCCCTCATTTTAGGTAGCCAACGTCTAGGTTTCCCGTATTGACCCTGTCTACAGAGGGGATAGCATTGATACTTGATGTTGGTATTTAGAGTCACTACCTCCATGAGTATAGGTCAAGTTCATTAAATTGTAGCAATTTTCCCTTTATCAAAAATGTTTTCTTTCTTTCTTTTTTTTAATCTTCCTCTAGTTGAGTTCTGATTATCAAGGCTGGGTCAAATGAGTACTGTTTGTAAGTCTGAGTGTTCTTGTGTGTTTCCCTTCATTTCATATGGACTGGATGCTTCACTCTTGGCTCTAGCCCTCTGCGGGCTATGGTCTCAAGTGTCCCCAGGTCTCACCACACTTTGAACCAACCAGCCCTTCCTCTTTTCTCTCTCATCTCCAGGTTATCGGGAGTCAATGGACTGTGGTTGACCTCAGCCCATTTCTTCATTGCTGCCTTTCCCCTTCTTCTACTCACCAGTAGACCAATGTGGTCATTAGCAAGCTTATATGCCTGCACATGTGTTCCCTTTGAGTTTCAGTCTTACAGGGGGCTTTGTCCTGAAGGAACTTGATTGTTTGCCTTGATGGTTTCTTTGGGAACAATTTGCTTATTCTTGTAGTAGCCAGTAATTCTGCCATTTTTGTTTTGTGTTTTTCCTAATGATCTTTTTTGAAGATGTATCTTCTGTCGTTCTAGCTGTCTACTTGTCCTTTTTTAGTTGGAATGTTCCATCTCAGAAGGTTCTGGATGGGGCTCAGGATTCCACCTAAGGTCCTATACACTGCTAAGTCTCCACAAGAGGCCTATTTCACTGGAAAAGTTGTAGAACCCCTTTTAGGTATTCCAATCAGGTATAGGCTGAAGATGGGCTTTTAAGCTGTCTGTAATCATGTTTCCTGACATTCCTTTCTATCCCATTCAAGTGTCTATTTTACAATAGTAGGCAAGGAAAACTAATATTCATAAGATAGTCAAGCATCTTAGCGTTATTTCCCCTATTCAGACTATGCCTTGATCCCTGTATCCCAGAGCTCTGTTGTTCAAGGTTGAGTATGCATCACTATTTACCTCTGTCCCATTTAGGCCATGCAAACCTGACTCAGTGTTCCTCTATCTACATTGTTCTTCCACCCCCTCCCCTTTCTTATGTATTGCCCTCCCCAACACCAGAACTATGATGTGTCTGACCCCTACCCTGTGCTCTAACATCACTTTCCTCCACCTTCCCCAATGCCCCCAACCCCAACCCCACTGGTAACCAACAAAGAATTATTTTTTCTCCTTTTAGTATGAGTATCTTTTCTTAAGCTTTTACAATAGTGGTTTTATGCAATATTTGTCCTTTTGTGACTGACTGATTTCACTCAGCTTAATGTCTTCAAGGTTCATCCATGTTATGTGGTGGCTTACAGTTTCCTTGTTTGTACCAAAGTTTTTTCATCCATTCTTCCATTGATAGGTGTTTAGGCTGTCTCCATCTTTTTTCTATTGTGAATAGTGCTGCT
>NW_006408666.1:7364242-7393001 GCF_000296735.1 Chrysochloris asiatica | reverse complement strand
TACAAAACATCTACCTTTACATTTCCAACCCTCACAATCAGTCCTGATAACAATTATTCACTGTCGTATCACAAGAGACCTGTCTGCATTTCATTGCATCAGCCCCGCCTAGTCAGATTGAGTACTACTCACTGGAGATTCTACTTTCCTCCATTCCCTCTGGATCTAGGTTCCCTCCTGAAAGCTTGTAAGCCAGTCACTTCTTGCCTTTGTAGGCCCCCACCCCCACCCCCATTTCGGGTAGCCAATGTCTAAGTTGCCCATCCGTGTCCTCTCCATGTGTGGAGAGGCTGGGAAAAGCTAATATATACATTTTTTAAGAAATAAATAAACATCACCATTTCCTGAGAAACAAGCAGGATTTCCCAGTGCTTAGATATGAGAGACCCCCATTGTCTCAGGCACAGTCCCCTCCCTGTTCCTCACTCTGTCTTGCTTGCATGTTATCGCCTTCAATAGAACAGCTGGGTCACTGTGAAAGCTGTTAATTTCCCCGTGTTTTCCTGAACACCTTCTAACTGCTCAAGTCAGGATGGCCTGCTTTGACACTGGTGAATCTGACTTGTCACAATTCCTTTTAGACTCTATATTCATTTTTAGAATGCTGCCTCTGTAATTTCTCCAGCTGGGTATGTAATGTTCACAGTCTGGCTGTCCCAGTGTAGTTGTGTGATAACCATCGGTTATTCCTCAGAGGCTTTCTGCAACTCCTACCTGCACCAATCCGTGGGAGCAGAGAGGATTTACACATGGCACATTGATGATTCACAGACTACACCATGAGCGCTTCTGAGGCTCTGCCCATTGAAGATTTTAGTGTTATTTATGAAATTGTTTATCTGGAATACATTGAGTGTAGACAGTCTAAGGACCTACAGTGTCCTTCTGGACTCCTGGTCTGGCACTGTGGGTTAATGCACCATATTACAAAGCCGTTTGAACTGCAAGGTTGGCAGTTCAAGCTCACCAGCTTCTCCTTGGAAACCCTATACAGGATCGCTATGGGTTGGAGCCGACTCGATGGCACTTAACAACAACAACAACAACAACAACAACAACAACATTGTCCTTCTGGCTGGCATGCTGCGTGGTCCTGGAGATCTGAACCAATTAATCGATCAGCAAAGGCTGGGACCATGTTGGACCTTTGAGGGGCGCAAGCATGGTTTCACCCTTAAGACTCTCTTGAAGGGGAGACAGCAAGCTACCCAGAGAACTGGGCTCTGTGCAGTGGGTAACAAGCTGTGATGCCCGGACCTGTCACTAGACAGGTCATGGGAGGGTCATATGGCAGTTCCCTGGGTGGTGCAAATGATAACGTTGCTAGCTGCTTCTGGAAAAATTGGAAGCTACAGTTTCCCCAGAGAGGTCTGGGAGCAAAGGCCTGGATAGCTCCTTCTGAGGCATCAGCCGTGGCGAACACTGCAGAGACAGTTCTTTTTTGACACCCTTGGGGTCATCATGAGTTAGTAACTGGATTTTGAAATAAAGCCGTGGGCTGAAGACATTTTGGGTAAGAATAATCTTTGTTTGGACTGGTAGGTAGGGTGACTAACTATCTTAGTTTGTCTGGGACTGAAGGGTCCCCTGCAGGTGGACTCTCCATGTGAACACCAGGGAAGTTTTGAGCAAACTGGGATGAGTGGGGCATGCTTCTGGAAGACGAGACTGGAAAGGCCATTTTAACCAGGTGGGCTGTCTTGGTTCTAGCTTGAGGGCAAGTGTTATTGATTTAAGTAACATGCATGGAAACCCCAGAGGGCCTTTGCCATGTAGCTGCTGATGTGCATTAACCAGAAACACGGCATATGATTCAGACTGGCTGTGAATTCATGCTTTGCACAATGTTAGAACATGGGTCAGGTGCTAATCAGGTAGCTAGGATGACCTGAGGTGGGGGAAGAGCATGATAGGGTTTAGTCTGAGCTTTGAAAAGCAGAAGGAACCCTGGTGGCACTGCAGGGTAAGCACTGGACTTCTGACTTCAAGGTTGACAGTTCAAATCTACCTGCTGCCCTTTGGGAGAAAGATGAGATTCAGAAACCCTATAGAGTCTCCGAGAGTCTGATTCAACTTGATAGCAGTGACTGTGAAAGTGTTTGGTTTGAAGACGGGGAACTCATAGCGACCCTGTACAGGATTTCTCAGGAGCAGGTCGGCAGTTCAAACCCATCAGCTGCTCCTCAGAAACCCTCCACAGGGTTGCGGTGAGTCAGAATTGGCACAACAACACTTAACAGCAACCATTCCTTAAATCTAAGTATTACAACAAAATTCCAAGATAACATAGTTGTTTCCAACTTACTGATGGAGAAAACTGAGGCCCCAAAGAATTTAAGTTACTGGTCCAAGGATAGAACAGGTCTCTCATCCAAATCCATCCTCTCCGAGTCTGTGTTTATTCCCTCTAGCATGAAACACCTTGCACATCCCTTTTTCAGATGGCTATAACACCTTTTGGCATTTGAAAAAACATCACTCAATCATATCTGTATTTCCTATAAACTTTTGTCAGACGACAGCTTTCATTCCCATGTTCAGCAAACACACAGCAGATCTCCTGAGTGACTGGTCGGAACTCCGAGCTCCTATCAGAAGTCTGAAGCAGACTTTCGTATTAGAATGCCGCGTGTGAATAACCTGAGGAAGACCTCGTCCTATGAGGCTGGGAGTAAGTACATATAAAAATATTCTTCAAAGAACTTTATTTTACGAGTCTATGGCTAACATAATACTTAAGTTTTGTGTCACATACAAAATAAAGTAGCTTCACATTAGCTAAATATTATACTTCTCTAGAAAACTAAATGACATCCTGATCATTTTCATACAAGGAAAACACACTTGATGTAAGATTGTATTTCTTTTTCTGCCTGCTTTCTCCAGCCAAACGAAGCCAAGAAATGAGTTCATTGTTTGGATCATCAGAACAAAATTCCATTTTATTCTTAATCTATGAAATTTAACACAAAGTACTTTCAATTTTGGTAAATCGCTCAAATAGTTGATTCTGTTTTGAATATAAGTGTTGGGGCCTGAAGGCATCTGAAACCATTCGATTCTTTTTAGACAGTTTTGTGCTACCTCAACTTTACCCAAGCTCATTTAAACTATGGCTGGAGGCTGTGTATCTCTTCTCCACCTCAGAAAAGCTTCATTTGGTCATCGGAAAACACCAGTAGTAAGCGGGCTTTCTGGGAAGGTCAGGTTTACCCCTGGCATCAGGCTCACATGCTCCCAGGCTTAACCTGGCCCGGGGGGCTACGGGTGCCCTTGTTTCTTTCTGCTTGTATTGTGACTCAACATTCTTCTGAAACACTGTCGGGGAACAACAAAGGACGTTTTTCTCCCAAGGCCCGGGGGGTTGTAGAGCCTACGAGTGGACTGAGCAGGATTCCAGCAGGCGGGAATGGGGGCAGTCGCTGTTGGATCCTGGTTAAGTGTTGTTGATAGGTACTGTCCAGTCAGTTCTGACTCATAGTGACCCTCTATAGGTGTCCAAGGAGTGGATGGTGAGTTTGAACCACCCACCTTGTGGTCAGTAGTCCAGTGCTGAGCCTACAGCGCCACACGCGGACTCCACCTAAAGGGGAGGAGTGCCCCAAAGGAGGTTCTGCGAATGTATTTGCGTGGGGCTTAGGCCTCCATGAAATCTCCAGGTTTCTAGCACATTTTGATGCTGCTTCTACCTGCCCCCAGCACCACACATCTTGAATATCTTTGTGTCAGACTCTGCTTTTACACAGAGAGGTGTTGTGGTCCTGTTTCCCTTCTCTCTGTTCCTTAAAACAGCATGGTGTGGGTGGTCGCAATCCTGAAATGTAAATGTGTAAGAATCTTATCTCTTTTATGGGATTTTTGACTCAAATGCAATAATGTATTCTACAGACGTGCATTCAGAGTTTCGTCCCTGAGCGGCAGCATGGGCACCTCCTGGCAGCGCCTTAAAACCAGTCACCCTAAAGTCCATCCTGGCTCCTGACGACCTTCCCGGCGGCGTCAGGGTAGAACTGCTGCGCTTCACAGGGTTTTTAGACGTTAATGCTTCCACTATAGATAGCCAGGGTTTTCTTCCTACGTACTCCGAAGATAACCATTTGTAGCACGCAGGGACTCTACCAGTTCCTTCGGGAATCAGAATCGCTCTCCCACCTCAGAACTACTCAGTTTCACACACTCCTCAGGGGTCCTCGTGAAGTTTGAGAGGTTTGATTTCTGAGCACAGTCCATCTGGTCCTGGGGGTGGCTGCACGAGCGAGGGCAAACCAATGAATCTCCCCTCGGCCTCCGTTTTTTCACCTATACTTGTATTCTAGGTACTGAGTACCTCCGTTGTGGTGCCTAGCCTCGTGTTTGGCATGGAGTGGGGTCATGGGATGAAGAGGATCTGAGAGATTTCTGCGGCCTAGTGGGAGTCAGGCACACGGAATGGTCAGGCGAGGGAGGCCATGTGGGAACACAGCTATGTGTGAGCCTCCAACCCTACCTCACAGAGGCGTGGCCTCAGCTCCGCCCCCACCCCTGAACACACAACAGCCAATCAGCTGCAGCAAGCCCAGTGGGCCCAGACACAACAGGTGTCTCATTAAACATCTCTCACCCTCATGGGTACCCCAACTGACAGGCACCGAACTCACAGCCAAACCCGGTTAACAAGTCGTACTAATTACCAACTTCTAACAGTGCTCTGCTTGGAAGGCAAAATACCGTATTCTTTTTAGATTCGAACTGGCATTTGATCCTGCAGAGAGACCCATAATTGGGCCCCTGAAAGTGGGGATGGAGGAGGCAAACCTGGGCTGGGTACAGGACTGAAAGTGTGCAATGCAAGGCTCTGTTTGTTTGAATTCTGGACCTGCTGGGTGGCACACAAGGGTCCAATTAGCTTATTACAGAAGCGTCAATTGGGTTCATCCTCTTGTCTCATCCTGCCGTTCTAATTTTTTCCCTTCTTGTTTTTTTATTATTTTTTTTCAGGGAGTGATAAACTTGTAGCACAGATTGCTGGCCTGCAGGCATCCAAAGATCAACAACTAGTTTTCTGTGATAGATCCCCCTGTGAACCAGCAGCATTCATTTACAGAATTCCTAATGCCTGTGAGGAGTTGAGGAGGGCTTTGGCCTGGGCGTGACGGGGCTTTAGTAAAGTCTGGCTTCGTTCGAAACGGCCAAAAGATAGAAATCATTCCCAGGATGAGAATATTTTGTAGTCTGGACTTTTTGCCTTTTTCAGTTTTATTTTTAATGATAATGTCACTATTATTAGTGTGTTATTATCATTTTTCATTAAACAGAAGTCCACTTCATTGCTTAAGAGGAAACTTGCTTTTATATGCACTTATGGACAACATTGCGAAGTATGAGTATTCCGGAACACTTAATTGTACTCATGAGGAATCTGTACCTGGACCAAGAAGCAGTTGTTTGAACAGAATATGGAAACACTGAATGGTTTGAAATTAAAAAAGGTGTGCGACAACGTTGTATTCTTTCACCATACTTATTCAGCCTGTATGCTAAGCAAATAATCTGAGAAGCTGAGTTATATGAAGAAAAAGGTGGCATCAGGATTGGAGGAAGACTCATTAACAACCTACGATATGCAGATGATACAACCTTGCTTGCTGAAAGTGAAGAGGACTTAAAACATTTACTGATGAAGATCAAAGAGCACAGCCTTCCGTATGGATTGCATCTCAATGCAAAGAAAACAAAAATCCTCACCACTGGACCAAAAAGCAATATTGTAACCAAAGGAGAAAGGATTGCAGTTGTCAAGGATTTCATTCTTCTTGGATCAACTATCAACGCTCACAGAAGCAACAGTTAAGAAATCAAACAATGCATTGCATTAGGCAAATCTGCTGCACAAGACCTTTTTAAAGTGTGGAAGAGCAAAGATGTCAGCTTGAGGACTAAAGTGTGCCTGACCCAAGTCATGGTGTTTTCAATAACCTCATATGCATGCGGAAGCTGATCAGTGAATAAGGAAGACCGTAGAAGAATTGATGCTTTTGAGTTATGGTGTTGGAGGAGAATGTTGAAAGTGCCATGGGCTGCTAAAATAACCAACAGATCTGTGTTGGACGAAGTGCAGCCAGAGTGTTCCTTGGAGGCCAAGATGACCAAACTTCGTCTCTCATACTTGGGACATATTGTCAGGAGGGTCCAATCACTGGAGAAGGATATCATGTTTGGTAAGGTGGAGGGTCAGAGAAAAAGAGGAAGACCCCTAACGAGATGAATTGGCAAAGTGGCAGCATCAATGGACTCAAGTGTGGCAACAATTGTGAGGTTGACCCAGGACTGGGCAGTGTTACGTTCTGCCGTGCATGGGGTTGCTAGGCATTGGTACCAACTTGTTGGCACTTAACAACAACAACAACAACAGCAGCAACCCCCAGTGTACCGAAGGAGAGAAGACAAGGGAAGTTACAGGTATATTTTACAAGATCAAATAGATTGTTTGGGAAAAAAGTGGGTGTAAAAGGAATTTGTGAACAGCAAATTATATGAGAAGTGTTCAAAAGTTCATGGAAAAATTAATTAATCTTTTCTTTCCATTTTTCCATGAACATCTTGAAGCCAAGTCATATTTTAAATGCAGTATGTTTTTGTACTGTGGTCTTCTTCGGCAGTTATATAATAACTCTCCAATGTTATCTTGAATAGTTATTTTAACACATTAAGTAAAATATACATATTACAAAGGAAATGGATTGTGTTGAACTATAGCTATCAGAATGTTATTTTAGAAGTGACATACTAATATATGTTTTCTTATTAGGAAACTCAGTACTAAAGTTGAGCAGAAAGACTAACTACCATTATTTTGAAATAGCAATAGCATATATAGTTTTCCAAGGCATCAATAAAAAAGCTAAAGTGATATGAAAATATCTACGTTTTGATATTTTCCAAAATGACAGGAGTCTTGATACTGCTGTGATTTGGGGCATACATTTACAATGAAATATGTTACATTTTAATTAGATTTTATTAAAATTTTGAGATGTAATTTTAGCATTGTTGTTGTTAAGTGCCGTCTAGTTGATTCTGACTCATAGCCACCCTGTATAGGGTTTCTAAGGAGCAGCTGGTGGATTTGAACTGCTGAGTTTATGGTTCCCAGTTCAGTGCTGATCCTACTGTGTCACACCAGGAGCCCATTTAAGAGGCCCTGAAATGGAATTCACAGTATCCTAGAACTTGAGGGAGAAAAAAACATTCTGTGTAGTTCTAAAGTCAAATTTTAGACCATAGTAAAGAATTGGATAAAGAAGAGAAAAGTAGACATCAGCTTTTATTCATGAAGGAGTAAGAGACAACAGATTTACCCTGAATCGATGAAAAAACAAAATATACAAAAAACTGTTTTGAAAATATTGGCTATCAGGCCATGGAGGACAATTATCCCTGAGAAATGAAAACAAATATGAAGACTCCAACACAATTTTCTTCAGTTCACTGCTTTTAAGATATAGCTAGGCTGTGCACAGAAAGGGGAATTTAAGTAGAGACTGCCAACATCCTGTGTTAAAGAGAAGCTGAGAATCTGGTGAGACCAAAGTGACAAGAGTTGGCAGGACAGACCACTGGATGGGAGAGAGGTGAACAGAGAGAAAACCCAGAATCTCTTTACAGGGTCCCTGTGAGTAGTCAGCAGAGTACTGGTCAGTGTGTGGTTGTGAGTGAACTCTTGTTGTTGTTGTTGTGTGCCGTGGAGTTGGTTCCGACTCATAGCGACCCTGTACAGGGTTTCCAAGGCTGTATATCTTTATGGGAGCAGAAAGCCTCCTCTTTCTCCCACAAAACAGCTGGTAGTTTCAAACTGCTGACCTCTAGGCCCAGGGAAAAGATTGTGACACATTAGGAATCTGTGCCCGGTGTTCACACAGTGGATTGGAATATTCTCTATTCCCAGGAGAAGACTGGAAAAAACCTCATAAGTGCTCATGAAGTTCTTTCATCACTAATGAAAAATAGTTAGCCTTACACTGAACAATGTGCTGGACCTGCAGAACACATTATAAAAAGCGAGATCAGAAAAGATCAAACCATTTTTTAGGTTATTTAACTATACTTACCACAAACCAAAACTCTAGTATTTATAGGAATATAAAGTAAAATTTCCAAAAAATTGTGTTCCAATTAAAGATTACTAGACATTCAAAGAAGAAAAACAAAACAAAAGCCAAAAATTAATCCATCAGAAATGCTTCCTAACTAACACAGATCTTAGAAAGAGACCATTAAATAATTGTTATAGCTTTGTTGTTGTTGTTAGGTGCAGTCAAGTGGGCTCCAATTCACAGTGACCCCAGGAATAATAGAAGAAAACGGTGCCTCGTCCGGTGCCATCCTCAGAATCCTTGTTAAGCTTGTGACACTGTGCCCATCCATCTCACTGGGGTCTTCTTGTTCACTGACTCTCCACTTTATCAAGCAGGATGTCCTTCTCCAGGGCCTGGTACTTCAGGAAAAGTATGGCAGACAGAGGCTCACCATCCTGGTTTCTAAGGAGCGTTATTGCTGTCCTTCTTCCAACACACATTTGTTTGGGTTGATGATACGGAGTTTTCCCACCATCTCATTCAACAGTTGTAGTCAATTTTATTTCTGTGTATTCTAACGGGTGAGCTACATGTGTATGTTGTTGTTGTTGTTAAGTGCCGTCGAGTCGGTTCCGACCCATAGCGACCTTGTATCTCCCGCGGAGCAGCTGATAGTTTCGAACCGCTGACCTTAAGGTTCGCAGCCCGATTCGTAACCACTACACTACCAGAGCTCCTTTAGTCATGTTTTATGTTGTTTAAAAAAGGTATTCGCAATTGAGAGTCCTTGGTCTTGTGGAATTCTATCACTCAATCTCCCGCATTGTCTCTGTCACCAAGGCCATATTTTCCAACTATTGATCCTTCCTCTTGGTTTCCAAGCTTTACATTCCAGTTGCTGGCAATTATCAATACATCTTGATTGCATGTTTGATCAGTTTCAGATGACGATATTGGTAGAATTATTGACTTTCATCATCACTGGCTTTAGTGGTTGGTGGGTAAATTTGAATATTACCCTATCACAGACAGCGTTGTACCTCATGATTGATCTTAATATGTTCTTTTTGATGATGAATGAGATACCATTCCTCTTCAATTTGTCAAAAAGCACAGTAAACCCTGTGATTTTCAGATTCAAAATAAGCGATACCAGTTCATTTCAGCTCACTAATGTCTAGGATAAGGAGCTCTGGTAGCGTAGTGGTTATGAATTGGGCTGCAAACCGCAAGGTCAGCAGTTCAAAACTCCCAGCTGTTCTGCTGGAGAAAGATGAGGCTTTTTGCTCCCGTATAGATTTCCAGCCTCGGAAACC
The DNA here is from genome assembly GCF_000296735.1 of Chrysochloris asiatica. Taxonomy (NCBI): domain Eukaryota; kingdom Metazoa; phylum Chordata; class Mammalia; order Afrosoricida; family Chrysochloridae; genus Chrysochloris; species Chrysochloris asiatica. Next base: position 7,383,631 of record NW_006408666.1, on the reverse strand, counting down.
CTGTACAGGGTCGCTATGAGTCGGAACCAACTCGACGGCACATAACAACAACAACAATGTCTAGGATATTGATGTTTATGTGTTCCGTTTCATTATTGACAATTTCAAATTTTCCTAGATTTACACTTAATACATTTCATGTTCCAATTATTAATGGCTGTTTACAGCTATTTCTCTTCATTTTGAGTTGTGCCCCATCAGCAAATGAAGGTTCCGAGGGCTTTACTCCATTCGCATCATCACAGTCAGCTTTATTTTGAGGCAGCTGCTCTTCCTCAGTTGCATTTTGAGTGTCTTCCAACCTGAAGGGCTCATCTTGTGGCGCTATATCTGACAATATTCCGGTGCTCTTGTTCATGTTTCAATAGTCAATAATCTGGTGCTGACAGTGTTCCACTTCTATTCATAAAGTTTTCAGTGACTAAATATTCGGAAGTTATCCGTCTCTCCTTCTTCCTAGTCTGTCTTCATCTGGAAGCTCATCTGAAACCTGTCCACTGTGGGTGACCCTGTTGGTATTTAAAATACCCATGGCATAGATTCCAGAATCACAGTGACACACAAGACAACACATTAGACAAACTAACAGACAAGTGGTGGTCTCCTGGTGTCTTTGTAGCAAAAATATTATTTTACATCATATGAATAAATGCTAATAATAATTAGTATAACTTCTCACTTCGTCATTCTCAATCTATTAAATCAGCAACTGCTTTATTTTAATTGTGATAAAATATGCATACAATAAAATTCACTATTTTAGCAATTTTACAGTTTACAATTTAGTGGAAGTTAGTACTTCCATAGTATTGAGCACCTCCACCCAGAATGCTCCTGTTTCACACTCTGGATGCACTGAGGTTTATTCCCTTTCATCCTTAACCCAAAAATCAAACGTGTTGCCATTGAGTTCATTCCACTCATTGTGACCCTAGAGGCCAGCACAGAACAGTTCCACGGGGTTTCTTTTCCCTGTAAAATGGGTGGTGGGTTCGAACTGCCAGCTTTCAGTTAGTAGACAAGTACTCAACCACTTCTTAACAGGACGCCTTCCCTCAGCTTCTGACAACTACTAATTTCTGATACAAATTGTTGTTGTTGTTGTTAGGTGTCTTCAAGTCCTTTCAGACTCATCACGACCCTGTCCACCTCAGAACGAAGCACTGCCCCACCTGCACCACCCTCACAATGTTTTCATGTTTGAGTCCATTGTCGCTGCACTGTGTCAGCCCATCTCATCAGAGGATGTCCTTTTCATGGACCCTCTATTTTATCAAGCATAAGGTCCCTCTCTAGGGACTGGTCCCCCCTGACTTCATGTCCAAAGTATAAGACATGAAGTCTCACCATTCTCTCATTGAAAAGCACTCTGGCTGTACCTGATATAAATATTAAAATTTTGATATAAATAGGGTACAGACAATGTGTGAACTTCTTTCATGTAGCATGATGTTTTTACAGTTCATCTATGTTAAAACATAGATGTATACCAATACTTCATTCTTATTTATGGCTGCGTAACCTTCTATTTTATGAATGTTGTTCCTAAGTGCTGTCTAGTGGATTTGGACTCGTGGCAACCCTGTACAGTGTTTCTGAGGAGCAGCTGGTGAGTTTGAACCACTGACCTTGTAGTTCAAAGCGACCTTGCAGTCCTGTGCTTATCCTACAGTGCCGCACCAGGTCTCCACACCATGTTTTCTTTGTTCATTCATCAGTTGGTAGACATTTGGATTGTTCACACCATTTGGTTGTTGTGCATAATGCTGCTATGAACAATCATAAAGAAATTTGTTTTTCTTCAGTTCTTTTGAATATATATATCTAGGAGTGGATTATCTGTGCCACTTAAAATGTATTAAGGAACCATCAAGCTAGACTTTATGCTTTTCCTTAGAACCAGGACTCTTCGTGTTTCTCCTGGACATGGATCTTGTTCCCTGTGATTGGGTCTTTAATCTGGACACTGCTTTAAGGCTGAAGCTGGGTCATACTCTTTGGACAAAGACCTCCTTCTCTGTCTTTTACCCACCACTCCCTCTCTTGCTTTCTTTCTCTCTCACACACATACACACACTCTCTATCATATGACTCCTCGAACTCATTCCCTGAGCAAAGCTCCTGGATTATTGGTGATAGAATTTCTTGTTGCTTATTTGCTTCCTGCCAAGCTGACATCTCCCAAATCACCAATTTTTGGAAATTCACTAGGTGCCATGCTAATTGCTTCCTTTAAATGCATCTTGTGTCTGAAATGTTTAGTTTAGGTGTGCTGTCTCTGTGTGGATTTTGCCTCATTACCATTGTCTAGAATGCATCCCCCAACCTTTAAGCCTACTTTGCCTGGAAGGCAAATGCATTAGGTCTTATGACACTAAAACCCTTTTTCCCTGTTACAGTGAACTCTTTCTCATCAGGACAGGCAATCTTGTTATAAAGTGAACCCTGCTTTGGAGAAACTCAGATATAACTTCTATAAATCCTTTCTCAAATGGGCACAAACTTGATTCCTAGGTAGAGACAGGTGGGTCTGTGCTAAGTAATCACCGGGAGAATTTGGTTCTGACTCTGGAGCCCACCACCATTTGACTGATGGTAATATCTGTATACACACCACTCACTTCCTGCTTTGGAATGTGACAGAGTTGTTCCTTTGAAATGAATGCAGTCAGGAGTTCTGAGCTAACACCCTAGCCACTTTGGCCAGGGCTTCCTGTGGCCTTGCCCTGTGTGCTCATCCCTGGATCCATAGCTACTTCAGGACTGCAGCCACGTGGTAGGAACCCGCTTCATGTTGTTGATGTGGCACATACAGATGAGAACACCTGCCATCTGTACTTCATGAAAACAGGTGACCAACAAGAAAGATGCTGTGTATGATCAGGATTTGTAATTACATCAAACTGCTCTGAAATGAGTGTTTTTAATTTTAAAAGCCTCTAGTATCCTGATTGGATTTCTGGTGTGGTGCTGGGGGTTAATGCGCCAGACTGCAAAGCCATTTGAACCGTAAGATCGGCAGTTCAAGCTCACTAGCTGCTCCTCGGAAACCCTATATAGGGTCACTATGGGTCAGAATCAACTTGATGGCACTTAACAACAACAAGAACAAGTATCCTGATTATTAGAGCCTTTTAAAGATCGGGATAACCACCCGCAGCAGGCTTCAGTAGAACTTGCAGACTATGGCATACTAGAACGAAGAAGATGTTGACCATTTCTGAGTGGTTAGTCACTGAAATCCATGTGAGTAGCAATGGGACACGTCAGCTATAGTGCCGGATGATGAGCCCCTCAGGTTGGGAGACATTCAAAACAGGACTGGTGAAGACCTGCCTTCTCAAAGTAGAGATAACCGTAATGACTTGACTAAAATAAAGCTTTAGAGAACTTCATTTGCTAATGCAGCAAAACACAAAATGGGAAGAAACAGGTACAAACTTCCATTATTAATTTTAACATAGAATATGAATTATGAATCATAGGAAAATTGGAAGTAGTCAAAATTGAAATGGAATGCATAAGGATTCATACCCTAGGCATTGTTGTTGTTGTTAGGTGCCTTTGAGTTGGGACTGTCTCATAGCAACCTTATGCACAACAGAACAAAACACTGCACAGCCCGTCACCAACCTAACAATCATTACTAGACAATTTCTGATGTCACTGTTCCAATCCATCTCATTGGGGGCTTCATCTTTTTCACAGACCCTCTACATTACCAAGCATGATATCCTTCTCCAGGGACTGGTCCCTCCTTATAATATATCTGAAGTGTGAGAGACAAAGTCTGACAATCCTGGTCTCCAAGGAACATTCTGGCTGTACTTGTTCCAACACAGATTGGTTTGTTCTTTGGGGTTCCGTGGTACTTTTAGCACTCTCTTCCAACACCATAACTCAAATGCATCAATTCATCTATGATCTTTATTAACTGTCCAACTTTCATATGCATATGAGGTTACCGAAAATGCCAAGGCTGGGGTCAGGTGCACCTTACTCCTCAAACTGACATCTTTGCTATTGAACACTTTAAAGAGGTTTTCTGCAGCCGATTTGCCTAATGTAAGATGTCCTTTGAATAGTCAATAAAGCACAGGTCAACATCTTTCTGGTATTCTCTGCTTTCAGTCAAATTCAATCTGACGTCACCAGTGATATTCTTCATTCCACATCCTCTACTGAATACACATTGAAACTCTGGTAGTTCTCTGTCAATGTATGTTTGCAGCCATATTTGAACAATCTGTAGCAAAGTTTACTTGCATGAGCTGTTAATGATATTGTCCCATGATTTCCACATTCCACTTAATTATCTTTCTTTGTAATAGGACAAGAATAGATCTCTTCCAGTCAGTTGGCCACGTAGCTGTCTTCCAAATTTCTTGGCATAGATAAATGAGTGCCTTCAGTGCTGTCAGCCTGTATTCCATCAATTCCTAGAGCCTTGTTCTTTTCCAGTGTCTTCACTGTACTTTGGGTTTCTTCATTCAGGATCATTGGCTATTGATTATATGCTACGTCTTGAAATGACTGAACATCAACCATTTCTTTTTGGTACAGTGACTCTGTGTATTCCTTCCATATCCTTTTGATGCTTTCTGCATCATTCAATATTTTGCCCATAGAATCCTTCAATTGTTCAAGTCAAGGCTTGGATTTTTTCGTCAACTTGAGAATGCTGAACATCTTTTGCTTTTCAAACTCCAGGTCTTTGCACATTTCATTATTATATTTGTCTTTGTCTTTCCGAGCTGCTCTTTGAAATGTTCAATTCAGCTCTTTTACCTCCTCAGTTCTTCCATTTCCTTTAGCATCTCTATGCTGGGAAGTTTCAGAGTCTCTTCAGACACTCCGTTTGGACTTTTCTTCTTGTCTTCTTAATGGCCTTTTTTTTCTTTCTTCATGTTTGATGTTCTTAATGTCATTCCACAACTTTTCTGACCTTCGGTCTTCAGTGTCTAATTCATAAAATCTATTCTTGAGATGATCTCTCAAAATTTCAGGTGGAATAACATATTTTGGCTCTTGTGGCCATGTTATAATTTTCTTCAGATTCAACCAGTACTTACATATAAGCAATTGATGGTTCTGTTCCACAGTCAACCCCTGGCCTTGTTTTGGCTGATGATATAGAACTTTTCCATAGTATCTTTTCACAGATGTGGTCAATTTGATTTCTGTGTATTCCATCTGGTGAGGTTCATGTGTATATTCGTATTTTATGTTGTTTATAAAATGGATTTGCAATGAAGAAGTCATTTGTCTTGAAAAATTCTGCCATGCTATCTCCAGCATCGTTTCTGTCACCAAGGCCATATTTTCCAGGTACTGATCCTTCTTCTTTGTTGCCAACCTTTGCATTCCAATCACCAATCATTACCCCATACATCTTGATTTCATGTTTGATCGATTTCTGACTGAAGAAATTGGTAGAATTCTTATATTTCATCATCACTGTTTTTATTGGTTGGTGCATAAATTTAATTAATAATGGTGTTAACTGGTCTTCCTTTTAGGATATTATCCTATCGCAGACAGTGTTGTACTTCAAGATAGATCTTGATATGCTTTTTTTATGATGACTCATTAATTTAAATAATAATAATTGCTATTATAAATTATATGCCACATGACTAAAGACTGAATTGTCTCAGCTGGACTTGGTTAGTTTATCTTGGTTTACTAATTAATCTGTACATGTTATATTGTTGGATGATATTGTTTGATTTCAGTTGGGGTATCTGGGGGTGACTTGGCTCTTCTCTATGTGTCTCTAAGCCTCCTAGTGAACCAGGAAACTAACCAAGGCATGGACAAAGTGAAGGAACCAATCATGTTAATATCCCACTAACCCAAAGCAAGTTACATAACTGAACCCAGAGTAAAAGAATGGAACAGAATATGCCAAACAGACTGGAAAAGCTCTGCAAAATTACCTGGAAAGTGCATAGATATAAGGAGAGGTGAAACATTGAGGTTATTGTTGTTAAATGCCCTTGAATGCGTTCCAACCCATAGTGACCCTGTATAGGTTTTCCGAGGAGCAGCTGGTAAATTTGAACCACTGACCTTTCAGCTCAAACCAACCTTGCAGTCCAGTGTATTACCCCACAGCATCACACCAGGACTCCATTGAGGTCACATTGCAGTCTAAAAGGTGAGAATCTACAAGGTGAAAATGTTTTCACTTGGTCAATTGTATTAGCTGCTTGATTTTCTTGTCCTTCTCCTCCTCTTTGACCATTTCTTCTCTTCCTCTTTGTGTCCTACCAATAGTCCTATTGAGGTATTATTGACATATTATAAAAATCACACATTTCAAGTGACGTTTGGTATTTAAATGAATGATGTAACCTTTGTCCTAAATCAGTTTAGAATACTGCTGTTGTTAGGTGCGTTTGAGTCAGTTCCAGCTGACAGCACCCTATGTACAACACAAAGAAACACAGCCCGGTCTTGAGCTCTCCTTAAAATGGCTGAATGTCTTCCTTTTTTTTTTTTTTTTGGCTGAACTTCTACTTTTCCAAAGGAGATCTGGTAGCATTGTTGTTATTAAGTGCCATCATGTCAGTTCCAAGGAGTGGCTGGTGAGATTGAACTGCCGACCTTGCAGTTCAAACTGACCTTGAGGTCAAGTGCTTCTCCTTTGGTGCCATTAACATCTGAGCTTCTAACCACAAGATCAGTAGCTGAAATCTACCAGTCACTTCTGTGGAAGAAAGATGATGCTTTCTGCTCCCAAAATGATTTATAACCTCAGAAATCCTATACAGGGTTGCTATGAGTCAGAATTGACTTGGTGGCACACACCATCACAACCAATAATTTGCTGAGCATGATGTCCTTTTCAGGGGACTGGTTCCTCTGATAGCATGTCCAAAGCAGGTGAGATGAAGACTAGCCACTCTTGCTTCCAAGGAGCACCTTGGCTATACTTCTTCCAAGACAGATTTGTTTGTTCTTCTGGCAGTCTGTGATACATTCAATATTCGTTACCAACACCACAATTCAAATGCATCATTGTTGTTATTGTTGTTGTTGTTTTTAAGTGCTGTCAAGTTGATTCTGTACAGGGTTTCTGAGGAGGACCTGGTGGATTTGAACTGCTGACATTGTGGTTTGTAGTCTAGTGCTGATCCTAAAGCACCACACCAGGAGTCTAGGCTTTCTTTATTAATTTTCCAGCTTTCAGATACATATGAGACCATTGAAAATACTTTAATTATGGTCAGGCACACATTAGACTTAATAGTGACATCTTGTCTTGTTAATATTTTAAGTAGGTCTTTTACAGAGGATTTGCCCAATGCAATACAATGTTTGATTTCTTAAATGGTTTCTTCCATGATTACTGATCTTTGTTCATTGATCCAGTTGCAAAGATTTTTGTTTTCTTTATATTGAGTTGTAATCTATCTTTATGGCTGTTGTCTTAAATCTTCACAAGAGCTTCAAGTCCTCTTAGTGATCAGCAAGCTTCGTTGTGTCATATACATAGTGCAGGTTATTAATGAGCCTTCCTCCAGGCCTGATGCCACATTTCATTTTTATTCACACAGTTCAGCTTCCTGGATTTCATTTTTATTTCATCTCCATTCCTATCCACAGACCCAGTGGATCACTAATTTGTTTTCTTTCTCTATAGATTTTCCTTTTCTAGGAATCCTACAGAAATGAAATCATATAATATATAGTAACTTGTATCTGACTTCTTTCACTGTGTATAATGTTTGCAACGCTGATGCATAATTGTATGTGTTTATTTTTATTATAGAAAATTTTCTATTGTATGTGCTACATTTTATTTATCCATTCACTAGTGGTGAACATGTAGGCTATTTATTTTGAGCTATTTTGAGTATGTTGCTATGAATATTTGTGTTCAAGTCTTGCAGACACACTTGTATCTATTTTTCTTGCGCATATATCTAGAAGTGCATTCGCTGGTTCATATGGCAGTTTTAATGTTTAGCTTGTTGAGAAACCTCTAAATCATATTCTAATATACATATATGATTTTATGTTTCTATCAACTATGTGCAGGCATTCCTATTTAAAAAAAAAAAACATATTTGCCACCATTTTTTTCATTGTTTGTTTTATAGGCATTCTATTAGGTGTGGCAGTATAGGGTAAACACTGGACCTCAAGATCGGTTTGAACCACAAGGTTGGCAGTTTGAACTTACCAGTTGCTCCTCAGAAACCCTTTACAGGGTCACTATGAATATGAGTCTTGGCATAGTGCTGTAAGATAAGCACTAGACTGCAAGGTCAATTGGAATAACATGGTAGGTAGTTCAAATTCACCAGCTGCTCTCAGAAGCCTATACAGGTGGCTGTGAGTTGGGTCTGACTCAACAGCACTTAACAATATCAAACAACATGAGTTATTTTCATATGCATGTGAAAGCTAGACAGTAAATAAGGAAGACCATAGAAGAACTGATGCTTTTGAGTTATGGTTTTTGAGGAGAATATTGAAAATGCCATGGGCTGCCCATAGAACCAACCCATAGAACCATAGAGTGCTCCTTGGAGGCCAAGATGGCCAAACTTCATCTCTCATACTTCGAACATATTCTCAGGAGGGATCAGTCGCTGGCGAAGGATATCATGTTTGGTAAGGTGGAGGGTCAGAGAAAAAGAGGAAGACCCCCAGCGAGATGGATTGGCCAAGTGGCAGCATCGATGGACTCAAGCCTGGCAACAATAGTGAGGTTGGCCCAGGATCCGGCAGTGTTTTGTTCTGCTGTGCATAGGGTCACTATGAGTCGGCACCGACTCGATGGCACCTAACAACAAAAAAGTTAGTTAGTTTTTGTATATGGTGAAAAACATGGAACCTGTTTCATTTTTCTGCAAGTGAACATCCAATTTCCCAGCACCATTTATTAAAAAGACTATCTTTGTCCCATATAATGAGTTTTAGCCTTTAGTAATATGATCAGCTGTCCATAGGTGGATAGATTTGCTCCTGAGTTCCCAATTCTGTTCCATTGTACTATGTGTCTGTCTTTGGACCAATAGCAGATGATTCAGTACATGTTTACACCATGGTAGGATAGTGGATTTTGAAATCGTAAAGTCTGAGACCCTCTACTTTATTTGTCTTTGATAGTGCTTTGTTTTTCCTTGATCTCTTTCCTTTCCATATACAAGGGGCCATCAAACAATTCATGGAACATTTCATTTTTAAAAAAATTAATATTCTATGAACTTTTTGAAGCCCTCATGTACCATTGGTCCTAGTTTTTCCACATCTTTAAAGAATGACGATGGAGCCTATGTTAGGACTGCTGTATATCTGTAGATTATTTTGGGTAGTATCCACATTTTCACAATATTAAATCTTCTTATCCATGAACATGGTATAGTCATCTATCTATCTATCTATCTATCTATCTATCTATCTATCTATCTATCTATCTATCTATCTATATATTGTGGTTGTTATGTGCTGTGGAGTCTGTTCTGACTCATAGTGACCCTACACAGGGTTTCCGAGGCTGTAAATCTTTAGGGGAGCAGACCGCCTCATCTTTCTCCCATGGATATATTGGTTTCTTGTTGAAGTGTTTTGTAGTTTTCGATATATAGGTCTCATGTATCTCTAGTCTGTTCTACTCATAAGCATCTCATGTTTTGGGTGGCTATTGTAAATGCAGTTCTGGCATGGCACTGTAGGATAAACACTCAACTGCAAGGTTGGTTTGAACTGCAAGGTTGGTAGTTCAAACTCACCTTGGAAACCCTAAACAGGGTTGCTAGTGGTCAGAATCAACTTGACGACACTTAGCAACAAAAGCAACAACATTGTAAATGGCATTGTTGTCCTCATTTTCTTTTCAAAGTTCTCTCTGTTAATGTAGAAGAAGTTGATTGCTTTTTGAATGTTCATCTTATACCCTTATACTTTGTGGAGACCTTCTATTAGGTCCAGTAGTTTTCTTTGTAAAGTCTCTGAAGTTTTCTGTCTATAAGATTCTAACAAAGAAAGATAGTTTTACTTGTTCTTTAACACGTCGGATGCCTCTTATTTCCCTTTCTTTCCTAATTGCTCTGGCTAGGACTTCCAATACAATATTGAATAGGAGTGGTGAAAAGCATTTTTGTCTGGTTCCCATTTAAAAGGAGAATGCTTTCACCCTCTCCATTGAGAATGAAATTGTTTGTTGGTTTTATGCCTTGAATTATGTTGAGGAATTTTCCTTCTATTCCTATTTTGCTGAGCATTTTAATCCTAAATGGGTGTTGGATTCTGTTAATGCCTTTTCAGCATTGATTAATAGGATCATGTGGTTCATTTCCTATATTTTATTTATGTAGTTGATTATATTGATTGTTTTTGTGATATTGAACCATCTTTGCATACTTGATATGAGAATTACTTGAGCATGAATTTTTTTTTATATATTGTTGGATTATATTGGCTAGAATTTTTTTTGTGAATTTTACATATATGTTCATGATGAATATTGGTTTATAATATTTCTTTAGTGATGTCTGCCTAATTTGGGTACCAGGGTTATACTTCCTTTACAGATTGAGTTTGGGATTATTCTATCCTTTTCTATGTTCTGGAATAGATACAACTTTCAAGGTATCTCTGGGTGAACTTGAACTTGCACCTTTTCAGTTGACAGCCAGCTGTATTAATCATCTACACTTTAAGAGATTGTTGGACATTTGTATATATTTGATGACCTTCCTAAATGTGAAGAAGACTAAAATCTTAATGATAAAGATTGAAGACTACAGATTTCAGTATGAATTACACTCAACACAAAGAAGACAAAACTAATTGCACCTGGCTCAATAAGCAAGGTCATGATAGATGAAGAAGATAATGAAGTTGTCAACGAATTTTAGTTTACTTGGTTCTACAATCCACACCCATGGAAGCAGTAGTCAAGAAAACAAAAGACACGTTGCACTGGACAAATCTGCTGCAAAAGACTTCTAAAAAGTGTTAAAAGTCAAAGCTGTCACTTTGAGGATTAAAATATGTCTGGCCAAAGAGAAGACATTTTCAGGTGCTTCACATGCATGTAAAATGTGCACAAATGGTATTGATAAAGAATTTTACATATGCCATGAACTGACTGCCAGGTAATTTACAAATCTGTACTGGAAGAAGTATCGTAAGGGTGCTTCTTAAAAAAGAGGATGGTGAGTCTTCATCGCGAGTATTTTCGATGTGTAATCAGAAAAAACCAGTCCCTGGAGAATGATGTCATGCTGGGTAAAGTGAAGGGTCAGTAGAAAAGAAGACCTTGCGTGGGATGAGTTACACAATGACTGAACAACGAACTCAAATATAGAAACAAGTGTGACAATGGAACACGGTCAAGCAGCATTTCTTTCTGTTACACAGGGTCACTATGAGTCAGAACTGTCTCAATACCACCTAACAGCAACATATATTTTATCAATATCTGTTCATATATTTTTCCAAGTTTTAATTGGGTTTTCCTCTCATTTAAATGTGTTCACTGAAATTCTATAGTGAAGTCCTACCTCAGGTATGTGTTTTGTGAATATTTCTGAACAGTCTTAATAAGAATTTTTTGGAGGCTACTGAAGATGGTTGTGTCAATGAAGTAACCACTATGCTAAAGCTGACCCGTAGTGGTTACGAAACGGCCTGCAAACCGCAAGGTCAGCAGTTCGAAACTACCAGCTGCTCTGCGGGAGAAAGATGAGGTGTTCTGCTCCCGTAAAGATTAACAACCTCGGAAACCCTGTGCAGGATCACTATGAGTCGGAACCGACTCCACGGCACATAACAACAACAACAACAACTGAAGATGGGCTAACAAGGTGGGAAGAACACTACACCGTAGTGTCCTCAGCCCTTCTCTCATAAAAGAAAATTATCCTAATGAGTTGTGTTGTTGCTGTTAAGCACCATTGAGTCGATTCTGACTCATAGCAACTTTGTATAGGGTTTCTGAGGAGTAGCTGATGAGCTAGAGCCACCAACATTGCAATTCATACTGACTTTGCAGTCCAGTGTATTAACCCACAGCACCACACCAGGATTCCTAATGACTTTTAGTTAAGTGAAAAAACAAGATATTTCTACTGTCAAATGCCATCAGGAGTCCTGGTGTGAAACTGGATTAATGCACTGGACTTTAAGGTCAATTTGAACTACAATGTTGGCAGTTCAAGCTCACAAGTCACTCCTTGGAAACACTATACAGGGACGCTAGGAGTTGGAACCAACTCAATGGCACTTAACAACAATGCCTGTCATTGTGGAGCCATTTTGAAATGAGTTTCTAAGGAGTAAAGATTAAGGTGGGGCTGAGGAAAAAGATTACAGTAGATCCAAGTATTAAGAATGCCACCACTTTAGGAGCTCTGGTAGTGTAGTGGTTAAGACTTGGGCTGCTAACCTAAGGGTCAACGGTTCGAAACTACCAGCGGTTCCACGGGACAAAGATGAGGCTTTCTGCTCCTGTAAAGATTTACAGCCTCGGAACCCTGTACAGGGTCGTTATGAGTTGGAATCGACTCCCCGGCACATAAGCACCACCACCGCCATCCAGTAGAGGTGTGACTCAAGTTACCACCTTTGTTTTCCTTGGGTGGTAACTTGATTTGCTTTGTTTGATAACAAGATTGATTTGGAAAAGCTTGCTGTCTTGCCGTGAATCTTGCAATTGCATCATTAGCCCTGTCTTCCTGGTCGTGGGACTTTTGGTCCATTACCTGACCTGATTCACCAGCGCCCACAGCCTTGTGTATCAACAGCCTATCTTCTGACCTGCTGAGTTAAGTTCCTCAGCTCCTGAGACTACCTAAGTAAGAAGATTCCTCTAGACTGCTGTTTAAACTACAGTTTGGGACTTGACAGCCTCCACAATTTTGTGAGCCATTTCCTTGCACAATTGTTTTGTGAGTTTTGTGAGTCATTGCAGTATGTTGTAGAACCCTGGGACTTGAGGGAAGGGAGCAGTGGTGGGTAATATCAAGGACTATGGAGGGGCATAACATGTTGGAGAAGTCGAGCAGTTGCGATATCTTTAACCTCCAACTCGAGACCAGCCTCGTATTGATTTTTATAAAAGAAAGTATTAATGTGATGTGGATCCACAATCCAATCCCATGGAAGCAGCAGTCAAGAATTCAAGGGACGTATTGCATTGGGCAAATCTGCTGCAAAAGACCTCTTTAAACTGTTAGAAAGCAATGTGGTGTCACTTAGAAGACTGAGATGTACCTGACCCAAGCTATGGTATTTTCAATCACCTCATATGCACGTGAAAGATGGACAATGACTAAAGAAGAGTGAAGAATTGATGCCTTTGAATTATGATGTTGTTGATGAATATTGGATATACCATGGATTGCAAGAAGAGAAAAATAAATCTGTCTTGGAAGAAGTGCAGCTTGAATGTTTCTTAGAAGCACAGATGCCAAGAGTTTTTCTCACATACTTTAGACATGTTGTTAGGAGGGACCTGCTAAAGTAGAAGGTCAACAATAAAAGGAGACTCCTCAATGAGATGGATGGACACAGTGGCTACCAACATGACCTCAAACATAACAACCTGAGGATAGCGCAGGATGGGGTGGCGCTTCTCTCTGTTGAACACAGGATTGTTATGAGTGGGAATGGATTCAATGGCATCGAGTCACTGCCATCACTGCTGCCACTAACACAAGAACACAGAACACAGGCCTGCCACCTGTAGGTGTACTGAGGACACGTAAATGTAATGTGTATAGGTGCCTAGGCCTACCTGTGTATGCTTCCTTCAGAATAAGCCTTAAAGTCATTCAGACAAGCTATTTGGAAGTTATAACTTTCTTCATGGTCTCTGTCCTTGTTTGAAAACACTTATTTTTTTTGTGAAAACAGTGTTCTTCAATGTGTGAAAAAATGAGAAAAGAATCAATTGTGTGAAAGAAAAACAATCTAAATTGGCTTTGGGAATGTGAACACATATCAGAGTTGAAAATACTTGAAACTTTCCTTGTAGAAATGTACCTACTGCCTTCCGACAGTGTAAGGCTTCCCAGAGAATTCTGGAAAGGTTTTTCTCAGTGTCCTTCTCTTTGTCACTTTGTGTCAGTTTGCCACCCCATTGAACCTAAGACTAAAAGCATCCTAAGTATAATTAACACCCACTATGTACAGCAGCTTATATAAACGGTGCCCACAAGTCTACCTAAATTACAAGCCATTCCTGCTCTTCTGAATCTACTTGCCAACTTGCTTTTAATGGGAACTTTCCACATGGAAATATGTGTGGGGCTAAATTCTCAGAGAAGCATTTTAGAATCCCAGGAGATGACCCACCTAACTGTTTTAGCCTTCAGGAAATATCCATGTTGTAAAAAAGTATTAGACCATTAAAGTCCTATTCAGTGGGTGAAATTTAAGTTGTCTCATATGAAATGCATGGATTCTCACTTCTTTCCTCACCTGCAAAACAGAAACATGAACTGGAGTGAGGATGTTAACATGTGCTCCAGCAACATACCAGTGTAAAATCCTGAATTCAAGAGAGAGAAGAGGGGATCATTGCAGACCATGCAGGCCTATTGATAAATGTATATGAAGGTAACTAAATGTGTTGTGACAGACCACTCTTCTTCTTGTTATTCCTGTTCTGGGAAGATATAACATTTGATGATTTTTCATTAAGATAGAAAATAAAACTGACACTATGAGTATCATGTCCCGAGGAGGATCCCGCTCATACTCAAGCCATTTCCCCGCATCTCCTGTTCCTGTCATGGGCCCCTAGTCTTCCAGCCTTGTTTTAAGACTTGCTCTACAACTTGTGCACTCAGAATTCCCTTAAAACTGGCTTATTATGAAAATCAAATCAAGATGGAACAGAACCAAAAGGTAGAGATTATTCATACCCTTGAGCTGGATTCTTTTAGGTCTTTGACACCAGCTAAATGTTTAGTGTTTCCTCTGAAAAGAACTCAAATACTTCTAGATGTTGATTTGCACCAACAATACCCATTTGGAGAATATTGGGTAATTAATCATTCAGTGTCAGAAAATAAGAGGACTGAATCACAGAAAATATACCCTTGAACTTTACATTAAGTTAAATGTGTGTTTCTGAAAGTTGCTTATCATGTTTTAATAAACAGAATAAGTTTAAATAGATTTGTGTATTTAGAAGCAAGCTATGCTGACTTGTAGTATGTGTTGAATCAAACCATGTTAGGGTCAGTAAAGACCTCCTGATTGGTTTAGTCTATGTATTAGGGAGTTAGTGTGTGTCACTTCATTTGTAGCATTTTTCCTTTCTGTGCCACAGGGATTCCCCTCATCCCTATGGTGGAGATGTGGGAGGTGAACTACTGAGGGAAATAGGCTTTAGGTTCCTGTGACCTGGCTCAGAACTATATGTGCAGATCCTGTAACACATCCAGTGATTCATAAAGGACTGGCTAGCATCCCCTCAGACTCCTTCTAGCCAGATGTGCCCAATAAGTGGCATAAGAGGAAGCATCATCCTTGTTCTGAAAGCTGGCTCACACTGAGCTCTCTAGGGAATTCAAGCTAAAAGCTAGGCCTGGTAAGTATTCCAAGTTTGGACTTCATGAAACCAATATAGTCCCTTGTGCCACACCAAGTAGAGGCAAAGGCCTCACATTCCTGAGGTTTTTTGGGTACCACATACCTTTGTCTAACCATACTTACTCAGTCTGTTTGCTGGTCAGCTAGTCTGAGCAGCTGGATTATATGAAGAGACACATGGCATCAAGATTGGAGAAAGACTCATCAACAACCTGCCATATACAGATGAAATGCCTTGTTTGTTGAAAGCTAAGAGGACTTAAAATACTTAACTGATGAAGACCAAAGACTACAGCCTTCAGCATAGCCTTTTTTTTTTTTTTTTTTACATTGAGGGTTTCATCTCAATGTGAAGAAAACAAAAAGCTTCACAATTTGGAACAATAAATAGCATCATTGGATAAATGGAGAAAGGATTCAATTTGTCAAATACTTCACTTCACTTGGATCCGTAATTAACTCTCATGGAAGCAGCAATCAAAAAACCAAATGACTTATTGCATTGTGCAAATCATCTGCAAAAGACTTCTTTAAACTGTTAAAGAGCAAAGAGGTCAGTTTGAGGACTGGGGTGTGCCTGACACAAGCCATGGTATTTTTTTATTGCCTCATGCATATGTGAAAATTATACAATGAATAAGGAAGCATATAGAAGGATTGTTTTATTGGAATTATAGTGTTGGCAAAGACTATTGAAAATACCATGGACTGGCAAACAAATCTGTCTTGGAATAAGCATAGCTATAGTTCTCTTCATAAGCCAGGGTGATGAGTCTTCATCTCTTATGTTTTGGCCATATTGTCAGGAAGGACAAGTCCCTGGAAAAGGACACCATGCATACAAAAGAAGAAGGTCAGTGAAACAGAGGAAGACCCCCAACAATACAGTGGTAGCAAGGTTAGGCTCAAACATAACACTTGTGAGGATGGGGTGAGACTGGGTAACGTTGTGTTGGGTAAAGCGTAAGGTTGCTGTGAGTCCCAATCCACTTGACTGTAACTAATAATAAATTATCTATATCTACATTGGAGTCCTGATGTGGTGCCATAGGGTAAACACTGGACTGCTTATCACAAACTTGGTGATTCAAACCCACCAACTGCCCCCTGGAAACCAATACAGGGTCGCTATGAGTGGGAACCAACTAAACAGCCCGTAACAACAAATGTCTACATTCACCTCTATACACTACACTCCCTCTTAGCTAAGATCTGGTTTTTTTCATTCTTTCTAGTCCTCCTTTTTCTGAGTCCCTCTTATCTCATTATCTACAATTTATCTAGTATACACTCTACTCTCTCTGGTATTCTACTACTTGCCCTAAGAGAAAGGAGTTACCAAATGTTGCTCCTCAATATACTTTAAAACTCCATGAGTTCAGAATTTGGCCTTAGTCTAAAGGAGACTTTCCTTTACAAAGATTTATTCTGTTATCAATATGATAGGAGCAGACTAAGGGAAAGGTATGTGATGATGAAGCAGTTGTTCTGCTAACCAGAAGTTCCCCTGTGGGAATCCACCAGCCATTCACAAGAAAAGAGCTAGCAATCTGCTCCAGGAAACATTATAACACAGGAAACCATCAGAGGCCATGCTACTCAGTCATTCGAGATTCCTATGAATCAGAATTGAATGCAGGCATGGAGCAACAACAGGCTTAGAGAAATGGTGGTTCTCTGATTCCAGTTCTATTTACTAACGAAGTCTGTAGTCACTTAGCTAAGATCTTGTCACTGGAGTTTTCTTCGAAGGAAAACAGTCTAGTCTTTTAAGAGGCAGTCTTGTTACTTAATATATAGCTTGTTTTTTTTTTTTTTAACCATAAAAATCATAGAAATGTTTATTAAATGAAAATATAAAAATGTAAAGCTAGGGTTTCTTGTCATATCTTTCATTCTTTCATCTGTACACTTATTTTTTTTTTTTTTTTAAGTTTTTACTGTGAATTGAGTGATACTTTACATGGGAGAACATCAGCTTTACATTCATCCTATCATATTTCATTTCACTGTAATGATTTCAATACCCTCCATGCATCATCAAACAACCAGAGGGTACACCCCACAAGCCTGCCCCTTGGCCATCAGCATACAGCCCCTCTCCCTCCCTGGGTTCAGAGTCCCCAGACACTCCATCTCTCATGTCATCATCTCAGCCTCCATCTCTGGTGTCACTGTTTCTTTAGATGGGCTCATGCACTCCACTTTTCTCCCTTGATGGTCCCAGGGTCCTCTGATCCTGGACTGCAAAATCAACCACTCCTCTCCTTTTGTTATAAAACATCTGCCTTTACATTTGCAAATCTCACAGTCAGTCCTGATAGCAATTATTCACTATTGAACCACAAAAGTCTTATCCCCATCTCCTTTCATCAGCCATGTCCAGACAGGTTGGAAACCACTCAGTGGAGATTCTACCTTACCCCACATCCTCTGGAACTAGGCTTCCTCTTGAAAATTTATAAGCCAGTCCCTTAGTGCATTTGTAGTCTCCCCATTTTGGGTAGCCAATGTCTAAGTTTCCCATCCCTGTCAACCCTGTGTAAAGAGGGGGTGTGAATGATCCTCGCTGTAAAGATCCGTTCCTTCTTTTGAGCTACCATAAGTATCTGTCAATTTCATCAAATTGTAGCAGATTACTCTTTTTTTACTCCTCCTTCTTTCTCTAGTTAAGTTCTGATTATCCAGCCATCGAAGCCAGGTCAAGTGGGTACTATCTGCAAGTATGGGTGTTCTTGTGTCTCTCCCCTCACTTCAAATCAGCTGGATGCTTCACTCTCCACTCTAATCTTCTGTGGCCATGTCCCTGTCCCTTGGCCCAGGAGTCCCTAGGTCTTGCCATACTGCTGGCTAACCAGGTCTCAATCCAGGTGGACAGGAGTCTATTGAATGCAGTTGGACTTAGCTCACAACTTCATTGCTGTTTCTCCCCCACTTCCCCTTATCGGTAGACCAACATGGTCACCAGCAAGACCACGTACCTGCTCAAGTATTTCCCTTGAGTCTTAGTCTTGGAAGGGGGTTTGCCCTTAGGGGACCTGACCACTTGCTTCGATGGCTTCTGGGAGAACAGCTTGCTTGTTCTTGTAATAGTCAATCAGACGGCCATTACAGTTTTTGCTTTTTTCTGCTGGTCTTCCTTTTTTCCTTCTGTTCTTCTAGCTCCTACAGGCTGGTTTGCCTGTCCTTTCAAGTGGAAATTTCCCACCTCAGAAGATTCTGGATGGGGATCAGGATTCCATCTATGGTCTTATGCAATGCAAAGACCCCACAGGAACTCTCCTTCACTGGTTCTAGCCCCATTAGTGTAGTGGTTACAAGTCGGGCTGCCAACCTCAAGGTTAGCAGTTCACTACCAGCGGTTCTGTGGGAGAAAGATGAGATGTTCTGCTCCTGTAAAGATTTACAGCCTGGAAATTCTGTGCAAGGTCACTATGAGTCGGAACCGACTCTGTGGTACTTAACAACAACAATCAGTTATAGGTTAAAGATGGACTTACAAGCTTTCTATGGTGATGTTTTTGGCATTCCTTTCTCTCCTTCTCAAGTGTCTATTTTATAATAGTTGGCGAGGGAAACCAAGATTCAAAAGACAGCCAATCATCTTAATGTTATTGCCCCTCTTTTACCCATTCACACCATGCTTTAATCCCTGTATCCTAGAGCCCTAATGTTTCATGGTTGCACATACATCCTTATTTACCTATGTCTCACTTAGCCCATGAAAACCTGCTTAAATGTTCTCCCATCTGCCTTGGTCTTCCATTCTCCTCCCCCTTCTTGTATATTGCATGCCCCACCTGCACTCAAATTATCCTGTGTCTATTC
>NW_006408666.1:7356002-7358167 GCF_000296735.1 Chrysochloris asiatica | reverse complement strand
TGGTTTCTAAAGCATGTTGTGTCTTCTCCCTCTTTTATTTTGTTAGGTTACTTAATATAGTTTTGTACAAATCCCTTAGTTTATAACTTATAGGAAAGTATTTGCTAAACATTTGACTCCTTCCTGAATTATTTAATATACAAGAGGCCCCTATATTGCTTAAAATATCTCCTATTCACCCAGAATGATTAGATTCTCATCCACGAAAAAGTGTTCACATAATTGCAATGTGGGGGTTGAGGCAGTACTTAGTTCATCCTTCCACATATGCACTGTCCTGACCCACCTCAACTTGCTTCAGCATAACAAGTTACTTTCTTTTTTACATTTTTAAATTGCCTGAAGTGAACCTGCAAGTGTAGATTCGTAGGAATCAAACCTTATATCTCTACCTATCTAAGTTCAGGAAACTTGCTCAATCTAAGAGTCTTGTTTCCTGATCTAGGGAAGAAGTGAAAACTTCTATCAGCTCACAGATACATTTCTAATTTGTTAAACTTTGGTTTGTTCTTGTTTTTGGAAAGTAAGAAATATGCTGGTGATAAGGATGGCTGAAGATAACACAAGGGTCTGTTTTGGGGCAGAGGCATCATGTCTTAGTGTCCTACTTGGTCAGTGGTACACCATTTCTGGTTTCTCTAATCACAACTCTTCAGGTGATACATTTACTCACTCACTTACTGCGTTTCCTATGCTGCTTGGAATATTTTCATAAACTTCTCTTTGGAATGTATTTGTCCCAGATATTAGAAGAGGTTGTAGATCACTGAAATCTCTGTTGGACATCATCTCCCCCAAGAATCCTTAAGTGTGATACTAACCTGTATCGTTCTTCACAGCTTTTATCACCATCTGATATCTTTGTTTCTTGTACCTCTCTCAGTAGAATATAAATTCCTTGGGAGCCAAACTTAGCCTGTCATTTTCACAGTTCATAATACAGTGTTTGATAGAGAGTAAATATTTGTCAAATAAAGTAATACATGAATCCTTTTTCATGTTTTACATAGGTACACTCATACCAATCTGGAGCCTTGGTGTGATGCTGTACTGCTAACAGTAAGGTTGATGCTTGAAACTCACCAATTGCTCCTTGGAAACCCTATGCAGGGTTACTATGAGTCGAACCGACTACATGGCACTTAACAACAACAACAGTCTTGTTTACCAGCTACACTATAAACTTGTTTTAGTGCAGTCAGTACTTTTCCGAAAGCTTAGTCAGTTTTGAAACAAAGAATTGGAAAGACATGAAGGAGTTAATTTGCAGCAAAGTCATTTTTTCATACCTTCTCTAAACAAAGGTTATTTTGTTCCTTTCCCTGTTCTCTCTCTTCCTTTTATTTTTCTTCTTCCTTTGTGTGTGCGTGTTTATTCCTCTTCTTGTTTGACTAGACCTTTATTTGTATATTCTTTAAAAATAAACTAAGTCAGACTACAAAGAATATAACTTAGAAAATCTAGGCATCCTTATTCATTGATCTTTGCTTATTTGCTATAAACTGATTGCAATGAATTAATAAAGAGATACTTATAATCTTGTCAAGGAATTCTGGTAGCGTAGTGGTTACAAATAGGGCTGCGAACCGCAGGGTCAACAGTTCGAAACTACCAGCTGCTCCGTGGGAAAAAGATGAGGCTTTTGGTTCCCGTAAAGATTTACAGCCTCAGAAACCCTGTTCAGGATCGCTATGGGTCGGAACCGACTCCATGGCACATAACAACAACAACATAATCTTGTCATCTCACTCTAAATTGTTTAATATTAATTGCATGTTTTATATTAATCAAATGTACATAGTTAAAAAAATTCTACAAGTCTTACAATGAAAACCAAATATTTGTTTTGATATATATTTCCATATTAGCTATTTTCAAATGTATATTTTTAAGTACCTTTGAGTCAGCACCAACTCATGGCAACCCAATGCACAACAGAAAGAAACACTGCCTGGTTCTGGGCCAACCTCACAATTGTTGCCATGCTTGAGCCCATTGCTACTGTCACTGTACCTAACCATCTCACTGAAGGGTTTTTCTTTTTCACTGACCCTCCACTTGACCAAACACGATATCCTTCTCCAGGGCCTGTTCACTCCTGATAATATGTCTGAAGTATGAGAGACTAAGTCTTACCATCTGGCTTCCAGTGAGCCTTCTGTCTG
>NW_006408666.1:7348421-7355617 GCF_000296735.1 Chrysochloris asiatica | reverse complement strand
CTTTTCTCCATTTATATGGATGTCTTTTATTGGTCCAGTGGTAAGGATTTTTGTTTTCTTTACATCGAGATGCAATTCATATGGAAGGCTGTAGTGTTAGATCTTCATCAGTAAATATTTTAAGGCCTCTTCACTTTCAGTAAGCAAGGTTATATCATCTGCACACCACAGTTTGTTAATGTGTCTTCCTCTAAACCGGTTGTCTTGTTCTTCATGTAATCCAGCTACTAGAATTGTTTGTTTAGCATACAGATTGAATAAGTATGGTGAAAGAATATAACCCTGGCACACATCTTTTCTAATTTTGAGCCATTCAGTGTTTCCTTATTCCATTAGAATAACTGCCTCCTTGTCTTTGTACAGGTACCTCATGGGCACAATTAATTGTTCCAGAATATTCATTCTCAAAATGTTGTTAATAGGTTGGCATGATCCACACAATTGAAAGTCTTTGTGTAGTTGATAAAGCACAGATAAACATATTTCTGGTATTCTCTACTTTCAGCCAGGATCCATCTGATGTCAGGAATGATATCCTTCGTTCCACGTAGTTGTCTGAATCGAGCATGAACCTCTGGCAGCTTGCTGTCAATATACTGTTGCATTTTGTTTTGAATTATCTTTAGCAAAATTTTACTTGTATGCAATATTAATGATACTGTCTAATGATTTTCGCATTCTGTCGGGTCACCTCTCTTTGGAAAGTGCACAAATATGGATCTCTTCCAATCAGTTGGCCAGGTAACTGTCTTCCAAATTTCTTGACATAGATGTTGTTGTTAAGTGACGTCGAGTTGATTCCGACCCATAGCGACCCTGTATAGGGTTTCTGAGGAGAAGTTAGTGAGCTTGAACCGGCAACCTTGTATTTCAAACAGCTTTACAGCCTGGCGTATTAACTCACAGTGCCACACCAGGACACCTGATGAATGAATCAAATGGATATAGAATCTGCAGAGGTTCCTGGGGCCATCAACAGAAAAGAGTGGAGTGTGGGGCCCTACCCGGAGAAACAGTGACACCAGAGATGGAGGCAGAGACGATGACATAGAGAGATGGAGTGGCTGGGAACCCTAGATCGAGAGCCTAGGAGTGCTCTTGGAAAGAGTTACTAGGAAAGAAGACTTTGTCTTGAAGACAGGGGGATCTTCCTTCTGTATGCCCAGGAGCTGGCCCAGTTACTGGGATAAATACAGTAAGTGCTCAGTAAATGCTCATTAGTGGAGTCTCGGTGGTGAATGATTTCTAAGAAATCCTATACAGGCTAGCTATGAGTCAGAATTGACTCAATGACACTTAACAACAACAACAACTCAGAAGTGATTAATTTTAGAACACATCCTATTCCTGTGTTGTTTCTGTTAAGTGCTGTCAAATTAGTTTTGGCCCTTAGGGACCCTGTATAACCTCATTAAAATAACAAAAAACAAGTCCTCTTTTAAAGCAGAGTCATGTTCACACACAGGGTATAAGTGTTCAACATATTATTTGTGGGGAGGAGATTCAATCCATAACAATGTTGTTCATGTATAAATGAATACATTGTTACTGTTGGAAAGTGCCATTGAGTCCGTTCTGAACCATAGCAACCCTGTATAGGGTTTCTGAGGAGTGGTTGGTGACCTTGAACCACTGACCTCGAGGTTCAAACCACCTTTGCAGTCCAGCACATTAACCCATAGCACCATACCAGGACACCACATGGATATATAGTAAAAGTACAAATACCTGTAAAAATACATGCCAATTATAAACACAGAATTCAGAATTGACTTGCCATATGGAAGAATAAGAGAAGATCAGATAGGTTAGAGACAAACAGGGAGAAACAACTGTTATCGAATGTTGTGTTTCTAAAGAAAAGAAAAGATACAAAGGATTTGACAAAGCTAATGAGCTGCAGGCCATTTCCTCAATTGTCTTTCTATTTGAGATAAAGCAAATATAGCATTGGTGTTGTTGGTAAGCACCACTGAGTCAGTTCTCATTCACAGCCACCCTGTATAGAGTTTCTGAGGAGCCGCTGGTCAGTTCCAACTGACTGTCCAAAGCACCACATCAGGACTTCAACATAGTATTAGACATGGAAATGTAATACATTTAGATATTCTAGACTTAAAATTAGTAATGCAAAATTTTTTATCTTTCATGAAAAAAAAGAAATAATTTGAGGCTAATTATTTTAATTCATTAAATGAGAGAAGTGCCCCTAAATTTTTATCATTTTAGTTTTATCTTCAATTTAAGTTTAAACTTTGTGTGTTTTGAAATGCTTTGATCTGAAATGTTTTGAGAGAACACTATTCTCACCTCTAATATTTTTGTAGCCTAGGGCAAGAATATGAATTAAAACCCACAAACTGAACGACTTAATGTTTAATTTTTAATTCAAGCAAAATGTATCTTTATATACCTGAAAGTCAGCAAAATATTAAATATTCCTGAATTTAATTGTTATTGTACATTCTAGGTCATCAGTTTGATGAGCTGTTAATGTGTAGATAGAAGTAACAAAATGAAGACCTGCATAGCTCATACATGAAGGTACATTGTACAATTTATATTTATGCTAAAATTTAGCAAAATCTGTATATTTTTATAACAAATGTTTTCATAAAATAATGCTTATATAACTTCATTCTGTTACAGTAATCATCCAGATGATTGAAAAATAAATTATAATCATATACAAAGTGAGCAAATTTTAATATATTTTTGTCCAAAATGTAGTTGAAAATTAATGTGAAATTAAAAATAAATAATTACAATAATTTTTTCATCTAAAAATTAAACATTTCTGTTAGAAATAAAGTAAATCAAAATTATCTTATCATAAGCTATTGTTGTTAAGTGCCTTTGAGTTGGTTCTGACCCATAGTGACTCTGAATAGAGTTTCTGAGGAGTGGCTGGTGAGTTTGAACCACCCACCTTGTGGTTCAAACCCACCTTGTTGTCAAGTGCTTAGCCTACAGTGCCATACGGAGACTCGAAAGCAATGCTGTTGTTGTTGTTGTTAGGTGCCATGGAGTAGGTTCCAACTCATAGCGACCCTGTATAGGGTTTCTGAGGAGCACCTGGTTCCAACTCATAGCGACCCTGTATAGGGTTTCTGAGGAGCACTTGAACTGCAGACTCTTCAGTTCAAACCGACATTGCAGTCCAGCGCATTAACCCGCATAGCTGAAATGTTTCTTTTTTGAAATTTTCATTAAAGCTGGCTAAATATTTTTATAAAAATAAAACTTCTCAATTTCATTGTCTTTATCAAGAAAGGTAGTATCACATATCACTTCCGTTGAATTTTTGTATCTGTAGGTATTCAAATTTAAGTTTAATGCAAATTTGTTTAATGTTGGAACTTGGCTAATTAAGTTGTTAATGTATGAGGCCCTCTGGAAAAACAGAGTCAAATAGGAAGGGAAGCTGAAAAACGGAATCAGGGTACTATAGAGAAATGATAAGTAAAAAGTCATTGTGCTTATTTTATCTGAGGGAAGAAATCTGAAGAATTACTTAGCTTGTTTACTCACTTTCTCAAGTGTTTTTTGTCATCCAAACTTTCTCCTCACCTCCAAGGAAAGCAGGTCTTTAATGTTGGCACTGCCAAACCTGCAAACCTGTGGACATAAAACCAGTGACCTTTGTAACAGAGCGTGAAGGACCTGCCTTCCAACATCGGATTGACCAGACAAAGTGTGTAAGTCACAATAGTGCTGCACCTAGCCCCAAACAAGATGGGCGCCCCCCCCCCGCCCTTTAGTAAACACAAACACAAGTTTCAGATTTCAGCATCTTGTTTAAATATAGTGAGATCCTAAGGTGTAACTGCAATTTCAGCTCTAGTATTGATTAAGACCATGGAGGTTAGTAAGTTGGTGAATTTTTAACTGATGTTAAAGTTCATTTAGAATCTATATCATACAGGCACCAAAGTTAGCTCTTTTCTCTTTTTGCTACATACATTTTTTTTCCCCACTACATTTTGGATGACCAGTTTTGTATAATTGTGGATGTCTGCTTCGTTTTGCTTTGTCTCTTCCAGCTGTATACAGTTGTCTTCCTTCCTGCCTTCTCCTCATTCCGGGTTTTTCTTTCTCCACTCTCTTGTCCTTCTCCTTTCTTCTTCCTTGCTTTCTCTTTTGTGGCTACTATAGGGCTGCTAACCTCAAGGTCGGCAGTTGGAAACTACCAGCTGTTCCGCGGGAGAAAGATGAGGCTTTCTGCTCCCGTAAAGATGTGCAGCCTTGGAAACCCTGTGCAGGGTCACAATGAGTCGGAACCGACTTCATGGTACTTAACAACAACATATATACTCTGGTGTCCTGGTGTGGCACTGTAGGCTAATGAGCCAGACTGCAAAGTCGCTTGAACTGCAAGGTTGACGGTTCAAGCTCACCAGCTGTTCTTCGGAAACCCTATACAGGGTCGCTATGGGTTGAAACCGACTCGACGGCACTAAACAATATAGATTCTGGTAGCGTAGTGGTTACGAATCGGGCTGCGAACCTCACGGTCATCAGTTTGAAACTACCAGTTGTTCCGCAGGAGAAAGCTGAGGCTTTCTGCTCCCATAAAGATTTACAGCCATGGAAACCCTGTACAGTGTCGCTATGAGTCGGAACTGACTCCTCGGGACACTACTGCCATACACACTTCATGGATTCCTGGTGTGGCATAGGGTCAGCACTGGACTGGGAACCATCAAGTTGTCAGTTCAAGCAGACCAGCTGCTCCCTGGAAACACTTTGCAGGGTCTCGCGATGAGTCGGAACTGACTGGATGACACTTCACAACAGCACACACACTTCATGAGTGTATCTTTGTCAACTTCTGCCTCTGAAGTATCAGATCAGCATCATCGGGAGGGTGGTCTCCTTCAGATGATGGTTGATCTGGGACTTTAAGACCCTGGGCCTTAGTCAGGTTTGAACTCACCTCATTTCTGAATCATGGGTGTCATGGACACTTTCCCCTAAAGCCCTGAGGATCAGGGTCTTCCGTGAAACAGAAGTATAACCAGTGATTCCAGGACATTGTCTAAGGGTCCTGGTGGGCGGTCTGCTTGTAGAAGTGCAGGTGTGAGCATCACACAGAACCACTGCTTTCTCTCTTCTTTTCTCTCTTCTACTTTCTTCCTTTTCTTTCCATTTTCTCCCTCCCTCCCTTCCTTCCTCCTTCCCTCATTCCTTCTCTCTCTGTTTTATTCCAAAATGGCAGTCTTCTCTGGAGCAACCACCCCATGGGTTATTATCTTGTATAACGTTTCCCCTGAGTGGTCTATAAATGGAGGGCTGGGTTGTGGGTGGGTGGGGCACAGGGTAGGGACAGTGCCTGGTTAAGGTAAACAACCAATTAGTCACATGGTGACAGTCTTTTCTCTGAACCTAGTGTCAGTCAGGAGTCCTGGTGTGGCGCTGTGGGTTAATGCCCATTTGAACTACCAGGTTGGCAGTTCAAGCTCACCAGCTGTTCCTCAGAAACGCTATACGGGGTCGTTGTGGGTTGGAACAGACTTGACGGCACTTCACAACAACAACAAGTGTCGGTCACACATCACTCCTATATCGTGCTGCTAGGTACAGGCCAAGACATAAAACTCAAGACCACTTTCAGAAAGTGGATTCTGTACACCTGTCCCTAAATGCTAAATATTGAAACTTCTGACTGAGGTCAATTAATTGTATAACAGGGACTAGGCTGTGGTTAGGTGCTGTTGAGTTGCTTCCATCTCGTAGCGACACTGCCTGGTCCGTCACCATCCTCACAGTTGCTGCTGTCATCTCCGTGCCAGTCTATCTTGTTGGAGGTTTCCTTTTCTCTGCTGATCCTATACTTCACCTAGCATGAGGTCATTCTCCAGGGACTGGTCCTTCCTGACAACATGTCCGAAGCATGAGAGCCAAGGAGTTCTCCTGTCTTGTAATGTCCATTCTGACTGTATTCTTCCTACACAGATCGGTTCATTCTTCTGGCAGCCCATGTTACTCTCCATACTCTCCTTCAACACCATAACTCAAATGCATCAGTTCTTCTGTGGTCTTCCTCATTCTTGAAAAAGGAAGAGGCTACATAGGACTTGGTAATGCTGACTAGCCCCGCATGGTGCAGAAGTTGCTCAGTGCACACTTGTTATCAGACAGAAGAGCCAGTCATCAAGGTCCAGAAGGAGAAGAAAGACCTCTGATGGCTGTAGACCTCTTTTCCTGGACACCCTGCTCACTATTGTCCATTGTAGCCACTGACAGAGGAAATGGACCCGGACCCAAAATATGATTCAGATGTTGAGAACAATAACATCACACATTAGAAGAAAGCATGAAATGCACATTATTCACTTTCTGGAGAGAACAGGACAGATCTCTCAGGCTGAAAGTTGCTTGTAGAAGGCAAGGAGCTAGTTTATTGGGGGCTACACTGTGGTTAGGGAGTGAGACTGGAATGAGAGTTTGAAAAGTTGGGGAAGGGATTGTGTAGTTTTCCTCCCCCGTTGGTGCCATAGGAGAGAGCAAGCAGGCTTTCTTAACACCTGGTTCAGATGTGAAACAAAAGAAGGGGAGAAAAGAGTGAGGCTTAAAAGCTGTCAGCCTTCAAACATCAATCAATGGAGTCACACTCTCCATGAAGTGGGTGGGTGATGGAGGCTATGGGGCATGTCAGCGAGGTTAAGGGGACAGGCTGTAACCCAGGACTTCAGGGGATCCCAGGTCCCTTGGCCCTCCGAGCCTGGCATGAGTCTTGTTTACTCCCCTGCCTCACCTGGGTCCATCAGTGTGGAAACACTGGTGCCCGGTGACACCCATCACATTCGGAAGTGACACAGTAGACCAAGGGGGCTGAGATAATTAGTGAGAAGCTGCAAATCCGACATCCATGAAACGCAGATAAGATCTGTGCCGAGTATTACATTGTGGAAAGCATTTGACAATTAGCAAATGCATTCTCTTACGGGTATAGCACAGAAGGTGAATTGTCTTTAATGAATGTTATATAAGTGTTCAAAGCAAAACTCCAAACCCAAATCCATTGCCTTTGAGACCATCCAAATTACAGTGACTCTATATATAGGGTTCACAAGGCTGTGAATCTTTCTGGGAGCAGAAAACCTCATCTTTATCCTGTGGGGCAGTGGGTTTGAACTACCGACCTTGCAGTTGGCCATCTGATACTGACCCTGTAGTGCTGCCAAGTCTGCTAA
>NW_006408666.1:7301512-7347234 GCF_000296735.1 Chrysochloris asiatica | reverse complement strand
GCCAGGATGGCCAAACTTTGTCTCTCATACTTTGGACATATTGTCAGGAGGGACCAGTCATTGGAGAAGGATATCATGTTTGGTAAAGTGGAGGGTCAGAGAAAAAGAGGAAGTCCCCCGAGAGAGATGGATTGGCCAAGTGGCAGCATCAATGGACTCAAGTGTGGCAACAATGGTGAGGTGGGCCCAGAATTGGACAGTGTTTCGTTCTGCTGTGCATTAGGTCATTATGAGTCAATACTGATTTTGACCCATAAATATAGGTGCAGGTGGTGAGCTTGAATGGCTGACCTTGCAGTTCAAACAGCTTTGCAGTCTGGCGTATTAACCCACAGTGCCACACCAGGACTCCTGCTATAGGAGTTGTGTATATACGTATTGTTGTTGTTAAGTACCGTTGAGTTGGTTCCAACCCCACAGCATCACATCAGGACTCCATGTATATATATAATTTTGTTTAGATCCACAATCAAGACTCATGGAATCAGCAGTTAAGAAATCAAATATATTGCCTTAGGTAACTCTGCAAAAGACCTCTTTAAAGTATGAAAGAGTAATGACCTCACTTTGGAGACTCAGGTGTGCCTGACCCAAGCCATGGTGTTTTCAATAACCTCATAGGCATGTGAAAGTTGGACACTGAAGAAGGAAAACCTTAGAAAAGTCAGTTCATTGATTATAGTGTTGTTGGTGAAAGAATATTAAAAGTACCATGGACTGCCAAAAGAACAAACAGATCTGTGTTGGAAGAAGTACACCCAGAAAGCTCTTAAGAAGCTAGAGTGGTAAGAATTCATCTTTCATATTTTGAACATATTATAAGGAGGGACCAGTCCCTAGAGAAAGACATCATATATGGAAAACTGAAGGGTCAGTGGAAGAGAGGACGACCCCCCCCCCCAATAAGATGGATTGACACAGTGGCAGCAACAATGGATTCAAGCCTAGAAACAATGGTGAGGATGAGCAGGACAGGACACCATTTTGTTCTGTTGCACATGGGGTCCCTGTGAGTCAGAACCAACTTGATGACAGCTCATAACAACACCAAAATGGAGTTCCTGAGTGGTGCAAAAGGTTAATGTGTTTGACTGTTAACTGAAAGATTGGAGGTTAGATTTCATCAAGAAGTGCATTAGAAGAAAGCCCTAGCTATCTATTCCCTATAACTCAGTCATTGAAAACTCAACTTGACAGCAACTGATTGGACACAGTAGGTTGTAGGAAGATTTAACAAGTAGGAATGGCATTGCATTATACATGGCGTAGGTATACTTCATCACACAATGAAACTCTAAAAGTTGGAATTCTACAATAAAAATAGATGTTGCATATAAAATAAAATCCTTCAGAAATGTGGAGTGCTTTTACCCATACAAAACAAAATCGGTGTATACAAGTGAAAACAGTTTATCCACCATAATTCGTGTTGTTATAGGAAAGTCTTTAGACGCCATGTCATTAAATAGCCAACTATTGGATGAAGAGAAAGGCTCATCAGAATGCAGATAATTGCTTGAGTTCCTGTCGGGTTGGGTCACTTTTTGAAGCTAACAACCTTGTGTGTGTGTGTGTGTGTGTGTGTGTGTGTAATGAGTGGGATATTACTTAGATTCTTCTGTAAGCCAGAACTCAAGTTTTATTATGGCTAACATCATAGGAGGTGTACTTCGTCCTAGCCTCGAGCATTGCAGTTTCATATGATTTTGTGATTTGTGCTCCTATATTAAATATCTAAATGTTTATACACACATCTTAGAAGTAGACACAGAGCTAATACTTCCTTCTGGGACAATTGTAACTAAAGAATATTTAGTTTTCAACTAAAATACTTAGAGGAATTCAAAAGTCCATTCCCTTCTTGTAAATAGGATAGGGTTTCACTTTCCATTTCAGCTGACAGTTTGGTGTTCATGGTTTTTTTTTTTTTTCCCCAGTAGGATGCAAGTGAACAAGGGCAGAGAGCTCATGGTCCCCTGATGTGCTCCGAACCAGATACCATAACCAACTGCAGCCTGGGGAGCATGCCCTCAATATGCACTAGGGGGTTCTACTTTTTTTCTTTCTTTGGTTATGTCTGATTGGGATTCCATGCTTGCATGGGGTGTGACTATTCTTCAAAAGTCATCCTCAGGATGCTGACATGTAAAGCCATCTTCAGAGACCTCCCTCTCAAACTGCAACACTCTCCACAGAAAGATTTGATTACTCATGCTCAGACAGAGGGATGATGGCAGTCTAAAACGACCCCTTCAATAACAATTACATTTGTAGCTAGAAAGCACATTAACCTCACCTGAAGGACATTGTTCGAGCAGGCTACTATGGCTGTATAGGAATGTGGTACACACTGGTGTTTGAAAACTAATGATGAAACACACACACACACACACACACACACACAAGGTACAAAGCTCTCCCTTCTTTGAATTAACTTTAAAATTCCTGAAAGGTTCAGTTTATTTTAATTGAGTTACTGTTACAATTATTGCAATATAACTAGATTTGCAAATGCACTGCTTAAATATCTGTGATCCATATTCAAATAGCCATTCTAATTAAGATGTTTGAGGTGGGAACTCTTAGTCAGAGCAGAAACCAGTGCTGGGCACCCAGTGTTCACCGGAAGGAAGCATTTCATTCACACTGCTTGTATTACTGAGGATGACAGAGGTGCCAACATTTCTACGATGAAACCAATGCAGTTATGTGCAGCCGTGCCAAAAAAAAATCTATTTTGGAAATAAAAACATAAATTGTGTTAAAAATCTACATATCAGAGGTGAGTGAAATCCCATAGATGAGAAAGGAGAGCTCTGGGAGGAGCTTCTTACCAAGAAGTGAGAGATGCACAAGGTGACTGTGGGCTGGCTGTGGGGAGAGATCTAGCATCCTGGGCATCTCCAGCAGAGCCTTTCATAGTCCTAGATAATGAAAGGGGCTGGCAGAGTTAGGATCTCCCTCCTCTAGTAACATGACAAGGCTAGGCTCTTTGAAACTCCCTGGGTATGTGCTGGAATGCTAATGGAGCATTTGCATTTCCATCTAGTGGGGGTATTTATTTAGATTTACTTGCAGCAGCTCAGTGTCAATTTCTGCTTGAGTCTTTTGATCAGTGTAGAAATCAAACCGTGGACGATTTCTCCATTTACAACTCCCTAATGCACTTTCAACTTTAGCATCAAGCTTTGGTCAGGCTTCCACGTTTTGGAATCTTTCTGTATATAATGTAGCATATATTGGCTTATCCTGCATTCAGTCATTCAGAAAACTCTATTAACTTTGCATCTTCCTTTGCTGTGACTGGGATAATTGCTCTTCCTAATAATGACCCTGAAGTAATTCTGGGGTCTGTTGCATCATGCAGGATTGCATTCTGTTTTGTAGGGGTGGGGGATGAGGGGTTGTGTACTGGTGTTTTATGTATCTAGTGCTGCTATAACAAACAGAACGGTTCGCTCTCACAATTTAGGGGGCTAGAAGTCTGCATTCAGAATGCCAGCCCTAGGGGGGGTTCTTGTATCCTTGTAACATCACTTGAAGATCTCCACGTGTCTTGGCATCAATCTTCCCCTGATTCTAGAAGCTTCACAGTGTAGGGACTCCAGACTTCTTCTTTCTTGGTGATAGTAGATCCCTCTTTCTCTGTTCATTTCTCTCTTCTTTTATCCTTACAAGATAAAGATGTCACAAATCCAAAGAAAGTTCCTTTCAGTTGATTGGCTGCTTTTAATGTAATTTACGGGATGAGAGCAATGTACCAGTGCATGCATATCGAGTATCCTCAGCCAGTTCCTGAGGGCTAGAACTGGACTGGGCAAGCGGAGGCGTCAAAATGACACCAGTGGAGCCACCAGGACTGCGTCATTCAAGATGCTAGCTCGTGGTGCCTGGCCCGCCCCATCAGCCTTCTACCTACCAGACCAGACAAAATCCTTAGTCATGCCTTTGTACTGACTCTACTCTTTCATCATTATTCCTGTACATTACTTCTTCTTTTCCTTTAGTTACTACTCTTTTCACACAAACAGTGTTGCTATAGGTTCACCAATGTACTTACTACAATACTATAATGAAAACAACAGAAAATTGGACAAAATGTGGCACTATAGTTGTGAATAACTGTTTGCAGGGCTAATTGTGGTTGCAGAAACATGGAACTCTAACCTGGGTATAAAATGAGCCATCTCAAAAATAGGAGGAGGGGCTCACTACCATCAAGGAAGAAAAGCCGGAAGTGGAACGTGTCTATTCAGTGCCTGAGATACATGCACGTTGAACCTTCTAGATTTGGGAGGTAGACTGTGGCCCCAGAGGAGTAGCAACATCAGAACCAGAGCCAGAGCATGGGCTTAGTGGACTCCCTGTTCATGGAGCGAGTAAAGCTGAAGCCGTTAAGCAGGAGACTAGTCTGTAGCGTAGGGTAACTACAGGCACATATGTGGGGAGCTAGAGTTGAGAATCTCTGGGTTATAGCAGATTGGGATGTCCTTTAGGTATTTATCAGCAGCCCTAAAAAATCCTGGACTGTAAGGTTGGTTGGTGGTTCAAACTCATTAGTCACTCTCACAAACCCTAACCAGGATCACTCTGAGTGAGAACCAACTCCGCAGCACTTAACAGCAACAACAAAAGTGCTTAGGAGCAAACATAGCTAGGAGCAGAGAGAGGCCTGCCTGCGAGCAGTGATGAGGAGATGCTGTGCTGACTGGAAGACTGTTCTCTATGTATTTCGGCCCTGAATTATAACCTGTTCACTTTTCTCTGAAACCCCCTAACTCTGAGTATGGTGTCTGTGTTGTGTGAGGCCACTGTAATGAACAACTGACCCCAGCTGAGTAGAAAGTAATGGGGGTGGGATGTTGGTGCCATTTCATGTTTGCATTGGCTCTCTTCCTCTCACAATCTCCCCACTCACTCTGGGAACTTTACCTCTAGAAGTTTTCTTACTACAAGGAACTGCACTCTGTATGCAAATGGGTCAGAGGGCTGACACCAATATCTAGATCCAGATAGAAGCCATTGGTGGTACCTAATGCAATGATGCTATATCATTGTCATAGTATTTTCTTTAATCAGACCTGGGATCCCTTGAATTTAGATAGAGAAATTTACATAGACAAGAGGGACCTCTTTTGGAGAAAGATACTGTAATTCAGCAGATAGAGGAGGCATTCTGGGCACCTCAGTGAAGTAGGAAGCATGTTTGACTGCTAAGACTATGGCAATGTGGTTGGGTAGGAAGAGAGGGGAGAAGGTTGCATTTCTAAATGGTGCAAACTGTCTACTTAGGTTAAGATCCTGAATGTGTGTTAACCTAATTAGGGCTGTGTGGTATTTAGTCAACCAGAAGAGAATCAGTAAGGAGAGCTTAGCACTGACTGAACTTCTGTTGTGTTGACCGAAACAGGAGGAAAGACCCCAGGCATTGCAGTTCAGAGACCGTTTCAGTGTGGATCAGGAAGGTGGAAAGAAATTCAGAGATAGTTAGCACTGGATAATAGTAAAGTATCCAGGGAAAAAGGCTTTGATTTAGTCGAAAAGTAAGTAAAAGTACAGAATATATGGGCCAGAAATTATGGTTAAAAAAGTGAAATATAATTTCTTTAGAGTGATGGCAAATTTTGGGTTACAGTGGAAATAGAATGTCTTAGGTACCTAGTGATATTGCAATGGAAATACGGTGACTGGGTGGCTTCAGAGAACAGAAACTTATGTTCTCATAGTTTAGGAGGGTCTCTGACCACGTTTATGGTCTGGCTCTATTTCAGCTTCTAGCGTCCTCGGTTTGGGGGGCTTGTAGACGCATCCAACCTCTTCTCCTCTGTCCCTGTGTCTCTGTGTCTATTCTGGTCCTTTTTATAATTCAGAAGTGGTTAGGTTTAAGATCTACACTACACGGGTATGACCTCATTAACATGAATAACCACCTATTTCTAGACAATATCACACTTATAAGGCATAGCATTTAAGGCGTCAACTCATGTTTCAGTGGACAGAGAATGGGAGGTGGTCATTGATGTTGAGGCAGGGAGTGGTGAGGATGGTATGGGCCGGTCATCTCAGTGGACTTTGAAGTTACGCAGGATGAGATCTGGATCCGGTGTGATAGAGTGACTGACAGACGATGGTGGAGGCCCCTGTGAGAGTGCAGTAACCAGATGGGACCATGCTCATTAGGCTTCAAAGCCTCAGCAGAACCGCCACCATCTAAAAACTAGACGGAATGACATCCGAGACTCTCCGCCCTTCCAAATATTCTTTGAGTTTTTATTGTCTCCATAAAAAAAGATGATTCATTGTCAGCAAAAGATTGCATCCCCCAATTATCGTCAGTGTCAGCCTGTCCCTGTGCTTCTTTCTCTGAGAAACAAGAGTCCAGACTGCAATGAAATAGCTCACTTATCATTAGCCTGTCCTTTCTGAATTGTGGGCCAAGGAGAAAGCAAGCCTGCGAGGAACTTCTGTGGCTCTGCCAAAAGACACTTTCTGGCAGGAGCTTTATGGTTTCTAGTGCGATAGAGAAACCAGTTGTTCATTCTAGATCCCTGTCTTACCTAATTTTGTGCTGCTGAGCAAAAGAGGTCTTTGGGTTTATTTGGAAACTAACCCTTATATTAGATTTACTGTAATTTTCCCTTTAGCTTTCACTCTTGCTTTTTACTTTTACATTAAAAACAACAGCAACAACAAAAAACTGATATCAGGAAACTAACAAATGCCTATCTATGTTATAGTTGTTTCAGCCTTCAAGGTTCCACGAATGATGTTTGAGTCTAACACTTGCCAGAAAAATGGGACAAGATAAGCCTGCCAATAGTTTCTAAGGTGAGCTGGAATGCCACTTGTCTGTTGCTTTCAATCTTTGTGGAAGCAGAAAACTGCATTTGGTGTCTTACTCAAGTTTTATATAGCATTCACTGG
Organism: Chrysochloris asiatica; assembly: GCF_000296735.1. NCBI lineage: Eukaryota > Metazoa > Chordata > Mammalia > Afrosoricida > Chrysochloridae > Chrysochloris > Chrysochloris asiatica. The sequence goes on along the minus strand of NW_006408666.1, from coordinate 7,340,310 downwards.
AGAAGTAATGGTGGGGATGCAGGAATGTGCAGTCAAGAGACCAAAGTTCTGTTCTAGATTTAACTGCTAATTGGCTCTGTAACTGAGAAATTTGCTTACATTTTTCTGTGGGTATAAAATGAGAATGAATGAAAGAGTTTCTGGGGGGAAGATTCAATGCAAAAATCAAATCAGACCAATTACTGCATCCGATAGGGACATTCCTAAATCAGTGACTCTCAGACAGGCCCGTGAGTGGAAATCATTTAGATCATTAAAAAAAAGGAAGACTCGTAGACTCTAATCCAGATCAGTGAAATGTAGCTCTGTGGTATTGAGGTCCAGAGGTCTGTATTTCTAAATTGTCCCAATTTAGAAATTGATGCAACAGCCTCAAGGACCTGACTTTGAAAATCTCTGGTTTAGGTGAGTTCCAAAGACTACTTCCAATTATGAGTAGCTGACTCATCAATATTTAGTGACTGACTTACCCTGTGTTTCAGAAATGCATGCAAGTGATGTCACACTAAAATGGAGAAAACCTGTCTTTAAGGACTACAATTAAAATGAGATCCAAGCATATACCTTACAAAATTTGGAAGTAAATCCACTAAGTCATGAAGCTGTTGATACAAAGATGACTAAAAAGTGCGTGTTTCTTACAAAACAGGAAAATAACTTCAACGGAATCTTTAAAAAACCTGAGTTCATGACATTTGGTCAAGACTCCAATTTGAGAACTTTTGTAGGCTTTTAATGATGAACTGTGTAAAGAAGAAAAAACAAAACAAACGAATGAAATAACAAAAAAATGATCCCTCCCCCTCCTCAGAAAGGTGAAGGATGACTGCTAAGGGTAATTAATTTATCTCTTGTGACTCTAGAGCACCTAAAAATGATGTTAGTTCAGAATAACAGAAGACAGACAGCCTGTCTTACCCTCACCCTCCAAAATAATCTCCCTTCTATTAAAGTTCCAAGAAAACTTACAATATGCTTTTATACACATCATTGATTTCAGTCTTTGTATAAAGTCAGGCCTGTGCCTGGATGAAATGGGGAAATTTGACTGGAGGAAGTAGATTCTCTGATCAGTGAACTATGGGCTGTAACATATATCAAGGGATACGAGTGTCCAGGGATGGGGGATTCACTGTATGGTATTCCTTGTGCAATATTCCAAACTGGGTCATGAGTACAGTAGGAAGCTGCTGAAAGAATCTTTCGTTCTTCTTCTCTTGAGTAGATTTATAGAAGGATACCACCACTTGTCTGTCAGCTTGTCCCACTGTGGTGACTTGCGTGTTCTTGTGACTCTGGAAACTATGCCATGGGTATTTAAATACCAGCAGGGTCGCCTACAGTGAACACGTTTCAGCTGAGCTTCCAGACAAAGACAGACTAGGAAGGAGGGGAAATGGACTACTTCCGAATATTTAGTAACTGAAAACCTTATGAATAGCAGTGGAGTGGGACACTGTCAGCACCAGAATATTGCCTATTGATACACAATGAAGAGCGCCAGAACACTGTCAGATATAGTGACGTAAGATGAACCCCTCAGGTTGGAAGGCACTCAAAATGTGATTGGGGAAGAGCTGTCTCTGCAAAGTAGAGTTGACTGTGATGACATGAATAGAGTAAAGCCTTTGGGACCTTCATTTGCTGATGGGGCACAACTTAAAAGGAAGAGAAACAGCTGTAATCACACATTAATAATAAGAATATGGAATGTATGGAATATGAATCTATAAAAATCGGATGTTGTCTAAATGGAATGCATAGTGGCTGGGGACTCTAGACTCATGGAGGGAGAGGGGTTGTGTGCTGATGTCTGGGAGGTAGGCTTGCAGGGTATACCCTTTGATTATTTGATTGATTATACATTCCTGAGTGTTACGGTGTACATAAAAAAAAAAAAAATCAACAACACGGAATAGAAGCAAATATTGTTGAATGACAATGCATGGAGGGGATTGTAACCATTTGTAATGAAACAAAATACGACAGGATGAATGTAAAGCTGATGTTCTCCCATGTAAACTATCACTCACTTCACAATAAAAACTAAAAACCAAAACAAAAGACTAGCAATCAAACTTGAGTTGCCCGGAAGGCTTTGCTCATGTAACAGGCTCTTGGAATTCTTTAGTAAGCTATTAAAATATTCATTATATGCAGATTTCCAGGAAAATACAGATTAACTAGAATACTTTGTCATCATTTAGAACAGAGACAAATCTGAGGAACGTATTTTGTCTGTGTTTCTGTATAGTTTAAATTTGGGACCCAGGTGGCAAAAACTGCTTTAAAAGTGGCTCTCTGCAGGTGGTAGATAGGTATAATGGGGGGGGGGGTGGAGCAACAATACTAGTAATATACGCTCACCATTAAATAGTCAATCATTCAAATAAAAAGGACAACATTTCCTTAAGGGCAAAGTTGAGAAGGGATGAAAAGGTGAGTGGACTGGAAATAGGAACCAGAGAGAGGAAGTGGGAAAACTGTTGTTACATGGAGGGGATTGCAATCATTGAGATGAAACGAAGTGTGTGATTTGTTAAATGTAAAACTGATGATCTGTAAACCTTCACTCAATTCACGATAAAAAGTAAAAAGAAAGAAAAAAAAAAGCAAAACAAATGAAATGCATACTCATTGATATTCCAGGCATTAATGAGCTGAAATGGACTGGCATTGGCCATTTTGAATTTGACAATCACATGGCAGATACTGTTCTAGTAATGACAAATAGGGGAAGAGTGGGGCTCATTCATCATCAGAATAAACATATCAAAATCTGTCATGAAGTATTATGCTGTCTGTGATAGGAAAATATCCATATGCCTCCAAGGAAGACCAGTTAATACCATTATAATTCAAATGTGTGCACCAACCACTAAAGCCAGTAATGATGAAATCAAGAACTCTATCAACGTCTTCAGTCTGAAATTGATCAAACATGCAATCAAGATGTGTTGATCGTTACTAGTGATTGGAATGCAAAGGTTGGAAGCAAAGAGGATGGGTCAGTAGTTGGAAATATGGTCTTGGTGATAGAAATGATGCTGGAGATTGCATTATATAATTTGGATAAACCAATGTCTTGTTCATTGCAAAGAGCTTTTTAAAACAACATAAAATATAGCTATACACATGAACCTCGCCAGATGGAATACACAGAAATCAAGTGGACTACATCTGTGGAAAGAGATGGTGGAACAGCTCCATATCATCAACTAAAAAAAGGCCAGGAGCAGACTGTGAAACAGAAGAAACGGAAGAAAATGAAAACAAGTCTGCAAGAACCAAAATATGACCTTGAACAGACTCTACTGGATCTTCAAGATAATCTGAAGAACTGATCTGATGCATTAGATATTAAAGACCAAAAATGAGAAGAGTTGTGTGATGGCATCAAGAACATCATCCAGGAAGACAGCCAGAGGCCATTAAGAAAACAAGAAAGAAGGAAAAGACCAAAATAGATGTAAAAACAGGCTCTGAAACTTGCCCTCTAACATAGAGAGGCTAAAGCAAATGGAAGAAATGAAGAGGTAAAAGAGCTGAGTAAGAAATGTCAAAAGGCAGCTCAAGAAGACAAAGTCTAACATTATCATGAAATGTGCAAAGACAAGGGAAGAACATACTCAGCATTCCTCATGCTGAGGGAACTGAAGAAAAAATACAAGCCTTAACCTGCAATGTTGAAGGATTCTATGGGCAAAATATTGAATAATGCAGAAAGAATCCAAGAAGATGGAATGAATACATAGAGTCATTGCAGCAAAAAGAGATGACTGATGTTCAACCATTTGAAGAGGTAGAATATGACCAACAGCAAACAATACTGAAGAAAGAAGTCCAAGGTGTATTGAAGGCATTGGCAAAGAACAACACACCAGGAATTGTTGGAATAAATGGAAATCCTTCAATAAACTCTTGCAGCACTGGAGGTACTCAGTCATCATTGCCAAGAAATTTGGAAGACAAGTACCTGGCCCACTGATTGGAAGAGTTTCATTTTTGTGCCCATTCCGAAACAGAGGTTACCCAAATGGAATGAGGAAAACATCAGACAGCATCATTAATATCCATGCAACCAAAATTTTGATAAAGATAATCTAAAAATGACTGCAATCATACATTGACATAGAATTTCCAGAGATTCAAGCTAGATTCAGAAGACGACAAGGTATGAGAGATATCATTGCTGATGTCAGATGCTTCTAAGCTGAAAGCAGAAAATACCAGAAAGACATTTTTCTGTGCTTTATTAGGTCCACAAAGGCTTTCAATTGTATGGTTCATGACAAGCTATGGACAATGTGCTAAGTATGAGTATTCTGGAACACTTAATTGTGCTCATGAGGAAACTGTACATAGACCAAGAGGCCATTGTTCAAACGGAACAAGGGAACACGGAAGGATTTAAATTAGGAAAGGTGTGCACCAGGGTGGTATTCTTACACCATATTTATTCAATCTGTATGCTGAGCAAATAACCCAAGAGCTGGATTATATGAAGATAAATGTGGCATAATAATAGAAGGAAGCCTGTGATATACAGGTGATACAACCTTGCTTGCTGAATGTGAAGAGGACTTAAAATAATTACGGATGAAGATCAAAAACCACAGCCTGTGGTATGGATTGCATCTCAATGTAAAGAAAATGAAAATCCTCACCACTGGCCCAATAACTGACATCCATATAAATGGAGAAAAGATTGAACTTGTCAAGACTTTGTTTTTCTTAGATCAAACATCAACACTCATGGAAGCAGCAGTCAAGAAATCAAATGACACATTTCAAATGGAAAATCTACTGGACAAGATCTCTTTATAAAGTGCTGAAGACCAAAGATGTCAGTTTGAGGACTAAGGTGCGCCTGACCCAAGCAATGGTATTTCAATAACCTCATATGCATGTGAAAGCTGGACAGTGAATAAGGAAGACTGTGAAGAATTGATTCATGTGAGCTATGGTGTTGGAGGAAAATATTAACAGGACCATGAACTGCCAAAAGAACAAACCAATCTTTGTTGGAAGAGTGCTCCTTGGAATCAGGATGGGCAGACCTCGTCTCTCATAATTCTGACATATTATCAGGAGTGACCAGAAGAAGGATATCATGTTTGGTAAAATTTAGTGTCCGAGAAAAAGAGGAAGGATCTTAATGCGATGGATTGGCACAGTTGCAACAATGATGGGCACCGATGTAGCAACTATTGTGAAGTTGGCGATGGATCGAGCAGTGTTTCGTTGCGTAGCGTGTAAGGTCACTGTGGTCAGTACTTACTCGATGACACCTAAAAACATCATAGAAGGCTAAGTGAGTCCTGTGTGGTGTGGAGAATTAATGCACTGTACTGCAAAGTCAGTTTGAACCTCAAGGTTAGTGGTTCACGCTCACCAGCTGCTTCTTGGAAACCCTATACAGGGTCACTATGAGTCAGAACCCACTCAATAGCACCGAATAACAATGATAGCATAGAATATATTCCACCCTAGTCCTTTTCAAAGGGAATAATGAGTTGGACTCATTAATTAAAAACTGATCTTTTTTTTTTTTTTTTTTTTTACTTTGTACTGTGAATTGGTTAAAGGTTTGCATAGCAAATCAATTTTCCATTCAATAATTTATCCATATTTTTTTATATCATTGATTATCACATGTTCTGCTTGTATTCCATTTACATTCCTCCTTCATCCTAATCCTGCTTGCCTTCTTACCTATATCCTTGGACAAATACTTTCTTTTTGATCTGAAATGTTTATTGTTCTAAAGAGTGTGTACCTTGCTAGCATTCGTGTCTCCTTACAGACCTGTCTATTGACTTGAGTCACAGGATGAGTTCAGTTCCAGGCCTCAAGGGAGTTCCCCCAGCCTCCATCTGCCATGTCAGGTAGTCATTGTTTTTTATGATTTTCAGATTTGCTTGACAGGTTTCTTACATTTTACCCAGGACCTTCTAATGTGATCCCTTTCAGAGCAGTTGGTAGTGGTACCCAGGACATCTAGTTCTTCTGGTCCCAGGGTCAGGGAGGCTGAGGTTTCTGTGGAGCTCCAGTCCTTTGGATTCATTATTTCCATACATCTTTCATTTTCTTCACTCTTCTTTGCTCCAAACAGGGAGGTAGCAATATCTGTAACTTACATGGCTGGTCACAGGATTTTAAGACACTAGCCACTACTCACCAAACTAGGATGTAAAACATTTTCTTTGTAGACTATGTTATGCCACGTGAACTTGATGCCACCTGAGACTATGGTCTTGCACGCTCAGGTGTTTGTTCATGACTAAGGAATTCTCATAACTTTGCCTTCTTATGTTTTACTATTTTCATGGATGTATCTACAGCATATGTACATACATGTATAGAAATGTTTGCTGTCAAACATATATATATATATATATATATTGTTGGGCGAAGTCCCATTCTCTAACCCAGTTTGCATGTCTGTGTATATATCTACTCATGTTGTTATTGTTGTTAGGCACCTTGGGTTGGTTCCAATTCATAGGAAACCTAGACAAAGCAGAACGAAACACAGCCTGGCCCTGTGCCATCCTCTTAATGATTATGTTTCAGTCCATTATTGCTGTCATTGTTTCAACACATCTCACTGGGGGCTTCCTCTTTTTTTTTTTTTTTTACTGACCCTCCACTTTACCAAATATGATGCATCTTCGCCTAGATTAGTGTTATTACTGTTTTGCAGAATTTTATCTATAATGATATTTATTTCTATTGTCTTTAAATCTTGTGCTCTTACTAATGACTTTCTTTACTTTGATCATTTTTGTTGATATATCTCTTTATGTATAGTCTTCCTCTTCTCCCAAGTTAATACGTATCCTGGTGTGGTGCTGTAGGATAATGCACTGGACTCTAAGGTGGGTTTCAAGCACAAGGTCAGTGGTCCAAACCCACCAGTCACTCCTTGGAAACTATATACAGGGTCACTATGAGTTGGAATTGACTTGATGGCACTTGTCAGGTGCCATCGAGTTGGAACCGACTCATAGTGACCCCATGCACAGCAGAATGAGACAATGTCCGATCGTGGGCCAACCTCACTACCGCCGCCACACTTGACGCCATCAATGATGTCACCTGGCTGATCAAACAACAAATGCTCAACTTAGTGGTTTGTCCTTTTCTTGAGATTTTTGTTTTTGTGAAAGCTTTGTCTTGAAATGTTTAATAGTCATCTCAGACAATATTTGTGTTCTTTTGTGACTAATTTCACTAACAGAATTTACTCTAGGTTCATCCAAGTTATGATGTGTTTTGCAGATTCATTATTCTTTAATGTTAGGTAACGTTCCATTGTTGTGAGGTATGGCATTGTAGGATAAGCTCTGGACTGCTAACCATGAGCTCAGTGGTTCAAACACACCAGCAGCTCCTCAGAAATCTTGTTAGAATTCCGAACTGCCTCCACTGCATCTAACAACAACACAGTGTTCCATTGTGACTATGTGTCATAGTTTGCCTATCCATTCTTTCACTGATGTTATTTAGGTTGACCCCATCTCTTTGCTATTGTGACTAGTGCTGTGTAGAACATGGGTGTGCATGGATCTATTCATGTCACAAATCTTCCTTCTCAATGCAACTCTCTTTAATTGAGACTCATCTTACAGGGCAAAGTGGAACTTCCAGATGGTTTCCTAACCTCACACTACAGCATTGTTTTGAACAAAATCCAAAGAAAAACAAATCCAAAAAACAAGACAAAATCAACCAAACCAAACGAAAACCAGTAACAACAAATATTATTAAAAATCAAAATAAAGACGAAGGAAAATAACAATGAATCAATTATCCATCAGCTTTGATCTCAGCAAAACGACCTTTGACTTGGCAAGCATTCAAGCGACCATTTGTTTTATTTCTAAAAGTTAAAATGATTGCTCATCATATGATTTTTGGTGCCAAATCCGAGGTTATTTTCTCTGGCTTCCCATCTGTAAGTACCCCTAGGAACTAATTGGGCAATAAAACTTTTAAGGTTTATGAAAATCAAGTATGAAAAGATGACTGATATCTAATCGTTTTATGAATGTGACAGTAGGGTTTGGTAGCTGAGCTCTGCCAGTTGTGCACAGAACAGATTTCAAAATGCCAGAAGTGAAACCGATGGGGCCACGTATCAGCGTTGGGGATGTTTGCCTTTGCCTGCACATGAAATAACTTTGATGTGGCTTTAAGATGTGTTTTTGTATTTCAGACGGCCTGCAGAAGGGAAACACCATGGCAGAGAATCATTTACCTTACCCAGGAAAGTATTTTAAAAGCTCTACAAGGGCTCCATTTCCTAAAGCCACCTGTCACCTAAAACACAGGTAATAAGTTCCAGATGCTGGATCCCAACCTGCTGACCCCGTGACTCTGAAAGAAAATATTTCACTCATTCCCTAGCATACCTTTAATTCATTCAAAGTTAAACTTTCAGGCCATATTTTCTGCTTAAACTTAATAACTCGGCCTCAACATTCCTTCTCAGTGACCCTAAAGTTCCGTTTGGCCACCTCAACACCTGCTCCCAACTGCATTAGAAGCACTCAGATTTTTTTTTTTTTTTCAAGTATCAGTTTTGTTTCTTTCCTGAGCCTTGAGGCCATGCTTTGAATACTTGGAAGTAGAGGAAGCTTGCTTGCATTGTACTGTGGATTTGATCACTGTCTTAGGGTTCTCTACCTAAATTTGTTGTGGTGGTGATTGTTTTAAAGACTAATATAGTTATGTTGTTGTTGTTGTTAAGTGCCGTCAAGTCGGGTCCCACCCATAGCGACCCTGAATAGGGTTTCCGAGGCTGTAAATCTTTACGGGAGCAGATCGCCTCATCTTTCTCCCGCGGAACAGCTGGTAGTTCCGAACTGCTGACCTTCCGGTTCACAGCCCGATTCATAACCACTACGCTATAGTTTCAAATATCCTTATGGTTTCAAATTTTGGAAGATAATGGAGAAAAATTCTAAAATTAGTTCAAAGTTATTTATATATGCAAATTATGAACTTAGAAGAATATGAATGTTTTCAGGGATATTAGATAGATTGTGGCTCTTTCGTCAAGGCAGCAAAGACATTAAAACACCAACATGCACTATTAAAAATTTCAGTTAATGATTTCAGAAAACATACAGCAAGAATTTTGAAGGGTCAGAGTTGGAACTTTCTAATATGATGCTGTTTGTTAAAAAAACAACCCTGAAAACATATAAAAATGTTGTCAATCTATTGAGAAATAATAACTGTACTCATTTTCAGTGTGTGGGAGTACAGCTAAACTCATTGCAGTATGAATAAGTGGATAAAATTAATCTACTTTCCGGAAGAAATCATTCTCCCACATTTATCTATTTTTAAAACCAAGTATCTTTCTCACATTAATGAAATCACCAATCAAAACATGTTCTACGGAGGAAAAATGTGTTGATTATGGTGTGTATGTGTGCAATTATTAGAAATAAATGACTATGCTATAGGAATGGGAAAATCAGAGTGTGAAAGAAATGTGAGCCTCCGAACTGTTAGATGACTTGGTAAAAATGTAGACATTGGCTGACAAGATTCCAACATCAAGACCTTGTGTGTGTGTTTCAAGCAGGAACACCTATCTGCTGTTCATTTCTCTCAAGAAGAGCTAGGGAACACTGTCTTCCCCACATTGCCATACGCCTCACACTGTGATGTGTGATGGATATGTGATGGAGATGATGACGGAGGCCCTTTATTTTTTGGAGTGGGGCAGGGGGAGGAGAGGATCAAAGGTTAAAATAATAATCTCCATATACAACCTATTTTGAGCTGCTTCATTCTATGAAATTGGGGAAGGCATAAGTAGAAGCCTAGAAACTAGACTCTGCTATCATGTTTCCTTCTAACTCCTGATAACACCAAATAAACCCTTAATCACCCAAGAAATCACTTAACTTTTACTATCCCTCTTGCTCCATGACCCGCCACTAGCCCATTTCATTTCCCATGGCTTGGCCCCCTGGCCTCTTCCTTCATAAGCAGTGTATCACCTGGTCATGACATGACGTCCAACTTCTGGATCCTGTTTGATTTCTGGTTTCTCCCTTCAGGTTACCCAGAGTTTATAGACGGGGCAGAACTACCTCGGGACTGTTTCTCCCTTGGAAATGCAGTCCCCAACAGGCAGGAAACCCTTCCCTATCACTGGGCCTGTTCTCTTACTAGGTACTCAAAGGGCTTGGTTGATTCTCAAAGACTTTCCCTCCCCAACTTGCCAGAGAGGGAATCATTTCTTCCCATCCCAAATAACAGACTTAAAATGTTACCTTACTTTGGAATTTTCAGTGTGAGTTCCCATTCACAGGCATATTGGCACATTGTTTTTAACATAGGAGTGCTGGCAGAACTTCAAAATGAATGAAATACTCCTTAAGGAACTAAAATAGCTCAATTATAACCCCAGATTAACATAAAGATTTTCGAGTTTTAACTATGTCCATTTTAACTAAGTTCATCCCCTTAACTATGTCCCACATTACCTTTGCCTCATCTTCCTTACCCTACCCTTCATCTCACACTTAAAACACACAAAGCAGTTGCCAAGGAGTCAGCTCCATCTCACGGTGCCCAGAGAACTGTGTCAGAATAGAACTCTGCTCCAAAGTGCTTCGAGCAGCAGCATTTCTGGAAGTAGACCGCCAACTCTTTCTACTGAGGTGTCACTGGGTGATCAAATTGTCAAGCTTTTGCTTAGCAGCCGAGCTTCTTACTGTTGTCTTTTTGGGGGTTTTCTACATTATCCCCAGACTCTAAACTAATTGGGGCTTTCAGTCTGCCCCCTTTATCAAAGGAGATACAGAGTGTCTTGGAGGTCAATCACCCAGAACTGCTTGAATTAAGTGCTGCAACTTTGCAGATTTTTGAGCCACTAAGAAATCTTGACTGCAGAAAGTAAACAGTAGTTGAAGGACTTACTGATGGCAGTCCTTCAGTGTGGATTGCATCTCCCTGTAAATAAAATAAAAATCCTCACAATTGGACAAATAAATAACATCATAGTAAGTAGAAAAAAGTATTGCAATTTCAAAGATTTCATTTTACTTGAATCCTTAATCAAAGCTTATGGAATCTGCTGCAAAAGACCTATTTGAAGTGTTAAGGAGTAAAAATATCACTTTGAGGAATAAGGCATACCTTACCCAAACCATGGTATTTTAAATTGCCTCATGTGCAGTTGAAAACTGAACAATAAATAAGGAAGACTGGAGAAGAGTTGATGCATTTGAATGGCGGTGTTGAAAGTATTACGGACTGCTAGAAGGACAAACAAATCTGTCAATGAAGAAGTATGGCCAGGTTGATGGTTAAAAGTCAGGAGGGCGAGACTTCATCTCTCATACATTGGGCATGTTATCGGGAAGGACCAGCTCCTGGAGAAGGACATCATACTAGGTGAAGTGGAGGGTCAACAAAAAAGAGAAAGGCCCCCAACAAGATGGACTGACACGATGGCAGCAAGAATGGGTTCAAACCAAGCAGTGTTTCATTCTCTTGTTCATAGAGTCGCTAGGAGCCCAAAGTGACTTGAAGGTACCGAACAATAATAACGCGATAACGTCTGTTGTTGAAAACTGAAGAAAGCAATACTCATGCCAAGGGTAATTGGAAGAAGCAGTGAGATGATGTAAAATAGTTTGTACTGCACTGAGAAAATGGGAAGCATTCAATAAATGCCAGATATTTTTGGCACTATTGTTAATAGTATGACACCATTGTATAGCTTCACCATTCCTTATCTGATGCTACCCAAGGGTCTACCTAAGGACAGGGCCACCTAGCCTTCTCCTTACAACATGCACAATAATAATTTTCCCTACAGACATTCTGTTCATAGAATATTTCCACTTGGAAACCTTTCCCTAATCCTCTTTTTCTTTTGACTCAGTTGTTGTTTACCAACGATTCAATGCTAATAGAGAACTGCCCCATAGAAGTTTTTTGTGTTTTTTTGTTTTTGTTTTTAACTATAATTTTATGGAAGAAGATGACCAGGTCTTTCTCCCATGGACTCAATGGGTGGATTTGAACCACCAAGATTTTGATTAGCAGCTGAGTGCTTAACCATTGAGCCACCAGGGCTCTTTTCTTTTGACTCTATCTACAATTTAGCCACTTTTGTTGTCCAATTCAAGTTCCACCTTCTCTAACACCGGATAGCTTAGATTTTGTGGTGGCTGGTGGGGCACAGCAAGTGTGGTCTCCTCATTTGAGGTAGGGGCTGTGTCTTGTATGGTCTTGGAATGCGCTCTAAGTCTCCTGCAGAGCTGGGAGCCTGATGGGAACTAATAAAATGCTTTCACAGTGAAAGACAACTTAAACTGATTTATATTACTCATAAGTAGAAAAATCAAAATGAAGTTTCTCCTTGTGGTAGGATAACTTTGTTCTCTGGCAAGGCAATATGGCACCCATTACCTGGACAGCTATGAGAAGGTCCAGCCACCTCTCCTGCTGAGAACTAACCATCTGCAGTGCCCACTGAGTCTTTGTTTCAACAAAATGTAGATACTTTAGTACTAGAACTCCTCTGGAAACAGCCTTTTCTTTTGTATTTTGTGTCTTGGAAGGAGAAAACTGGGTTCTAGTTCATTAGAAATGGGACTGGTCTCTGCTGCTCACATGTCACGTCTTTCAAAAGTTCCTGACCTCCCAGTACAAAATCACCTGGACTCTCTTGTCCCAGTTTTTTTTTGTTTTTTTTTTTTAATTCATAGTTCTCATTTATGCCTGCCATTTTAAATTTCAATTTTTTGAATACATAACGTATATCTCCATGATCAGCATGTAAGTACTCTGTTTTAATTCCTGTAAGCATTTGTGAAATGATGGAACTGGTTTTATTCAACCTTGACGAGCACACTAGTTTCTTTTACTTCCTGGGTCTCTAAAATGGGATTGTTGGCACCAAACTAGCTTCAGGGGATGGCAATGCCAGCACTCAGTGATCCTCACCATGTGAGTGTAGGGCAGGAAATCGGTGCAGAGAGGGAAGACTGAAAGGAGAGTAAAAGGAGAACCCTAGCTCAGAGCTTTGCAAGTTGTTTACACCTGATCAGGCTTAGCTTCTGTGGGATCCTCATTTTCCTCTTCAAGGAGTAAAAATAAATAAATAAATAAAGAAGATATACTTCCCTCCTGGGTCTGTTGTGTAGATTAAATAAGATAGAAAAACATAAAAGTCAGTGTCTACACATAGTAACCAACCGCCAGTTGCCATGGGATTCATGATAACTCACAGAGACTCTATGAGAGCCAGAGGAAACTTGTGCTCACTAGGGTTTAAATGAACTGAAATTAGAAACTAGATCACCAGGTATTTCTTCTTAGGCATCTCTGGGTACAGTCAAATCCTCAAACTTTACATTAGCAGTTAAACAGCTTAACCACTTGTACCACCCGGGACTTTTTGTTGTTGTTAAGAATCATTGAGTCGGTGGCATAGTTACCTGCATAGAGTTTTTAAGGAAGGCTGGTGGGTTTGAACTTTAGACCTAGCACATAATAAATGCTCATTAAATATAAGGTGTTAAGACAGGCTACATGAATATGAATATGAAGAGCAGCAGAGCATTGTCAGATATAGTGTCAGAAGATGAGCCTCTCAGGTAGGAAGGCATGCAAAATATGACGAGGAATAGCTGCCACCTCAAAGTAGCGTTGACCACAATGACATGAATGGAGTTAGGCTTTCTAGACCTTTATTTAGTGATGGGGCACAACTCAGAATGAGGAGAAATAGCTGCAATCATCCATTAATAATCAGAACAGGAATGCATGCAGTATGAATCCAGTAAAATTAGAAGTTGACAAAAATGAAATGGAGCACATAAAGCTATCATAGGCATTGTGGTGGTGGTTGTGTGCTGTGGAGTTGGTGCTGACTCTTAACGACCCTGCATAAGGTTTCTGAGGCTGTAAATCTTTACAGGAGCAAAAGCCTTATCCGTTTCCCTCAGAACAGCTGGTAGTTTTGAACTGCTGACTGTGAGGTTAGCAGCCTGACTGGTAACCACTACATTACTGGAGATCCTTCCTACTCATTTGTGAGTTGAAATGGACAGGTATTGGCCATTTTGAATCTGAAAAACATGTGTTTACTAGACTGGAAATGGCAAATTGAAGAAGAATGGCAGCACATTTATCATCAAGAAGAACACTCCTAGATTTGTCTTCAAGTATCATTCTGTCTCTGAGAGAACAGTAGCCATATCCCTACAGGAAAGACCAGCTAATACCACTGTTAGTTAAATTTAGGCAAAACTACCAAAGCCATCATCACTAAAGCTGGTAATGGTGAGCTTGAAGAAGTCTACAAAATTCTTCAATCAGAAACCGATCAAACGTACAATCAGGATGTAATCATAATTACTGGTATTTGTAATGTGAAGGTTGTAAACAAAGAGAAATGATCAGTAGTTGGAACTAGTTTGGTGATAGAAATGATGCTGGAGACTACACGAACGAGTTTTGCAAGATCAATGACTTACTCATTTTAAATACCTTTTTTGAAGAACATAAAAGGCTACTATACACATGGACCTCAGCAGAAGGAATACACAGGAATCAAATTGACTACATCTGTGGGAAGCCTGGTGGAAAAACTCAATATGATCTGCCAAAACAAGGCCACTAGCAAAGTGTGAAAGAGACCATCAACTGCTCATATGGAAGTTCAGGCTGAAGCTTAAGAAAATGAAAACAAGTTCATAAGAGACAACCATGGTTTTGAGTACACACTACCTGAATATAGAGATCATCTCAAGACCAAATTTGAATCATTAGATGCTACTGACTGCAACCAGAAGAGTTGTGTGATGATGTCAAGAGCATAATTTATGTAAAAAGCAAAAGGTCATCAAAAAGTCAGGAAGTAAAGGAAGGACTACAATGGATGTGGGAAGAGACTGAATCTTGCTCTTGAGTGCAGAGAAGCTAAAGTAAATGGAAGAAAAGACAAGACAAAAGAGCTGAACCAAAAATTCAAAGGGCAGTTTGAGAAGACAAAGTAAAGATTATAATGAACTGTTCAAAGACCTGGAGTTAGAAAACAAAAAGGGAAGAACAGGTTCAGTATTTCTCATGCTAAAAGAATTGAAAGAAAGGAAAAGTTCAAATCCTGCAATATTGAAGGATTCTCGGAAGCCAGATGACCAAGCTTTGGCTTTCATACTTGAGACAAATTGTCAGGAGGGCACAGTCACTGGAGAAGGCTGGCGTGTTTGGTAAAGTGGAGGGCTGGCGAAAAAGAGGAAGACCTCCAATGAGATGGATTGGCACAGAGACAGCATCAATGGGCCCAGGACCAGGCCGTGTTTTGTTCTGTTGTGCAGAGAGTCCCAATGAGTCAGTGCTGATTAATTGGCACCTAACAACAACAATGGGCAAATTGGAGTCCTGGTATGGCACCACAGGACAAACACTTGGGCTGAAGGTCGATTTGAACCGCAGGGTGGGTGGTTCAAACTCACCAGCTGTTCATTGGAAACCCTGTACAGGGCCACTATGAGTCAGAACCAACTTGGTGGCCCTTAAGAACAATAACATGGGCAAATTATTGAATGATGCAAAAAGCATCAAAAGAAGATGGAAGGAATGCACAGTTACTGGACCAAATATAAATGGCCGATGCTCACTCATTTCAAGAAGTTATATAAGATTAAGAATGAAGAGCACAGAAAGAAGAAATCCAAATGGCACTGAAGGCACCGGTGAAAGACAAGACTTCAGGAACTGACAAAGTACACATCGAAATCTTTCCAACAATTGAAGCTACACTGGAGACCATCATTCACGTATGGCAAGACATTTGGAAGACAGCTACCTTGCCGACCAATTGGATGACATATTGTGCTTATTCCAAAGACAGGTGACTTAACGTAAATCATCCAAAAATATTGTCACATGCAAGTAATTTTTGCTGATGATATTTCAAAAACTGGTTGCAACAGTACATCAACAGGGAACTTCCAGAAGTTCAAGCCAGATTCAGAAGAGGGCATGGACTAGGAATAGCATTGCCGATGTTAGATGAATGTTGAATGAAAGCAGAAAATACCAGAAAGATGTTTACTTGTGCTTTATTGACTATATAAAGGAATTTGATTTTGTAGTTTATTGCTAATGTTTTGAAGAATGGGTAATCCAGAATGCTTGCTTACTCAGTGGGCATGAGGAGCCTGTACATACATCGAGAGGCAGTTGTTAGAACAGAACAAAAGGATAGGTTTACAGTCAGGAAGAGTGTGTGCCAGGATTGTGTCTTTTCATCATATTTATTCAATTTGTATGCTGAGGAAATCATCTGAGAAGATGGATTATATAATGAACAATGTGGGAAGAACGTATTCCTTGTCAAGTAACAGCATCCCTCCAATCTCTGCCTCTATCTTCATATGCTTTTCTCTCCTCTCCATTTTTCCCATGCGTCTCTTTTACATTGGGACACTTTGGATAATCCAGAAGGATCTCATCTCTGGATTCTTAATTCAATCACATCTGCAAAAATCCTTTTTCCAAATAAATTCACATTCAAAGTTTCTGGGGCTTAAGATGTGGGCACATCTTTTTGGGATCTGTCATTTAACCCCCAGAACCCCTGGTGGTGAAGTGACTAAAGCGCTCAGCGGCTAATTGAAAGGTCAGTGGTTCAGACATTGCAGGTCTCCTCTGGGAAAAGATGGCACAGACTACTTCTAGAAAGGGTTGTTGTTGTTGTTAAGTGCTGTTGAGTCGATTCCAACCCATAGCAACCCTGTATAGGGTTTCCAAGGAGCAGCCGGTGAGCTTGAACCACTGACCTTGCCATTCAAACTACTTTGTGGTCGGGCGCATTAGCCCACAGTGCCACACGAGGACTCTTAGAAAGGGTTACCGCTGTGGAAATCCTATAGGACAGTTCTATTTAGTTTCTATGAGTCAGAATCGACTCTGTGCCAATGGATTTGGTTTGAGTATTCAACCCTCTACAATTGTCAAAAGCAACCACTCTGAGAGAGGTGATGGGAGCTGCCAGACTCTGTGAGTCCCAGAATTGAATCCCAGGCTCAGTGGACAGAAGAATTAGCTGGAACATGAATCCCAGGAATTGTGGATCACTAGGACAACACTTGGTCACTGGTTACCCCAGCGCTTGACCTAACCTCCTAAACTGCCTTTTCCTTGAGCTACTCCCTGTGGAGCCCTGCACCTGGTCTCCCTGACAGTCTTAACACCTGATGGAGTGCTTAAAAGAAAAGATCCTATCGCTTCAATGGGTTCCGTATTAACCAAACTCTCCAAGCTGTCCTTCACATGTCACAGCATGGTAGGAGACATATTTTAGGTACAGTGAAAGCAAATGAAAAACCAGTAGTCTTTGAGGAGATTATGACTCGCAGGAACCCCATGTTTGTCAGAACAGAACTATGTTCCCTAGGCTTCCCAACAGCTGAATTTTGAGATTCTCCAGGACTTTTTACCAAAGCCCCTCTGGTTTGACTTGAAGCTTCAGCCTTTTGGTTAGCATTAAGTAGGTTCACTGTGAGCACTATTCAAGGAGTCTAGAGTGGGGGCAAGTGTGGTTATTGGTGCTTCTCAGGTCTCTGCACAAAGATCCCATGATGCTTTGCCATATGTAGGCTATCCACAGAGCAATGGCATCCATGGACTGTGGCATGGATGGACGTGGACATGGCCTTCACGCAGGCCTGGGCTCCCTCTAGCTCCTGAATTATGGCAGCCTCGAGGCCTCAGGAGACTCCTGTGGTGTCTCACCTGTAAAATCTAAGAACGAGGCTCAGCTCCCACAGTGGGTGTGAGGACTCTATTGATGCTGACAACACTGATGGTAACAATGATGATGACAATTGCTTCTCATCTTATCAGTGAGCCTCGTCCAGTGGGTGCATGAAAAATAAATAAACTCGATTCAAATATGTGTGTGTGTATGACTATGCTGTTATTGAATGTTTAATAGTCAACTGCATTATTAAGAATGGCCAATCTTCCAGCCTAGTGCTGGAAATGCCTGGGGATCTCAAATGATGGTTGACGACAATTGTAAACCTTATGGAGCACCATTCTACTCTGACTTCCACGGGGTCACTGGGAGTACGAGTCAACTCTAAGTCTACTGGTTTGTTAATTTTTCTGCATTATTCAGACTTAACTCTTAATAGCTGCCATTAGTATGGTGTTAGTGGTGTTTGTGTGCCGCAAAGTTAGCTCTGACTCATATGACTCGGTACAAAGTTTCTGAGGCTGTAAATCTTTATGGGAGCCACTGGTAGATTCAAACTGCTGACCTCGTGGTTAGCAGTCCAGCACATCACCCACTACACAACCAGGGCTCCTTAATAAGTATTTAGTATAAACATATGTTGATTTGTGGTCACCCTAAATCTCTCAAATTTGTTCAGGGACAAGGAAAGGAACAGGCTTCATAATCTCGTGAGAATTTCAGTTTGGATTACTTCTATGTGGGAAGGAGAGTCCTGCTTGGCAGAATCCAAGCTCTCCTTGGTCCCCTTAGCTTGGTGTCATCATTTGCACATGCTTTTGCAGTGCCCTGAAGTGGTCCTGGGGGACAGGCTCCTGGCATTAATAAACACAGCTGGAGGGGAAGTCAGACTCCGATGGCAAGAAGGGAATGTTGCTCAGGGTTACCTGCTGCCAGACAACATCTCTGTCCCTGTAAACTATCCCCACAGACTGTAGTACTTGACCTGGAGAAGGACCCCCATGGGTCATGAGGACCAGAGAGGCTCAGGGTTAACATTCAGTTAGAGAGGTGGGATGCTCTTGGCCTGTGTCTTAGTTTCCTTGAGCTGCCATAATGAAGCACTGCAGACTGGGGGCTTAAATCAACAGAAAAGGATCCTGTCACAAGTCAGAAGGGAACATTCATGTTTGCCTCTTTGCATTTTCTGGCTGTTCCTGGCAACTGTTGACATTTTTCTTAGCTTCTTAGTGTGTAAATTTGCTAAAGGCATCTATATCAGATGCCACAAGTGGGTGCCTTTAGCAAATTTGTTTTCTCACAGTGTAAAAAATTTGAAGTCTGAATTCATAGCACTGCCTTTGTGTTCTTGGTGAATCAGCATGTGCCTATATCCTCCCTCTGATTGCATCTGCTTTCTTCTGTCCCTAACCTGCTCTTTTAGAGTTCAAACGTGATTGGTTTAAAACACACCCAACATGGATATGGTCTCATTAATATAAAAAAGAAAAAAAACCTTATTCCCCAAAGGGGTTACATCCACATGTACAGCTAAGCCAAACCCATTGCCAGTTCAGTCATGACGATCCTATAGGACAGAGGAAAAGTGCCACATATGGTTTCCAAAACGGCAGTCTTTATGGAAGCAGACGGCCACGTTTCTTTTACAGACTGGGTTTGAACTGCTGAATCCCCATGGGATTTGCACACATAGTTTTGGAGCACACAGTTCAATCCCTAATGCTGTTCCTTAGCTTATAGCTGCATCCCTGCAATCTTTATCTTTGTTGTCCCCCAGCCATCTTCCTTTTGTGTGTTTCCTGCTATCTTCACTCTATAAGGGCACGATTCAACTGGCACAAGGGCCCACCCCACTCTAGTGTGACCTCATGGACGTTTCACTAATGACATCTGCAAACAAGGTCATGTTCATAGTCACTAGGCATTAACCCTCAACATAGCTTCTTGGGAGACACAATTCAATCCTTAACAGCAGACCTGCTGGGTTTTCAGGTCAGACCACAGCCTCAAGCACCCCTAACCATTTTGTCAGACCTTTGATATTTTGTTGATGGTTCTCATGTAAACACTGGCTTACCTCTCCTTAGCCATCATGGCTCTTCCTGTCTTCCCTGGTCTTCAATTCTCTCCTCTCACATGCATTTCTTGGTTATTAGAAGTAAGAAATATGATTCAATTTAACTGCTCATTCCATCTTTTCATATTCTTGTCAAGTAATTTCACTTCCCAAGCCTCAATAGAGTCCTGGTGTGGCACTGTAGGATAAACACTATACTGCTAACTACAAGGTTGGTAGTTCAAACCTACCAGTTGTTCCTTGGAAACCCTATACAGGGTTGTTATGAGTCAGAACCAACTGGAAGGCACTTAACAATAATAATAAACCTGAAATGTTTTAATCTGTAGAAGAGAATGATGCTGTTGCATCTGCCCTGTGCCTTCTCTGTGTAAAGGTGATGTGATTAAAGATAGTAGTATTTGTGGAAGAGAAAGTGCCTTCTAGCTGCTAAGTGTTTCTCAGTTATGTGCATTACTTCTTATACTCTTGGCAGGGTAGGAGCCCGGAGGCAAATATGCGGACTAGTTGGAATGTTCTGAGAAGGCTTCAGAAAATAAGTAGGTAGATAGGGAATGTGGACAGATGGAACAGACCACAGAAGTTCTGAACAAAGATTCAAAGATGAAATAAAACAGAATCTTATAAAAGAAGATACCTTGAAAGCTATTCAGAATCCTACCCATTTTGTAGATGAGAACACTGGAGCCAGAGAGATGAAGGGTTGGACCAAGATCCCAGACTTCTTTTCTTGATGTCAATCTTTTCACAGTGCTTATGGCTTATTGCTCATCACTCTCCTTCTCACCCCAAACACCACACAGTCTGCCAGTGTCTGAGAGATACAGCACGTGTCCAGTGCTATGGGCAGTGCTGGTACATAAAGGTGTGTCTGATGACTGCTGTACCCATCCCTCTCCTGACTCCAGTGTAGCAGGCATGCTCCTTCCTCTACACATTCCCGCTTCAGGAACTCCATAAGAGAAAGGACTGGATTCTTGCCTTCACGATGATTTGCTGTTCTTAGCTGCCTTTGAGTCAGCTTTTCCAATCATGATAACTTCATGTATAGCAGAACAGCACAATTGCCCAGTCTGGCACCATCTGTATAATCACTGAGTCCATTGTTGTGGTCACTGTGTATTTTGAATGCCTTCGAAACCAGAAAGCTCACTTCCCAATACAATGTTGTTATTGTTAGGTTTCATTGAGTCAATTCCTACTCATACCAATCCCATGCATAACAGAATGAAACACTGCCCAATCCTGGGCCAAGACCCCAATCGTACATTTGAGTCCATTGCACCTACCACTAAGCCAATTCATCTCATTGAGAGTGTTACTCTTTTATTTGACCCTCCATTTCACCAAGTCTGATGTCCTCCTGCAGGGGACTGGTCCCTTTGGACAACATCTCCAACGTACAAGAGACAAAATCTCTCCATCCTGGCTTCTAAGGAGCATTCTGGCTGTACTTCTTCCAAGATAAATTTGCTAGTTCATTTGGCAGTCCATGGTACTTTCAATATTCTCTCATACTTTGGACATATTATCAGAAGGGACCAGTCCCTGTAGAAGTCATCATGCTACGTAAACGTGGTGGGTCAGCAAGAAAGAAGAGGACCTCCTATAAGTGGTAACGACAATCAGCTCAACACCATCATTCAAATTCATCAATTCTTCTATGGTCTTTCTTATTCACTGTCCAACTTTGACATTTATTGAAAATACTGTCTTGGGCCAGGCATCCCTTAGTTCTCAAATTGACATCTTTGCTCTTTAATATTTAAAAAAGGTATTTTGCACCAGATGTGCCCAATGCAACACATTGCTTGATTTCTTGACAGCTGCTTCCGTGAGCAGTAATTGTGGATCTAAGAAAATTGAAGTCTTTGACAACTATTGTTTTTACATTTCTCATGATGTTATTTACTGTTCCAGTTACAAGTATTTTCATTTTCTTTGCACTGAAGGGCAATTCATACTGAAGGCTGTAGTCTTTGATCTTCATTAGTAAGTATTTCAAGTCCTCTTCACTTTCAGCAAGCAAGGTTGGGTCATCTGCATATTGCAGGTTGTTAATGAGTCTTCCTTCAATCCTGATTTCCTGTTCTTCTTTATATAACCATATTTCTTGGATTCTTTGCACAACATACAGATTTGATACGGATGGTGAAAGGATACAACTCAGACACATACCTTTCATGATTTCAAACCATTCCGTTTCCTCTTATTCTTTTCAAACAACTGCCTCTTGTTTTGTGTACAGGTGCCTCATCAGTACAATTAAGTGTTCTGCAGCACACATTCTTCTCAATGGCAACCATAGTTTGTTATGATCCATACAGTTGAATGCCTTTATATTATCAGTAAAGTACAAGACAGCATCTTTCTGGTATTCTCTGCTTTCAGTCAAGTTCCATCTGATATCAGTATGTGCTCATTTCATGCCCTTTTCTGAAACTAGCTTGACTTTCTAGCAATACTTGTTGAAGTACTGGTACAATTATTTTAAAACTATTTTCACAGAAGTTTACTTTCATGTAATATTATTAATGATACTTTCCCATGGTGTCTACATTCCATTGGATCACCTTTCTTCTGAATAGGCACAAATATGGATCTGGCTCAATCAGTTGGCCAGGTAGCTATCTTATAAATTTCTTGACAGACGAATGACCACCTCCAATGATGCCTCAGTTTGTTGAAAAATTTCAATTTGTATTTGATGTATAATATAGCCTTTTATGTTGTTGAAGAAAAGTATTTGCAATGAATAAGTCATTGCTCTTGCAAAATTTTATCATGTCATCCCCAACATCATTTGTATCATCAACGTCATATTTTCCACCTACTGACCCTTCCTCTATGATTCCAATTTTTGCATTCCAATTCTTAGTAATTATCAGTGCCTCTTGATTGCATGCATGATCAATTTCAGATTAGAGAAGTTAGTGGTTGGTGTGTGAACTTGGATAACAGTGATGTAACTGATCTTCGTAGTAGGCTTATGGACATTACCTGTCATAGGCAGTATTGTATTAAGCTAGAGCTTGAAATGTTACACTGCGACACCGTCCTGTACTTGATTGGGCACAATTCTGTTCTGATCATTAGGGATTTCACTGGGTCGTTTTTGGAAGTTGATCATGAGGCCTGTCATCCTAGTCTGTCTTAGTGTGAATGCGCTGTTGAAACCTGTCCTCATGGGTGACTCTGCTGATATTTGAAACACTGGTGGCATCAAAGCAACATACAAGTCAGTGCAGTAGGAGTAACTGACAGGTGGTTAGTGGTCTGTTCCTTTTATTCTCTGGGATTTGGACATGACTTCTGAAAAATCACTAGGAACCAAAGATTGTTAATAAGGCAAACAGCTAACTGTGTGGAAGAGGTGAGGTCAGTGGGTTCCTGCAGTTAGGGAGTATACAGGGGGTCCCTGCAGTTAGGAAGTGTGCAGGGGGGTCCCTACAGTTAGGGAGTGTGTAGTGAGTCCCTGCAGTTAGGGACTATTGATGATTACTGCAATGACTGTATGTGTGAATGACCCTTGGTCAATGTTTGCCACGTGACTGAGTGAATGCATGAATATACATAAACTTGAGGCACAAGTACAAGGGGATTGGTTAGATGTGACATTGATGGCACCTAAAATACTTTGAAAGAGGGAGGACGAGGGCAGTGAGATGACAGGAAGACATGTCTGGCTTTGCTATGCCGTTGGAAGTCAGAAATCCACTTGGATAGTTTTTGTACAGATGGGGTCAGGTGAGGGAGCAACTGCAGCTTCTGTGGGCGTGAGCAGTCATCACTGAAACCGTACATGTGCCACGGCTGCACACTCTCAGGCTGACAGGTGCCCTTACTGCAAGGTGCAGGTGGGACAGATGCACCAGAGTCCAGATTTTAAATGAGATTCACCTGTGCTCAGTCCCAGACCTGTCATCCTCCCCACAGAACTGGCAGGGGGAGGGTGAGAACTGAAGGGAACCTTTGTAGCTAAGCCTGCCTGACTCCCCTCCGTGGGAGACAGACACATGGAGACTGTTTCATGTCAAGGCGGTAGTTAAAATGCAGAAAACTCAGTCCTGCTCTCAGAATTCAGGAGGTGTGGACAACTCTTCCTCCCTTCCTTTGATCTCACAGTTGATGTGGAGAAAGGCTTTTATGTGTGGTTCCTATATAATGGGTAATTGACTCCATCCCATTATGATCGAGCAGTAAGTCCAGTTCTGGAACACTGGCTTCAGCTATTCTTTAGAGCACCTAGTAATGTACTTTCTTGTCGGCCTTAAGTGGCCTGAACACTGTTTTTTTGCTGTTGATAATTTTTATTTTTGACTCTTTTCAGTTTAAAACTAGTAAGTTGCAAATTAAAAAAAAAAAAAAAAAAGTACGAATGAAGGATGCCCTCTGCTAACTTACAAGGCGGTGGCCCCGTGACGCTGACAGACTATATTCACGCAATGAGCAAGAAGGATTTGCATCATTTCTAACTGAACCCTGTGCGTTAGAATATGTTATTAACGCCTTCTCCATTACTGGTCTGTGTGTGCCCTGCAAACGACTCCCCTCTGATCCAAATCTAAGAGTCCTGGTGGCACTGTAGGATAAGCACTGGACTGCTAACCACAAGGTCGGCAGTTCAAACTGACCAGTCACTCCACGGAAGAAAGATGCGGATTCCTATTACTGTAAAAATGACAGCCTTGCTAACTTGTACAGAGTGGCTGTGAGCTGCTATTCATTGGATGGAAGTGGGTTTGGTTTGGCTTGGGTGAGGGGTCAAGTCTGCTCAGTGTATTTCAAAATGCACTTTCTGGGCTACTCAGCTAAGAGTCCTAAATTAATTTACAGCCAGTCAACCACAGAAGCCTGGATATAAAGTTCAACCACAGAAATCTGGATGTGAAGTTCACACATGGTCTTGTCTGAATGGAGCGTGTGCCCATGGAAAGGTTCAAGTTCTTCAAATTCAGGTGAGCCATTGCTAACCAAGACTGATGATCCTCCATTGAAAAACTACATGTCTGCTCATCATTTTTAAGTGATTTGAGAATTTTCAAGATTGGAGAAAAAGACCTCCTTCACTGTTGCATTTCTCAGTAAATGCTGTGTTGTTGTTGTTAAGGACCGTGGAGTCAGTTCTGACTCATAATGACCCTGTAAAGTGTTTCCAAGGAGTGGCCGGTAAGTGTGAACTGCTGACCTTGTGGTTCAAACCGACCTTGTGGTCCAGTGCTTATCTTACAGTGTCACATTAGGACTCCAGTAAATATCATTCTAGTGTTGTTGTTGTGAAGTGCTGTTTGGTTGGTTCTGAATCACAGTGTCCACATATAGGGTTTTCAAGGAGCCACTGATAAACTTGAACTGTCAACCTTGCAGTTCAAACTGACCTTGCAGTCAAGTGCATTAACCTGCAGCATTACAGTGGGACTCCATAGTAAATACTATACTGGGTCTTATTTCTACAGGGCAGAATGTACTTTGAGCTCCTAATTCGACGAGTCACCCTTTAAAATGTCATCACAAAAACCAGTTGTCATTGTGTTGACTCGGTCTCATGGTGACTCCAGATGTGCCATTTTCTGGAAGTAGCTTGGCAAGTCTTCTTCTAACCTTTCAGGTAAAAACCAAGCATATTAACCATGTAAGGAGCTCTGGTAGCGTAGTGGTTACAAATCAGGCTGTGAACTGGAAGGTCAGCAGTTCGAAACTACCAGCTGCTCCGTGGGAGAAAGATGAGGCGATCTGCTTCTGTAAAGATGTACAGCCTCGGAAACCCTATTCAGGGTCGCTATGGGTCGAAACTGACCCGATGGCACTTAACAACAACAACATCAACCACCCAGGGACATCCTAAAATACCGTGTTAAAGCTTTGGAAATAGAGAGCATGTGCACTTGACTTTGGGAAGGACATAAAACCACAGATACTAGAAAAGGACAATAACTTTGTATGATAGGATAAAGGTGGTGTTCTTTCTTACCTAATTGAGGGAATGGATGAGAAAGTATGTGACCATCATGTTTGAGTGACTTCTCAGGCTTTCTACCTAACTGCATTCTATGGACTTCTTTCCATACAGCATCTTACTGTGTCCTCAGGGTGCTTGTAGAATGACCTTCAGCAGAACGGACCAGGGCTTGAAATGAACTGAGAACAGATGTGCAAGTGCAGAGCCTCTGTAGAAGACCTCGGCCAACAGAAGACCTGTCCACTGAAGACTGACATCAGAGGGTAGAGTATAACCTCTTCTTTCATTCTAAATAGTTTCTTTTAAAGCAAATATTTCAAGATTCCCCATGCATTACTAAGGGAAAATTCAAAAAAGAAAGAAAACTTTTAAAACATTTTCAACTTCTTACCATATACTCTTGTGTGCTTCAAAGTGCACATCTTACATAAATAATCCTAAAGATGTTAATAATGAGACAGAATTCTGAGACACATGTTTGTCTTCCTGACGTTCCTCCTGGAGGCAGACCTTCAGGTGCTATGTCTGGCTGGGGGGACTGTCAGAGTGATGTTCAATGTCCAAGAGAGGGAGAAGGGAGAGGTTCCTCTCCTGATAGAGGAGAAGGGGGGTCCCCAGGCTAGTAGACACTGAGGGTACCAGATCTGAAGAAGTTGAGATCATTGGACCATTCAATAAGAGCCCTCTGTGGAATATACCAAGATTAGAGAAGAAAGCGGGTTGCACGCGCCAAAACACCTGGGTTCCCTGACTTGAAAACCATTCCATGTCAACACATGCACTAAAGCAGGCAAAGATAGATTATAGGGAATCTCACAGACTTCAACCATGGTGAAACTATCTGTGACCAGATAATTTTAGACTTCAGAGGCTCTCCTCTATTTCAACGAAACTGGCAGATCTTTTGAATTTTGGAGTAAACCAGGGATAGAAAATGGGGACCAATGATCACAGACTTTCCTGCTGGCCCAGTTACACAGAGCCTGGGGTAGATTTTATAATATGCTCACAAATTCTCATGTTTACCTCTCCAAGAAGTACAATTTATTTCCTTCCTCTGTCACTAGTTACCCATTTCTAGGGAGACGTATATGGCCGAAGTGATGGCAAGTCATTTCCCAAGTGAAGCTATCTAATGACTCTGACTCCTATATTTGGTGTGATGTTTCTCACTTCGATCACTCATGGCGGGGGGTGGGGGGTATGGAGAAAGCTACTGTGTTGTAACCAGCATACAATCGGAAGCCTCCAACTACGCTATTAGCTTCTGTCACCTCGGTTTGGACTTGTAGTGACCTTATGCACCGCACAACAAAACACTGCCCGGTCCCGGGCCAACTTGACAGTCCTTGTTCCAAAAGAGTCCAATGCTGCTGCCACTGTGACAATCCATCTCACTGGGTCTTCCTCTTTTTACTGATCCTTTACTTTACCAAGCATGATGTCCTACTCCAGGAACTGGTCCCTCTCGAAAATGTGTCTGAAGTATGAGCAACAAAGTCACCTCATCCTAGCATCGAAGAAGTATTCTGGTTGTACTTCTTTCAACACAGATTTATTTGTAATTCTGACAGTCTCTCATACTTTTGAAATCCTGATATGGCGCTGTGAGATAATGTGCTGGACTGAAAAGTAAGTTTGAACTGCAAGGTCAGCAGTTGAAGGTCCCAGTTGCTCCTTGGAAACCCTATACAAGGTCGCTATGGGTCAGAATCGACTTGATGGAGTTTAAACAAAATGGTACTTTTAATATTATTCTCCAACAGCATAATTGAAATGCATCAATTCTTCCATGGTCTTCATTATTCATTGACCAATTTTCAAATGAATATGAGGCTATTGAAAATACCATGGCTTGAGTCAGGCAAATCTTCGTCCTCAAACTGACTTTGCCCTTGAACACGTCAAAGAGGTCTTGTAGAGCAGATTTATGTAGTGCAACACATTGTTTGATTTCTTGACTGCTGCTTGGATGAGGGTTGATAGTGTATACAAGAAAAATGAAGCTCTGACAACATTTATCTTTTATCTGTTTATCATGACATTATTTATTGGTCCAGTGGTGAGAATTTTTATTTTCTTTACATTAAGGTGCAACCCATACTGAAGACTATGGTCTTTGATCTTCATCAACAAGTATTTAAAAA
The DNA here is from genome assembly GCF_000296735.1 of Chrysochloris asiatica. Lineage (NCBI taxonomy): Eukaryota > Metazoa > Chordata > Mammalia > Afrosoricida > Chrysochloridae > Chrysochloris > Chrysochloris asiatica. Next base: position 7,312,378 of record NW_006408666.1, on the reverse strand, counting down.
TCCTCATTGATTTCAGCAAGCAAGGTTTTGTCTGCATAGTGCAGCTTGTTTAATGAGTCTTCCTCCAACTCTGATGCCACACTTTTTTTATATAATCTATTTTTTTTGATTATTTGCTCAGCACACAGATTGAATAAGTATGGTGAAAGAATGAAATCCTGGTTCACCTCTTTCCTGAATTTAAACTATTCAGTCTCTCCTTGTTCTATTCAAATGGATGCCTCTTGGTGTACCTACAGGTTCCTAATGAGCACAATTGTTGTTGTTGTTGTTGTTGAGTGCCATCGAGTCGGGTCCGACCCATAGCGACCCTGTACAGGGTTTCCGAGGGTGTAAATCTTTACAGGAGTAGAAAGCCTCATCTTTCTCCCGCGGAGCGGCTGGTAGTTTCGAACCGCTGATCTTAATACCCATTCTTTGCAGTGGTATCCATAGCTTGTAATGATCCACACAGTTGAAATCTTCTGCATAGTCAATAAAACACAGGTAAACATCTTTCTGGTATTTTCTGCTTTCAGCCAAGATCCATCTGACATCAGCAATGATTTCCCTCCTTCCACATCCTCACCTGAACCCATCTTGAACCTGTCAATGCATGGTTGCAGCCATTTTTGAATTCCCTTTAGCAAAATTCTCGTTGCTTTTGATATTAATTATGATATTTTCCAATGATTTCTGTATTCTATTGGATCACCTCTCTTTGAAATGGGTACAGATATTGATCTCTTCCATCAGTTGACCAGGTAGTTGAATTCCAAGTTTCTTATTATAAATGAGTCAGTACTTTTAGTGCCACATCAGTTTTGTTGAAAGATTTCAATTTTTATCCCATCAGTTCCCAGAGCTGTGTTTTTTGCCTGTGCCTTCAGTGTACCTTGGGCTTCTTCCTACATTGCCATTGGCTTTTGGTCATGTCTTACTTCTTGAAATGTTTGAACATTGACCATTCCTTTTTGGTACAATGGCTCTGTGCATTCCTTCCATCTTCTTTTGATGCTTTCTGCATCATTCAGTGTTTTGCCAATAGGATCCATCAATATTTCCAGTCAAGACTTCAATGTCTTCTTCAGTTCTTTCCGCTTGAGAAATGCTGAGTGTGTTCTTCCCTTTTGGTTTTCTAACTTCAGATCTTTGAAACAGTTCATTGTAATACTTGACTTTGTCTTCTCAAGCTGCTCTTTGAAGTTTTGTGTTCAGCTCTTTCATCTCCTCATTTCTTTAATTTGTTTTATCATGTCTACTCTGGAGAGCATATTTCATAGTTTCATAAGACATCAGTTTTGGTCTTTTCCTTCTTTCTTGTCTTCCTAATGACTTTTTGCTTTCTTCCTGTGCAATGATCTTGAAATCACTCTACACTAGTGTCCAATGCATCAAATCTGTTTATGAGATGATCTCTAAATTCAGGTGGGAAATATTCTAAGTAATACTTTGGCGCTGATGGACTTGTTTTGATGTTCTTCAGTTTCAGCCTGAATTTGCATATGAGCATTTGATGGTCTCTTCCACAGGTGCCCCTGGTTTGTTTTGGCTGATGATATGGAGCTTTTCCACAGATCTAGTCAATTTTATTTCTGTGTATTTCATCTAGTAAGCTCCATGTGTATATTATGTTGTCCTAAAGAGGAATTTTCAGTGAATAAGTCATTGTTGTTGTTATTGTTTTTTGGTGTCATAGAGTAGGTTCCAACCCATAGTGACCTTTTATTGGGTTTCCAAAGAGAGGCTGGTGAGGTTGAACTACTGACTTTGCAGTTCAGTGCACTAACCCACAATGCCACACCAGTGATCAAATAAGTCATCAGTCTTACAGAATTTCTTCATGCAATCTCCAGCATCATTTCTATCATCAAGGTCATATTTTCCAACTACAAACCCTCTTTGTTTCCAACCTATGCATTCAAATCACCGCTAATTCTCAGTAAATCTTGATTACATATTTGATTGATTTCAGAGTCAAGGAATTGGTAGAAATTTTCAGTTTCATCATCACTGACTTTAGTGGTTGGTGTGTAAATTTGAATAACATTTCATGGTTGGTGTTTCTTGTAGGTGTATGGGTATTATCCTATCATAGGTAACATTAGACTTCAAGATAGAGCTGTGTGATGATGAATGTGATGCCATTCCTCTTAAATGTGTCATTCCTGGCATAGTAAGCCATATGATTGTCGGATTCAAAAGTCAATACCTGTCCATTTCATCTCACTTATTCCTAGCATATATATCTTTATGTGTTCCATTTTGCCAACTTCAATTTTCATAGATTCATACTTAGTACATTCTATATTATTAATAATGGACGTTAAAATTGTTTCTCATTTTGAGTTGTGCTCCATCAGCAAATGAAGGTCCTGAAAGCTTTATTCAATTCATGTCATCATAGTCAACTCTACTATGAGAAGGCAACACTTCCCCAGTCATATTTTCAATACCTTCTAAACTAAGGGATTTATCTTCTGGAACTATACCTGACAATATTCTGGTTTTATTAATAATGTTTCAATACTCAATTTTCTGGCGCTGTCTGACCGTGTCCCTCTGCTATTCATAATGTTTTCAGTTGCTAAATCTTCAGAAGTAGTTTTCCTCTCCTCCTTCTTAGTCTATTTTAGTGTGGTAGCTCAGCTGTAACCTGCCCACCAGGGATGGTCCTGCTGGTTTTTGAAATACCAGTGGCATCACTTCCAACATTGCTGCAATATGCGAGCCACCACAGTATGACAAACTGACAAATGAATGGTGGCTGCAGCTAACAGCCAATGAGATGCCGGTGGTGTCTTCCAATAGTCATGTGTTGTAGTTGCTGTTTCTAGGTGCCATCGACTCAGTACCAACTCCTAGTGACCTCATGCACAGCAGAACAAAACACTGCCTGATCCTGGACCAACCTCACTATTGTTGTCACGCTTGAGTCCATTGATGCTGCCACTTGGCCAATCCATCTCATTGGGGGTCTTCCTCTTTTTCTCTGACCCTCCACCTTAACAAACATGATATCCTTCTCCAGTGACTGGTCCCTCCTGACATTATGTCCAAAGTAAGAGAGACAAAGTTTGGCCATATTCTTGGCCTCCAAGGAGCACTCAGGCTGCACTTCTTCCAAAACGGATATATTGGTTCTTTTGGCAGCCCATGGCACTTTCAATATTCTCCTCTAACACCACAACTCAAATGCAACAAGTCTTCTATGGTTTTCCTTATTCACTGTCCAGCTTTCACATCCATATGAGGTTATTGAAAATACCAAGGCTTGGGTCAGAGGCACCTTAGGCCTCAAGCTGACATCTTTTCTCTTCAACACTTTAAAAAGGTCTTGTGCAGCAGATTTGCCCAGTGCAATACGTCGTCTGATCTCTTGACTACTACTTCCGTGAGTGTTGATAGTTGATCCAAGAAGAATGAAGTCCTTGACAACTTCAATCTTTTCTCCATTGGTAAGAATGTTGTTTATTGGTCCAGTGGTGAGGATTTTTGCTTTCTTTACATTGAGATGTAATCCATACCGAAGGCTGTGCTCTTTGCTCCAGTAGTCATGTGGACATCAATAATCTGGAGAGGGACATCCTCTGTCCTGCTGTTCATTGGTGCTGAGTCATAGGGATAGCCCACACACAAAGGCAGGGATTTCATAGGGTATGTATAAACAAAGAGGTGGGGACCAAAGGCTTTCATTTTATAGATTGTTTACTCTAAGGATCAATTAGCTTCAAACTGTATTGTAAGACTGAAGCCACATTTTTCCTCTGTAAATCTATCTTGATGTCTTTGTTATACAGTTTTATCAAAACAAATTCTACAAGTGTAAAACATAGAAATTTTATTTTCTCACAGTTCTAAATACTAAAAGTCCCAATCTTTAATGAGATTGATTCATTCTATGAGTCTCGCTTGTCATTTCTGGTGTTTAGTAGCAACCCTTGGCATTCCTGGGCATCCCTTGGCAGTTTTTGGTATCTCTCCTCCCTGTTAGGGTCTCTGTGTCTATTCTACTCTTTTATGATTCAGAAGTGATTAGGCTTCGGGCCCACCTTACACAGTATGACCTCATTAACACAACAAAAGGACAATCCTATTTCCAAACAACACCATATGCACAGTTGCATATGGTCAAAATTCCAATACACATTTTGTTGTGTTGTTGTTAAGTGCTGTCAAGTTAGTTCCGACCTATAATGACCCTGTATAGGCTTTCTGAGGAGTGGCTGGTGAGCTTGAACTGCCAACTTTGCTGTTCAAAGCAACTTTGCAGTCCAGCGCATTAACCCACAGCACCACACCAGAATATACATTTTGGGGGGACATAATTCAATTCATAATACTTGCTTTGGAAGAGAACACTTGGCTGAGGACAATTTCTGGTACAGTGATTTGTGGTCCTCTGGGAAGACTCAAGGTGATTGAAAGCAAATCTTTGATTCTCATCACATCACAACATATGCTACATGGTACAAGGAAAACAGTGTCCACAACCTGGTGTGAGTCTTTCTCTTCACAACTCAGGCAGGACGCAAGAAGCCTGGTTTAATCTCTTTAATCTGGTAGTGTGGTGGTTATGGTCAGCAGTTCGAAACTACCAGCTGTTCCGCAGGAGAAAGATGAGGTTTTCTGCTCCCATAAAGATTTACAGCCTCGGGAACCTTATGCAGGGTAGCTATTAGTCAGAACCAACTCCACGGCACATAGCAACAACAACAACAAATCTCCAGGTGAGAGTTTCTTGAAAGTGGACAGGTGCAGAGTTAAGCCAAGTTGACTCCCAAAGCATCACTTTGACTTGAGAGTGTGCTCTGAGACCTGCTTTCCACATGGAGAGGACAGTTCTCATAAACCAAGCAAGATGCAGATTGCTATGATCAAAATCATCCACTCAGGGAAGTCATTATTTTAATGGCATCTTATTGGATTTCTGGATAAAAATAAAACTAGTATTTAAAGGTTTCTTTTTGATTTTCAATAGTATTACAAAGAGAAAAAAGTAAAGACAAAACAAAACAGTAATGCACCAAAAAAATTCTGTGCTAAGCTAATTATAACCTTTCAGCACAGAATCCATTTTGCTGTCTTTCCAGGAGGAGAGAGGGCCTGGCTGGGATATTGAGATTCTGCAATTTCCAGTCCTTAGAAATAGCAAAAAAAACCCTAAGTGGTAATAAAACTCTATGAAACCAGATACTGAGCCAGGGGCTAGTTTTCTCCCTATGAATCCTGCCACTTAAAAATTTCCACTGCGTCTCTTAACCGCACCTTGAGTGACTAATGGAACTCTCACTTGTTGGGTATTGTCCTGCTTGCTCTGCTGGATTCTCACAGGCCTTCTACCTTTAGGGGACTCTCTTCATCAGGGTGCTTGTCCTCCTAGGCTGCAGGCCTGCCTGTTTCTCAGGACTTCAAAATGTGGATTTGTAAAAATGTGCTTTTGCTCTCTGTTTCTGGCTTTCTCTTTGCTCAGAAGAAAACAGTTGCGCTAAAGGTGAGTTTCAGTAGACCCACTGAATGTGCTTAATAGTAACTTTCAGAATATGTAACTGACCACTGTAATAAACTCATGGAAGGAATTGTAGAGTTGCCAAGCACCAGGCATTATTCATAGAAGGCTGACGTTCTTCAAATAGAGGGTGGCAACTGTTAGCATTATTGTTGTGCTAGGAAGTCAGGCTTGCATCTGTGGCTGGATTTGTCCTTCTCAAGTCCCTAATGGGTGGTGCAAATGTGCTCAACTCTAAACCAAAAGGTTAGAGATTAGAGTCAACCCGGAGACTCCTCAGAAGAAAAGCCTTCTTTGTACTATAGTCTACTTCTGAAAAACCAGCCACTGGAAACCCTATGGAGCATAGCTCTACTCTGACACGCCTAGCACGTAGTAGGTGCATACATAGTAATAAGTCTTACATACATTACATATAATAAGACATATATTTTATTTTGTTTCCTTCTTTCCTTAAACTAAATCTCCAAGCACCTCTAAGATGTGCTCAGGCCCCAGTGACGTAGGTAGCTCAGAAACTACGTTCAAGTGCTAAGGGCATGCAGAAGTTGGGATGTGTTTGAGGCACAGGAGAAACCAGCCATCATGAACCTCCCTTCCTCCTTCCTTTGTCTCTCCTTTCCTCCTTGCTTTCCTTGTCTGTCCTCCCTCTGAGGACACCTCCCCAGATGGTGATACTAGGAATGAGACAATGCAGAAAAAGTCACTTTAGAAAAATCCAAGAAAACACAATATGTTCCATTAAACATTAACTCAATGGTCCTTCCTTGTGTTAGGAGAATTAAGCAGACTGATGTCTCATAGAATGTGTGTGTGTATCTATTTCTAAAAATTCAATCATTGAAAAAATTCTATGGAGCACACTTCTATTCTGACATGTATTGATGGGGTCCCCGTCAGTTGGAATAGCTTGGAAACAACTTGTTTGGAGTATGTGGCTTTTGTTTGCTTGGTAGATGTGAGAAGATATGCCTGTATATGTGTGTGAGTTGCATGCATGTATGTATAAACATGCATAGGGGATGTACTGTGAACATGTGTGTGCATATTTGCATATAGATGCATGCAGGGGTGCTGGCTACACAGTGGCCTTGTTGGCAGAAGGGTAAAGAGTGGGGAAGTGGAACAGACTTTGGGTTCATTCTCTCTCTGGATTCCGTCCTCAGTGCCACAGGTCTTTGCCTTCCCTTGAGGAATTCTGTCTGTCCTTCACTTAGCTCAGGCTTTTAACAAATACCTTCTCTGCCAGTCTCTCAGCTCATTTACAATGGTGAGCTCAATCTTCACATCGAACAGTAACCTATTTTAGAGTCTTCATTCATAACCACCCATTCAAACAGACTCTCCCCTTGACCTCCTAGTCCAGGCACTGATGTTACCAGATGTTGTGAAAGAAAAAGGGTACTGATGCCTACAAAGACCACATTTCTCCTAGAAGTCCCTGTGTTCAACATCCTGTTGATACAGTCTTCTCTTCTGGCCTTGTTTCTTTACTGGTCACCCCCTAGACTCCCATGTTTCTGTCTTTGCTTTGCTCAGTTTATGACCTTCCTGTCTTAGAATGGGCCATTTGCATCTCAGTCTTGAATGTGATTCTATCTTTGTCCACAAGGGGTGCTTTTGCAGCTCCAATATCACCAGGTTATAAAGGTTTGTTCTGTCTTTTCTGCCTTACTTTTGGTTGAGATATTCCTCAGCTTGAGACATGGTTGAGTTATGATGAACCATATTTACAGCGGAATGTTTTGTTTTGTACATCTTATGGTTAGTAATATGTGCAGGTTAATGCACTGGACTGCAAAGTTGGTTTAAACATTGGCAGTTCAAACTCACCAGTCTCTCCTCGGAAATCCAATAGAGGATGGCTACGAATCAGAACCAACTTGATGGCACTTAATAACAATGAAAACAACATGCAACATGTAACCTACTTTCTGACAATATCTGGCTTCATATACAAGGGTAAACCAAAAAAGATTGCCAATAGCCTTCTAGTTCATGCATGCACAGGTTTATTCCAAACAAATGCAGTTCAACAAGTCTGTAGCCAGTAGGTGTCTTCTGACAAGTTGTCTCAGTGAGACTCTTGTCTTAGTGTCATTAAAGAAAGATCCAGTCAAACAATAGCTTCTGAGGGAATCTGCTGGGCCAAATACATTCAAGGCAGAGTGGTTCAAGGTTCAGAGGTTATGGAAACTCTTTTCTTTTGAAATCCAAAAGCGTCATCTTGATAGAATATCTTGAAGGACTCTTAAGATAGTCATGGGACTTGGTAGGAAAAAGTCTTCAGAAAATTGAAAACTCCATTGGTGAGAAAAAGGCCCGGAAAGTTGAGTCGAGAATTCTTTTTCCATCATGGCAAGACATCGGGTCATTCTTCTAATAAGGCAAGGTTGGCCTACACGAGTTTCTCAGTAAATCTTTCTCCATTTAGTCCACAGACCTGATCTTGCCACTTGAAACTTTTTTTTGTTTCCCAAACTCAAGGAACACGATTGAGTCACTTGAGGATGCCGAAACTTTCATTTTGATGTGGTATAAATTGAAGAGCACAGATTTCTCTGGGGAAGAATTAGAGAAATGAAAATACTGGCTTCAGAAAGTATACAGACTTATACTGCGGTTATGTCAAGAAACAGTAGCTTCACTCTGTGATATTTTTGTTGACAAAAGTTTTTATGATTCTGTAGCAATACTTTCTGACTTATTCTCCCATGTCTGTGGTCTCATAAGGCTCTAATCGATTTCAGAAATCACAACAGAAGAACAGGACATATCAGAAATACTTTGTTAAGTGAGGACATAAAATCTGTCTCTCTTTAGCTCTGTGGTCCAGTATGTGCCCTAACTCTGGGACTGTAAGGGTCAGGGAATCCTCGTGCCCGTCTGCAGCTGCCTGTCTTTTAGCAATAATTTTCATTTGGAACTGCTCAGACACAGCCGGAGCTCTGACTACCCCATGCATGCTGGTGCCTTGCACCTGATCCCTGGAACCAAGCTGTCTCTACTCCTTGGTGGTTAGTGGGAGGAGGAGTAGGGATTGTGGCAAGGTGGGAATGGGCAGGCAGAGTTAGAAGAATTTAAGAGTCAGGGAAGGCAGGTTGGGAGGAACGATGACAGGCTTGCAGAGAGGTGGCTGTGGCTGGCAGATGAGCATGGTTCTTGAAGTCAGGACAGCAGAGCAGCATGGAACTAAAGTTTTCTCACAGTCTTTTGGTCTTCCTGTGTCCTGGGTCTGCCCCATGACCATCCTGTGCGCCTCTCCCCTATGTTATATGGTGGTACCACAATGTCTGAGTCCTGGTATGGTGCTGCAGTATAATGCTCTGGACTGCAAGGTCAGTTTGAACCACAAGATTGGGGGTTCAAACTCATCAGTTGCTCTTCGGAAACCCTATAGGTTGCTATGGGTCAGAACCGAGTCAACTGCACTTATCAACAGCAGCAACTATGCAGTGCCCAAATTACATGACAATCTATTTTACAGAATGCATGTGGATGTTAAACAGTGTACTTGTGCTAAAATATATCTATACTTTTACATATGTTTCCTATCTCCAAAAACAAATGAGATTGGATTTATGAAGATATTAATTTTTAAAAGTCAATAATAATGAAAACTAAGCCAAAAAAAGGAGGTATTCTACTAACGTTTCAACTGACTTACTCCGGCGTCATTGGAACGGAATTCCGTCATAAAGTCAGCTGACTTACTCCGGCGTCATTGGAACGGAATTCCATCATAAAGTCAGGGATTACCTGCAGTATTGGGAACATGGTGGCTGTGTAAGATAAGCATGGATGGCTAACCACAGGTTGGAGGTTTGGGACCACCAGTTATTCTATAGAAGAAAGACAAGGTCTTCTGCTCCTATAAAAATGTAGAGTCTCGGAAACCCTACATAAAGTTGTTATAAGTCAGATCCCACTCAACAGAACTTAACAACAGCACTTGTAGTCTGCATTCATTGCACTGTGTTTTATTATTATATTCAAGTCTTTCTTTTTACACTTTTTAACTCTTTATTATGAATTGAACAAAGGCTGGCTTATAGACAAGATCATCAGTTTTACAGTCAACAAAGAAAGTGCTTTGTTTCATCTCAATGATTACAATCCCCTCGGTGGAACAACAGTTGCTCCCTGGAGGCCCTGGTTCCCTTCCACCACCTTCCCATTCCTTCTCGCCATTGTCCTTAGGCACGTGTTGCCCTTTGGATTTCTAAATAGTCACCATTCCAGCATTCATAGTGATGTTGTTGTTGTTGTTGTTAAGTGCCGTCGAGTCGGTTCCGACCCATAGCGACCCTGTACAGGATTTCCGAGGGTGTTAATCCTTATGGGAGTAGAAAGCCTCATCTTTCTCCCGTGGAGCAGCTGGTAGTTTCGAACCGCTGACCTTAAGGTTCGCAGCCCGATTCGTAACCACTACGAGTGTCTTAGAATTGTTGTTGTTCTTCCTGCACACCTATCTACTGCTTGGCTGAAAAAGAGCGTGTTCCTTTTCATGCCGGAAGGGAGGTCAAAAAAACAGTCTCAGGTTCCTCCAGTCTCTTTCTGACCAATAAACCCATTTAAATAAATAAAAAAACAACTGAGTTTTGTTCCACGTATTCTGCTGCTCTATCCAGAACCTTCTAACGTGATCCCTTTCAGAGCAGTTGGTCGTGGTAGCGGGGCACCATCTAGTCCTTCTCGTCTCAGAGTCATGGAGACTGATGGTCACGTGTTCCGTAGTCCATTGGAGTAGTTGATTACAAGCATCCTCAATTCTCACTGTGTATGTGTGTGTATGTATGTATGTATATATATGTATATACATACATACATACACACATGTATATTGTTGCTGTTGTTATTTGCCATCAATTTGGTACCAACCCATAGTGACATTATGCAAAACAGAACTAAACATGGCCTGGGCCTGGGCCAACCTCACAATCATTGCTACATTTAAACCCATTGATGCTGCCACTGTGCCAATCAATCTGGCTGGAGTCTTTGTATTTTTCTCTGACCTTCCACTTTATCAAACATGATATCCTTCTCCAGTGACTGGTCCCTCCTGATAATATGTTTGAAGTATGAGAGACAAAGTTTGGGCATCCTGGCTTCCAAGGAGCACTCTGGCTGCACTTCTTCCAACACAGATCTATTGGATCTTTTGGCAGTCCACAGTACTTTAAATATTCTCATCCAACACAAAACTTATATACATAAATTTTTCTAAAGTCTTCCTTATTCACTGTCCAACTTTTACATGCATATGTTGTTGTTGTTGTTGTTGTCAGGTGCCATTGAGTTGGAACCGACTCATAGTGAACCCATGCACAGCAGAATGAAACAGTGTCTGATCCTGGGCCAACCTCACTACCGCT